>NC_072005.2:35432500-35787500 GCF_028885655.2 Pongo abelii | reverse complement strand
CGGGCAACTCATTGCCACCTGCCTTCCTCCCTAAAGCTATCACTGCCCAATCTGCCACAATAAAGAGAAAACAGGGCAAGTTGAAGCCTCCCAAAGAGGGGCTGTGCAAACTCCTCCCAAAGACAGGAGCGCAGACTGTCAGAGGCTGGCTAGGTGGTTGCTGGAATGCCAGGTCTGAAAGCGCCAGCCCCATCACCTGGGTATACCTGTGTGCCTTGTGCTGTATGCCTAATACCCCTCTCTGGCACATTAACAATCTGCGTATTCATTTATCAGCAGTACATTTTGAATTGTATATTTATGGCACAGTGCACTTTTCATAGCTGAAAATTAATGAACATGGCTTTCTCATAACAAACAAGCACCTGGCTGCATAGTTAGTAATCGGAAACAGATTTATTTTTATTAGTGTATATGTGGGCAAAATTTCTATCTTTAAAAAAAAAAAGCTATGCTGAAGTTTCAGTGATATGAATGCAGGCTGCCCCCGGACACTTACATTTTATGAACTTCCACTTCTAATTTCCCCCCACAATATTTTCATGTCAGATGCAGTGATAATGCCTTTCAATAGAATGAAATCATTTGTTTGTGAGGCCCACTCATCTTGATAAAACAAGCTCTCAGCTCCTGCCATGCACTACCCACCACAGGAACATGGAATTTCACCAGCGATAAAACGAAGAAAGAAATTCACAATTCAACAGTTTCCACCAACTTCTGCTTCTTCCCCTGATGAAGTAGTTAATAGCCATTATACTTCAGATCAGATATGTAGGGTGAACAAGTCTAGAAGTCAAATGTGCAACATGAGAACTGTAGGTAAGAAAAGTGTACTGATTATGGGATTCATGCTAAATGAATTTTAGATTTTAGATTTTAGCTGCTCTTGCCACAAAAAAAGGATAACTATTTGAGATAATGGATATAATAATTTGCTTCACTACAGTAACCTTCTTACTATCTATATGTGTCCCATAATGTCATGTTGTGTGCCTTAAATATACACAGTAAAATTATATATAAATATATGTTACTATATATAAATTATGCACAATAATATATATTATACATAAGTTATACAGATATATATAAATTATATATTATGCATACATTATATATTATAAATATGTTATACATATAATTATGTATGTATAAGATATATCATATATCATATATGTATGTGTAATACATATATAATTATAATTATATCTTATACATATATAGTTATATACGTATGTATAATATATGTTACATATTATATATTATACATAATGTATATATTACATATTATATATGATACATATTGTACATATTTTATAACTCGATTTGCAAGTTTTGTCCCTCTGGCCTTCTTGGTTCAGTTACTTTTGGAAAAAATTTCAATCCCACCATTTAAAATCACAGTTGAGGCCAGGCATGGTGGCTCATGCCTGTAATCCCAGCACTTTGGGAAGTCAAGGCAGGATGATCACCTGAGCCTGGGAGCTCCAGACCAGCATGGGCAACACAATGAGACCCCATCTCAACAAGAAATTTTTAAAAAATTAGTCAAGTGTGTTTCCTGGCACACACCTGTGCTCCCAGCTACTTGGGAGGTTAAGGTGGGGGGACCGCTTGAGCCCAGGAGGTCAAGGCTGCAGTAAGCCATGATCATGCCACTGTACTCCAGCCTGGGTGACAGAGCAAGACCCCGACTCAAAAAAAAAAAAAAAAAGGAAAGGAAGAAAGAACCACGGTGCCCACACCCACAAATGTAGTCACTAAGGAAGGGCACTACGGTTGTTTAATTTCCTGGGTGGTGTGGTGAGGTAGGGCTGATAGGACTTGAATTTTGAAGGTACCCTCACCACTGTCAGTGAACGCATTTTCTAGGGCACCTAGGTGCACTGTTGTAGGCCACTCAGAAATTAAACCAGGGGTCCCTGCTCCACCTGTCCCCCCCTCTGCTGCCTTCCAGCCTTCTCTGTGGGCCGCAAAGACTCACAGCCTCATGGCCCGGATCACTAAATCAAACCCGCCTCACATCTGTCATTCACCATGTGGCAGCTCAGTTTCCTTTTCAGCAGAATGGGGTCCTTTTCTGACCTGGTCCCAGTCATACCGCAGGCAGTGGGACTGAAGAATGAAGGAGAGTGACCAGAAGAAAGGTCCTCCCCATCCTCTACAGCCACAGCCCTTGTCTCCCTCCCTTCCGGAACTTCTCCTTCCAAAGCCACTCAGACAGGGGTCTGCAATGGCAGCCCGAGGGTGTCCCCATGCCTAGATGGTGGCTTTCTGCCTCTTGTAGCCCTTTTTCCCATAAGCCCCTGCAAGCCTGGGGTCATGTAGCCCTTTTTCCCATAAGCCCCTGCAAGCCTGGGGTCATACTTCAGCTTCCATGGGCAATCAGAGAATGGTAAAAGGCTCTGGTGGTTGGTAAGGCAGTGGGAGCCAACAGCCCCATCCCCTTTGCTGAGCAATTCCCTTTCCAGAATGCTGGGGCACAGTGCTACAGGCCCTGTTCCATGGAAAACGAGTTCTGGGAGAGGCCTCACTCATTCTTCCATTTAATGAACATATATTTACCATTCATCACTCCTAAGTTAAACAGGCAAGGATCCTGCCCTCACAGATCTTGAAGTCTCGTGGGGAAGAAAGCCATTAATCAAATAATTACTCAGATAACTAAATGTGATAATACCTGAGAAAGAAAAAAGCATGGGCAATTCTGGGTTCATCACGTATGCCCATGAAACACTTGAACAACCTGCCTGATTGTCTCTTATTTGTGCCTACTGGGTTAAAATAGTCATAATACTTTGGCTTTAGATACTTATATTTGGTATAATTTTAGCTTCCTCCAACTTAAGGTGCCTTGATTGGTTCTCCTTTGACTTGCCTTATCTTCTAGTAATCTCTTAACCTTCTTTTATAATGTTTCATTTCTCTTTTTTAATACCTTTTAGATATGTTTTTGGAACCCTTTTTCTCTATTCTTTACACCTTAAAACTAGAACACTGTCAAGTTTTAATCTTTTTCAAACTCTAAGTTTCTGTCTCTCCCTATTTTAAGTTGCTTTCTTGTTTGTTTGTTTTTAAAAAGGTTTATTGTATTTCATTGTCTTACTATCCCTAACAGTTTATTTTAAAGTGTGTTCTTTTTAATCTTATTTTTCTCAACTTTCTCTACATAAACTTCTAGCTCAAGTTTCCCAGTTTTTTGTTTTTTGTTTTTTGTTTTTTTTTTTGAGATGGAGTCTCGCTCTGTCACCCAGGCTGCAGTGCAGTGGTGGGATCTCGGCTCACTGCAACCTCTGCCATCCGGGTTCAGGCCTCAGCCTCCCAAGTAACTGGGATTACAGGCATGCATCACCACAGCCAGATAATTTTTGTATTTTTAATAGAGACAGGGTTTTGCCATATTGGCCAGGCTAGTCTCGAACTCCTCACATCAGGTGATCCACCCGCCTCGACCTCCTGAAGTGCTGGGATTATAGGTGTGAGCACCACACCCGGCCAGGTCTGTATTTTTGACATGCAAAATATTCACTAACAGGGTATTAAGTGGCAAAAGCAGACCACAAGACCAATTTGTATACTATGATCCCCCTTTTTGTGAAAATGAAAAGATATTTAGATAAGTAATTTTTTCATAGAAAAGCCTGAAGGGATATAAAGCAAAATGTTAAGAATGATTATCTCAGGGCAAAAGAGTTAAGACTGATATTTTCCTTCCTTACATGGATCTTTGGCTTATACCCTTCTGCAATGATCACACATTAGTTTTATAATCAGGTTAAACCAAGCCCAAACAAGGAAGCTATTTCTGTTGTGGGGAAAGGGATCAAAATAAAACCTAGCTGTGGATTACTCGAGGCCCAATCAGCTCGGCAGACCGTCCTCGGAAAGAAAGATTTCTCCTCTGCAGGATGGTTTACAGGGCCGGAGCACATGCACCCCACACCCCCCCAACCTGCCCGCTTTGTGCAAGATCTGCCCATGTCCACAGTCTGGCGGCATTCGCAGGCAGGTCTTTCCCCAAGGCAGAACCTCCCCTCACCTCAGCACAAAGGGGGCCCTAGAACTCTCTGTTAAGGGACCTGAAATAAATATGAAACTGGGGAACAGCATCATTTAAACAGCGCAGCTGAGTGGAGGTGGGCTTGTTACTACCACACCAAGAAGGACGTCTTGCCTGTGGCTTCTCCTAGTCAACTAGCTTAGATTTTGTTGTTTGTTTGTTTCTTCAAGAATCATTGTCAAAGGAGTTGAACATCATCTGAAAGAAACTAGAAGGGCAACTTTAGGGACATAGAGAAAAGTCATCAACCTCCCAATCTCATCAGGAGGGGAAGGGCAATGCCCTCCAGAGCTTTTATGCCAGGTTTCCTGTCTGCTTATGAAACAAACAAGGAAAATATGTCATGAAATATAAATAGGAATATTTATATTCCATAATTCCATATTCATTTTCCATAAATGAAATCATACTCTACCTGCTGCCGTAAATAGGAATATTTGTATTTCATAATATAAATAATATTTATATTATTTATAAAGATAAAGTAACAAAATTAAAGAAAATTTTCTAAAAAAAATCAACAGATGAAGAGATTAAAAATTGGGAATCTTGGCTGGGCATGGTGGCTCACACCTGTACTTCCAGCACTTTGGGAGGTTAAGGAGGGCAGATCACCTCAGGTCAAGAGTTCGACACCAGCCTGGCCAACATGGCAAAATCCCATTTCTACTAAAAATACAAAAATTAGCCGGGTGAGTTGGTGCACGCCTACAATCCCAGCTAGTCGGGAGGCTGAGGCAGGAGAATCACTTGAACCAAGGAGGCAGAGGTTGCAGTGAGCCGAGATCATGCCACTGCACTCCAGTATGAGCGACAAAGTAAGACTGTGTCAAAAACATACAGACTTACGCTATCGTTTCCAAAAACACAGACTTCCACAGTAAAGGAGTTATAGTTTCCTTAACAGATTCTTTTTTGAAGTACATTTAAATTGTTTCCAAATGTTTTCATTATAATCTGAGCCTCAGTGAATATCCTTGGTCAAACATCTTTGGCTATCTAATATATATTAGATATATTATGTATAGATTAATAATATAGATTATTGATGATACATCTTATTATATAAGGTATGAGATAATATAATTATATAAGATATATTTCATATCTTAATATATCTTATACCATATATAAATATAGTATACATTCATATATCATTATAATATATATTTATTATCATAAAATATATACTATAATAATATTCATTAAAATTTATAACATATATTTATGGAATATTTATTAGTATATAATATGTAATATAATATATTAATAAATATATTAAATATCAATAACATATAATAATATAATAGAGAGAGAGAATAATTTCATAAAATAGGAATTGCTGAAACAATGGGCGGACACTTATTTGGACGGCTTTTGACATGTTTCCCAAATTACTCTTCAACTTTGTATAAATATAAACAGCTACTGGGCAGACTAAGAGTGTCTGGTTTCTCCCAGCCTTATATACAACACTCATCGTTATCAATCTCATAAATCTTTGGGTTGGAGGAGCAAATCAATCGATCAGTAAACCAAAACAACTTTTGAATTTTTTTCTTTGATTACTAGTCAGTTTAAAATATTTTCATCTGCATATGGGCCATTTGTTTTTCTTTCTCTGGAAACTGCGTGTTCTTATTTTGCGGATCATATGACATCCTCATCGGAAACAGCGCCCCAAGTCACAGCTTCTTTAGGTCTCAGGCTTCTTTGCTGTAAAATGGGGACAGTAGGCATGCAAACCCCATGAGGGCAGCAGCCTGAATCCGAGGAGCCCAGAACATACCTGACAAGAAGCAGATGCTCGGTGGGTGGGTACTCGTGGGAGGAAGAATGGAAGGAAGGGAGGCAGGGCGGGAGAGTGGGGGGGCCAGAGAGAGGGTGGGAGGGAGGAAGGGTGGGAGGGAGGAAGGGTGGGAGAGAGCAAAGGAGGAAGGGTGGGAGGATGAGTGGGTCAGAGCGGGGGCAGGAGGAGGGAGGAAGGGAGGGAGGGTGGGAGGGAGGAAGGAAGGGAGGAAGGGAGGAAGGAAAGAGGGAGGAGAGAAGGAGGGAGAGAGGAAGGAGGAGAGGAAAGGAGAGAGGGAAGGGGAGAAGGAAGTAGAAAAGAAGGAAGGAAGGAAGGAACAGAGGGAGGGAGGCTGGTGGGAGGGAGGAAGGGAGGGAGGAAGGAAGGAGGGAGGGAGGGAGAGAGGGAGGGAGGGAGGAAAAGCAGGCAGGCAGGCAGGCAGGCAGGCAGGAAGGAAGGAAGGAAGGAAGGAGGGGAAAGAAGAAGGGAAGGAAGGGAGGGAAGAATAGTATCTACCTCTTAAAGCTGTTGAAGAGAGAATGTGTGTACAAAGTTTTGTAGTTCTCCACACTTAGTAAACACTCACTAAATAAGAGCTCCTAAGTGGCCATATTTTTCCTTTTGCTTGTGGTATTATTTTCTTTATTGATCTGTTAAAATTCTCTATGCTAAGGATATTAACTCCTTATCAGTTACACTCCCCAACTGGATTTTCTTTTATCTTTAAAAATAAAAATATAGACTTTTTCCAAATTTAAAAATAACGCGTTCATTGAAAAAAAAAAAGAAGAAAGAAAGAAAGAAAGAAAGAAAGACAAACCCAAAACCATACAGAAATATATTTTGAAATGAATAAAAATTACCCACAATCCCACTACCCAGGTGGCCTGCAAAGAGAGGAAAATGGAATCAGAAAAATAGAGGAAGGCAAAGAAGTTTGAGATGCTCTGGCGCCAGGGAGATAGGGGATGGGGAAATGGCTGCCTGGCTGCCCAGGGACTCCCACGAGGACTTGACTCCAGCCCACCCAAGGGTGATGCCACATGTCTGCTGGCTTTGCAAGGGGAGGATGAGACACTCTTATATTCCTCAAATTCTCTTTTTTGCTTAAGCAACTTTGAGAATGTTTCTATTTTTGCACGAAAGATGTGGACGAAGATACTTTCACATAATTTTCCGTAAATGAAATCATACTCTACCTGCTGTTTTGTAGCCCACTTCTTTCATTCAACAATATGTCATGGGCATTTTTCCAAGTCAGTAAATACAGGTCAGTCTCACACATTTAATGGCTGCAAAGATTTCCATTACTGTTCTTTGATTATTGACCATTTATATCTCTTCTTCTCTGAATCGCCTGCTCATGTCCTTTGACCATTTTTCTATTGGAGGATTTGTCTTTTTCTTATTGATTTGTAAAGGCTTTGTTTTTCTTTGCACCAGGAATATTAACCCTTCGTCTATCATGTATTTAGCAAACATTTGTTGTCATACTGTATTTTGCATGTTATGGTTAGGTTTGGGAGTGTGCGTGTGTGTGTGTGTGTGTGTGCATACACACGTGCTGCTTAGAAGTATTTAATTTTTATGCAGTCAAATTCATTCAACAAATATTTATTGAGTAGCATAATTTGCCAGTACTGTGTTAAATGAAGAAGTAAAATGAATAAAGGTAAAACCTGTCAACCTTTACTCTTAGAGTTTCTGGCTCAGATATGGTTGGAGAGGGTATCCCTTCCCCATAATTATAAAAATACTTCTATTTTCTTTTAGGTCTTTCTGTGTTTCTGTTTATTTTGTGTTTTGCATTTAACTCCTCCCCACATCTGGGGTTTCTTTTGGCCTCAAGAATGAGTTAGAAATCCAACTTTAAATGGGGCAGGGGGCAGCAGTGTCCCTAAGCTCTTTCCCGTGGCTCAGGGACATCTCACTGGTGTCCCCTACTCCTTCACTGTGTGACATCCTTCAAGACAGAACTCTGTGGACAGCTTATGCTCTTTTAGTTTGCTGGAGGGGCAATAGAGGCATCTCAGGACTTTTGTCCTTTTTCTTAAGAAAATAAAATAACTTGAGAAGATGTGGGTCCCTGATGGCTACTTTGCTTAAATGTCCAGGTTGATGAGACGATGACAAGTCCCCTACTTAGGGTAACCCCCTCCCATTAACTCCCTGGCTGCTCCCCAGAGTCTCCAGCCACAGCTGCCCTCTCTCTCCCCTCAGTGGACTTGTCCCGGACATACACAGTTTGATCTTTCCGATCACTCACCGTTTCCAGGGCCTCTTCCCCTGGTCACCTCAATCCCACCCCAAGTTTAAAAATATCTACTCCACTGCCCCTGGTGCTAGCTAGCTAAAAAAAACCATTCCCACCCACACTCCCAGCCAGCCCTACCCTTGTTCCAGAGTTTGCAGATGCATGTTACAATGCAGTCCAGAAAATCTAGGTCTAATAGACTCAAGACAGGCAATTCAACATGCAGTTCCATTCCCATTTAACCTGTAAGTGCCCACGTAAAGAGGCTCTGTTCTCCCTGGAGTAGACATAACACCTAGGACTGATGTTGCTTCCCTGGCATTTGACCAGATGGGTCGTTCAGGCAAAGATACGGGTATGTCAACTTGGTCCATGGGCTGAAATATCATAGTCTACATTACTTACTGAGTAAATTCAACCTTTTTAGAATTTGCTTTCCCTCACCTTGCTTCCCTGCCAGAATACTCAGTATCCCAAAGCATCTCCCCTGGAGCCATATCCCTGGGGATCCCAGCACTTGAGCTACCTTCCTTAGCCCATTTATGCCTAGTGTTCCATTATTGGAATGCTGAGCATGTAGGAGTTATTTATATCCTTCTGCTCAAGGTCATCGCCAAGGTCTGATTGCAAAAATTCAAAAAATTGCAACCTCAGGCATGAATGGGTTAAGGACCTGAGATCAAATAGGATGTGCCTCATGCCCTGCCATTGTGTGGTCCTCAGGAGCTCTGTGCAAGATAAATAATTATTGCAATTCAAATTCTATTTCCCCACTGACCTATGTGAACATTTCAGGGGTGTGTGAGTCTCAGTATGGACTGGTCTTTATGAAGCAAGGTCTGAAAACACTTTACCTTCACCAGATGAGCTCCTGACTGCTCAGCCAATGAAGGAAACAGGGTCTAGGCCCATGAAAGGAGGTCAAATTTATGCTGGGAGACCAGCATAAAAACAAGTGAAATGAAACCCACCATGCCAGAAAAGCTAGGAAACCAGGTTCCCAACACATAGGGACTTAACAGCCAACATTTTCCATTCTGTACAGCATGTGTAGTGGTTCAGAGCATGAGCTATGATGTCAGACAATGCTGGGTTGAATCCAGTATCCACCATTGCAAGCATGGTGGATAAACCTTAAATTTTAACTTCTCCAAACCTTGGCTTCCTTTTCCATGAACCAGGAATGAGAAGTCACGCTTGAAACTGAGGGATGTTCTCATGGAGCGCATGAGAGAAGACAAGAACAGAACTTAGCATGATGATATTGAGCTTTTAGTAAATATGGGCAGTGGTGGTCCTTCTTATTTAGTATTCAATGGTTAATCCCATTCGTAGGGTGTGGGGGTAGATGGGAGCCTTTTCATAAAGTAATCAGCCCCTGATACCCACTTTGTGGGTTTGAGACTCTGTACCCAGGGTAAGAAAGCTGAAACTCTACATGACAGGTCAAACCTTCTCGCTCCAATCCTGAACAATGCCCAAACAGCACCAGAAGGAGACTCAACAAAGCTCTGAGCTGACAGGGAGCCTGGAAAAGAGCTTGGTACACTCCTATTGTACCGATGAAGAAAGCATGGGTCTGAATGAGAAAGCCAGGAGGTAGCACTGCTGGGATAAGAACTCGTGGCCCTTGCCTCTGACACCAATCCCACTGTATTTCACTGAGATTTAAAGACCAAGAGAAGCCTTGGCTTTCAAGACTCATGTCCATCCCACGTCATCCTGCTGAGATTCTAGAACCAGCAGCAAGCCTGGGGTTGTGAGACCCACATTCATCCCACAGCATCCTGCTGAGATTCTAGAACCAGGAGCAAGCCTAGGGTTGTGAGACCCACATTCATCCCACAGCATCCTGCTGAGATTCTAGAACCAGGAGCAAGCCTGGGGTTGTGTGAGACCCACATTCATCCCACAGCATGCTGCTGAGAGTCTAGAACCAGGAGTGAGCCTGGGGTTATGCAACTCAAGTCCATCCACTGCATCTTGCTGAGATTCTAGACCCAGGAATGAGCCCGGGGTTGTGAGACCCACACCCATCCCACTGCATCCTGCTGAGATTCTAGAACCAGGAGTGAGCCTGAGGCTATGCAACTCAAATCCATCCATTGCATCTTGCTGAGATTCTAGACACAGGAGTGAGCCCAGGGTTGTAAGACCCACATTCATCCCATGGCATCCTGCTGAGATTCTAGAACTAGGAGTGAGACTGGGGTTGTGAGACCCAAGTCCATCCACTGCATCTTGGTGAAATTCTAGAATCTGGGGTACCCTGGGATTAGAAGCAGCTTCTCCTGAATCTTCTATGTCAGTTGGAACTCAAGCCCATCCCAAGAAAACACCTGTTCCCAGGAGAACGATTTAAAATAATCTAAGAAATTATTTAGAAAAAAATTAGCCCCTTTGGTAAAAAGAGCTGGCATAAAGGTGAGCTTGGGAGTACTTCTGGAGGGAATGCTATCTTGGCTTTGGATCTTAAAGGTCCCTGGTAGGTAAGGGAGTGGGGTGGGGCCACACACTTAGACTTGCACGCAACTCCAAGGGGAGGAACACTTCACTTCGTCTTCATCTGCCACCACCTCTCCCTTGCCCCTGACCCGTGCAGCCACCAGAACATGGACTTCCACCAAGCCCTTGCTGGATAAGAGTTAACCAAGGCTAAAAGGAATGTGAGTCACCAAGACCTTTCTCCTCCTGGCCTTGAGGTTAAGGAGCACTAACAACAGAGGACATGTGTCTGGAAAAGTCCAAATGACTGCCGTAGGAAAAGAAGGTAGTCACACAAAACTTATTTTGAAACGTATTAAGACACTTCATGTGTAAATACGTTTGATGAAAAGTCTACTATTTGGATGTTTGAAGATAAAATATAAGGTCATATTATTTTAAAATTATGACATCCTAGGAGTCTACACACATATACATATAAATATAGATAGCTATATGGATACATAGACAGATACATAGGTAGATATACATATAGATACCTACATACACAGATACATAGATACGAACACAGAAGATACATACAGACATACATTCACACAAACACAGATAGATACATACATACATAGACATATATATACATTCATACAAACACAAATAGATACATAGATACATACATATATACATACATAGATACATATGTACATTCATACAAACACACATAGATACATAGATGCAAAGATAGATACATACATACATAGATAAATACTTTTCTTTTATCTGAACAGATACGCCCTCAAAAAAGAGCAGATACTGTATATAGAAACATAATGTTTTTCTATTGATTGTGATTATATTATTGGAAATGAGCTCTTCTGGAAAAAGAGGTGGTCTTTAAATATATCAAGCAACTTGTAATAATGTAGCAATTTATTAAGATGACATATTTTAAGTAAAAATTAGAATTCTATTTCAATGGCATTTGAAAAAAAAAAAAGAAGAAGAAAAAGAAGTACCAAATAAGAGTGAAAATAGCCGGGCTTATTTTTATTCTTGGCACTGTCACCTAAAGGCTCAAATGGAAACAGCAGTGACGATTCAGCTGAACAGGATCGCACGGGCTGGAACGGCTCCTCGGCTCCTCACTGCACGCTCGCTGCCTACTTGCGCCGCCGGTAGAGTGCCCGGAGGACTGCAGCCTCAGACCTAGGAGTGACTGACCCAACAGCCCTGAGCTCCTGTCCCCCACTGTGAAATGGGTCCCCACGCAGTCACCTCATCCAGACAACAAGCACCAAGTGAGAGTCCCAGAGTCTGGATGTGACAGCCACTCCGCCTCTTATTTAATGCATTCCTCTCTGTCTTCAGCAGTTACAATTTTTCTATTTTTTGATGTTTCTATGACTTTTATTTGAAACATTGTTTTTTTATTTTTAATTTTTAATTCTGGGGGTACATGTGCAGGATGTGCAGGTTTGTTACATAGGCAAACATGTGCCATGGTGGTTTGTTGCACCTGTTAACCCATCACCTAGGTATTAAGTCTAGTATTATTAGCTATTTTTCCTAATGCTCTCCGTCCCCCTACCCCACTCCCTGACAGGCCCCAGTGTGTGTTGTTCCCCTCCCTGTGTCCATGTGTTCTCATTGTTCAGCTCCCACTTATAAGTGAGAACATGTGGTGTTTGGTTTTCTGTTCCTGCATTAGTTTGCTGAGGATAATGGCTTCCAGCTCCATCCTTGTCCCTGCAAAGAACATAATCTCCTTCCTTTTTCTGCCTGCATAGTATTCCATGCTGTATATGTGCCACATTTTGTTTATACAGTCTATCGTTAACGGTCAGTTGTGTTGATTCCATGTCTTTGCTATTGTGAATAGTGCTGCAATGAACATACACATATATGTATCTTTATGATAGAATGATTTATATTCCTTTGGGTATATACCCAGTAATGGGATTGCTGGGTCAAATGGTATTTCTGGTTCTAGATCTCTGAGGAATCACCACACCGTCATAATACTTTTCTATAAGCTGAAGAGGACTGCGATTTCTCCAGTGATGCAAAATTAATGAGTAAATGAGCAAATGGAAGTACATGGCTAATTGATTACATATGGCTGATAGGGGACAGGGCTGAAACTTCAGGAAGTGAGGCTTCTGAGGGTGTCTCTGGAATCTGGTCCTGCTTGGGTCTTACAGGCTGAATTTCTGCATGACAAGCGTGAGAATGTACACACACACACACACACACACCCCACGTTCACACACTCATGTTCCCACACCCAAACACACTCGCACAGTCTTTCACACACAGGAAGGTGATCTCTTTTTGGAAAGTAATATCTTAAAGTACAACAGTTCCAAAGAATTCAGGATCCGGGGACTTCCCTGTGGCACACACTTGCTTTCTCCTTTTGGGCCACTCAGGTGGGTTTACTTCCATACATGTGTGGGAGCAGCAATGAGTCCAGTGCTTCATCTTTATGGCTCTGTTAACATGAGGGATGCATGTCACATTGGAGTGCCTTCACTTTTTAAAATAAAAATAAAAAGGAAGAAAACATGGGCTTAACTCAAAGGTCTCCTTTGGTGCTAAAGATTACCATGCAACAATAGAGTGAGATGTGTCAGAAGCTGCCCCTTTCTCATCTATACTGGATGCGTCCCTGCATGCTGGGTTATTGTGCATGAGGAACGACCCAGCCAATGGGAAGCCTATGGGTGGCTTATGCATGTTGTGATAAAATGTAAATGCACTAGAAAGGTCACCGGCAGAGTGATCATTACCATTGTGGAACTCTGACCAATTTGCCATTCAAGAGCATCATTGATGACTCAAGCTGCTCATGGGGCCCTTAAATACATACACCCAGGGGCACACCCACAGCCGATGGGCATTGTGGCTGCCAGTGTCTCTCGGTATGTGTGTCAGCGCCTGCAGACGCTCCTTCTCTGGCATTTAAGGAGAGCAAAGTAGAGGGGGAGGAGCACCTTGCTGTTTGGCCCATAATCATCTCTCTTGTAAAGAGCATCACACTGCTGAGCCAAGCTCCCCCAGAGGGCTCCCAGCCCCTTTCTCTGGAGCTGAGGCTGTGCATGGGGTCAGGACACTGTCACCTGTGCCCTATTACAGAAGGACGCCAGGCCAGCATCATGTTACACAGAATAGTGGCACGGTGCCCCTCGCCCCTCATAGCTGTGTGGACCTAGCTTATCATAAAAAAAAAAAGCACCTACTCGACTAGCTCACCATAAAAAGCACCTACTCGAGGCCAGCCCGGGACCATCACTCTCACCTGTATCCATGGAGACCTTGAGCATCCAGTGCATTGAGAAGGCCCAGGTGCTGCCCAAACCCTCCCATCTCTACTACTGCTTTACATCCAGAATGTCATTTTCTTCCCCCAACTGCCTCTGCTGCCTTTCCCCATATGTAATTCCTACAGCAATGCAATAAGGCACTTGTTCCTTCAATTAACAGACTTTCACTGCAAACCTACTTTGTGCAGTTCCCTCTACGGGTACTCATCAAATTTCAGCTCACTGCTCAGTGCTCTGGCATGGGACAGGACAAACAAGTAGAAGGATCATTAGGTATGCCCTCCTTTCTCCCCAGGCAGGAAACACTAAGAGCCTTAAAGCAACATTTCAAAGGACCATGGCATCCCCAGAAGTGACAATATCTGCTTGTGGGGACTGGTTCAATAAGGAAAGCTTCCTGGAAGAACTGGCAATCCGGCTGAGTGTTAAGAGATGGGTGGAAGTTTGACAAGTCGAGAACTCAGAGGGTATTCCAGAGAGAGGGAACAGAAAGTTTGTAGGGACTGAGCTACTTCCAGGATGGCCCAGGGTCATTGCATGGTACAGGGTATGGGAACAGAGAGCCAGAGGCAGCAGGAAAAAAGCCTTGAACCCAAGGCTCAAGTCTTCCTTACACCTGGAGACCAGATTCCCCAGGAACGCCCGGAGAATGGACATTCCTTCAAGATGTTCATCCAACAAATATCTATAAAGTACCTACTATGTGCCAGGCACTGAATACACCCTGGCATCATTATGGAGGCTGTTGCAGTACAGGCAAGAAACAAAATTATCATTGCAACTGAATCCTGATGCGTTTGACTACCCTGACAAAGATAAGATCCACTGCCCATTACCGAAACCATCCGCTACAAAGGCTGGCCTCCCTCCCCGGCCTCTACTGGAGTCTCTTGCTGTGACTTTCCCTGCGTTGTGTCTTTCTTCTCTGAGTCACATCCTTCCTGCTTTGCCATGACCCCAACCACTGCCTGACACTGAATCCCAGCCTGACTGCACACTTGGGGCTAAAAGGATTTTCTTCAGATACCCCCATAAAGAACAGCTGGGCTGAGACTGAGTTGGTAAACTGGTCCCAAGTTCTGTCTTGGCTGTGCAACCTTGGACAAATCCCTTCTGCCCTGTGGGCCTACGCTCCACATCTATAAGAGGTTGTATTTGCCTGCTATCTCTCCATCAGATGATTCTATGATTCTGTAGACAACTTTCTCTCTGTTTGAAACATCAGCATGCCTCTTTGCTTGTTCAGAGGCTGACTTAGCCTCCTTCCAGGTCTCCTTCCCCATTTTCCTTTCCTAGAACAGCATGAGGATCCTACACTTGTCTGTTCATTCATTTATTCGACAAATATTTATTAACTGCTGACTTAGTACCAGATACTGCTGCAAGCTCAGAGACACCACAAGCACACAAGACTTCCTTTTCTTCCTGGACTTTAGCCTGTCCTTTGCCCTGGCACCAGAGTCTTCACTTTCGGGGTCTCACGCAGCTCAGCCTACACCTTATAGCCAACATCTCACTGCATTCTCACATCTTTCTATGAGGAGGAATCACAAATGGCTAAGCCCAGTTAAGTAATGTACTATGTGAAGGGTAGTGTTTACACGGTTTACTTGGTGTCCCAATACCACAGCAATAGTGAAGCCAAGACCTGGGTGTGCTGACTCTTAGCCTAACTCACAATTAGGCTTTTGGCCATAATGTGTAATCTTGGAAATATTCACAAAGACCAATCTGATGTGCTTCATAGAGAACAGCTGAGGGGGGGCTTTTTTTTTTTTTTTTTTTTTTTTGAGACGGAGTCTCACTCTGTTGTCCACGCTGGAGTGTAGTGGTATGATCTTGGCTCACTGCAACCTCCACCTCCCAGGTTCAGGCAATTCTCCTGCCTCAGCCTCCCAAGCAGCTGGGATTACAGGTGCACGCCACCACCCCCGGCTGATTTTTGTAATTTTAGTAGAGATGGATTTTCACCATGTTGGCCAGGCTCTTCTTGAACTCCTGACCTCAAGTGATCTGCCCACCTTAGCCTCCCAAAGTGCTGGGATTACAGGGTCTTAAGTTCTGGAATACCCTCAAAAAGACCCCAGACGTTAATTTTGAGCAATGTCCTTGGGTCCTGTTCTTGAGCCATAGGTTAGATGGAAAGAAGGAGGGATGACAGGATGGGGCACCCATAGAGCTGACCCAGTACTAGAAACTGAGCCCAAAGTCCACGTGAGCTGGGTCAGAAGCATCGCCACTGCCTGCACATTGGAAGTCTGGTTAAGTGCATTGTCACACCCTTCAGACAGCAGATTCATCCCAGTCTTACCGGGTGCCTTCAAAATGCAAGTTGTAAAAGGAATGGCAGAGTGAAGTCGAAGCAAGACGCCTGCAACTTTGTAAGGAGCCCAGTGCTTCTGGCAATAGCTGTTCCTGTAGTGCAAAGTGTCCACTTGTCGAGACACTGACCTTAGCTGTAATGAACCAGTCAAAACTTCTCATCCCAGGGGCCTACGGTCCCCCTACCTTGTCTCTGTCTGCCTTGTCTGTCTGTGCAGATTTCCAAGTCAATTCTGTTCTGATCTCAGAATCAAGTATTCAGGTTTTTCTAAGCAACGTTTCTACATACAACTAATTATTCACGTGTTCTGAACCTTTTTTTAGGGAAGTTTTATTATTATTTTAGTAAAATAGCTGAATGAGAGGGATGGGCAAACAGGGGCAGGGTTGAGAAGAAAGGCCAGGTTGCTATTAATATTTTAACTATTGTTGTTATGTTAATAGCCACCCTGCTGCCTTGTATCTGTGCAGCCATTGCTCTCTGTGCTTCTCAGAAGAGTTGCAAACACTCCAGGTATGAGGAGCACCCTAGAAAACTTGAGCTCAACCCATAACAGAGATGCTTTACACACCGGATCTGCCTGATGCTCACTAGCTAGAATTTTCTGGCCCCTGCAGGAACCTCTTATCCAGGACCTGGTGCTGAGGAACAGCCCCTAAGTGGAACATAAGAGACCTCAACATCATGATACGATTTTTTTCCCAAAACACTCAAGACTTCTATGACCAAACATGGCCAAACTTTGATCTACTGCTAAAGGACAGAGACGGTTCCAAAGAAATCTCAGGCCCACGACAAATGCCCCGAGTGATGCGGAAGACTGAATTTCTACTCCCTGGATGCCCTAAAAGGTTCCAAATTATGGATTTGTTTTTCTTCTTTCTCTTGGTCTATGTGTCTATGAAATGAGCCTTTTAATCCAGCAAAGCTTGTCACATTTTCAATTTCTGTGCTAAGTAAAACAACAAAAAGTAAATTAGTGTTGCATACGTAATGGACATTAGAAAAAAAGTCTGAAGGAAATTCTATTAAGCCTACTGCCTGGTTACCTCGTTCTCTGCATGGGCATGCCTGTTTCTAAAGCAAAGCCTTACATTTTCTCTAACAAAGGTTTGACGTTCCCTAAAATGTCAGCTAAAGTTGCCAATAAATATGGCTGGTGACTGGGCAGGGGAGGAAGGTTTCATTACACACGTTTTCATTAGCACACTTACAGAAGAAAAAAAAATATTTTAGTACTTTAAAAAACTAAAGTCATGACAGCTGCCCAGAACTATGTGCACTGAGGGATGGGCAAAAAAAAAAAAAAAAAAAAAAAAAAAAAAAAAAAAAAAAAAGTGAGTAATATTGCAAGAGAGATATTTAAGGAAAGCAATGATTGAACTTTAAAAAAATACTGCAGACTCAAAATGCTGGCGGCAGACTGACTGCTATTTTAACCAAAGCTGCTGATTTCCGAGAGGTCTTCGGCTTTTACATATTTGTGTCTTGCAAATGTTGGGCATTATGGCGTTGCGATAGGTGTGGCTGACTTTGAAATTCAAGCTCAGGGCGTCTGTGGTCCGTGAACCTGGTCCTGATAGGGCTGGCTAGTCAGAAGCAAAACTGGCTAGTTATGAAACTACCATAGTATATGCTTTATCTCCACTGCATTTAAAGGATTTACCTATCTATCCCGCTGCAGACCCACTCATTGAGTAAGAGCCAACAGCATATGATTGTGTTAATTAATCTGCTATTGTGAGTACAGGAACAGCTGCAGTGGTCTCGTGGATACGTTGTCAAAAGAAAACAATGTAATGTTAAGCCTCTGACTGCATATTCTGTTACAAAGAAGGTTTATGAGAAGTTAAATTCATAAATCACAGATCATTTTTATAACAATAATAAATAATATCTGACCTTTCAAAGGAAGGTTTGAGTGTTCTTAATTTCGTCTTGAAATATGTTCTGATATATGATACCTCAGCTTTAACCCAATTCTTTGTTTTGAAAACAAACATTCCCCAGAAATGATGGGAAGGGGGAAGGAGCTATAGAAATGACCTCTGACTGTACGAGATACATGCCATTGTAGTGCTAACAAAGATCAGAGCCCAAAATATCAAGTTAAAAGAAAAACTTGTTGGCATGCATCCAATGTCTCATATAATAAAAACGCAATTTCTAATACTATGCAGAAATGGAAAGAAAGGGGACATTCATTATGGGAAACACACATATTATTTACATGGGCTTTATCTTTCTTTATGCAGATAAGGCACAGAGAGCACTTTCTGTCTAATTAATATTCTGTGTCCCTTCATGATCCGACCTGCCCACCCCAACTCTCACCCAAAATACAACCCACATTCTGTGCCCATCGCCTCTGTGCATATATCCAGTTAGTGAGCCAGGCAAAGGAAGATAGACTTAGACAAAGGAAAATAAAACTCTGTGTTCTGGCACTTAATCCAGAGCCATAAACTGTAGCAAAAGTCAGCGAGAAAACACAAGACTGATCAAGGAATATAAAGTTGAACTATGGCTAACGGGATTTTATCAGGAGTAACGTCTTGTAT
The DNA here is from genome assembly GCF_028885655.2 of Pongo abelii. Taxonomy (NCBI): domain Eukaryota; kingdom Metazoa; phylum Chordata; class Mammalia; order Primates; family Hominidae; genus Pongo; species Pongo abelii. The sequence goes on along the minus strand of NC_072005.2, from coordinate 35,768,745 downwards.
ATCTTTGAGGAGCACTTTAAAAAAAAAAAAGAAAAGAAAAGGAAAAGAAATCATTGAGTTTCCCCAAGGGACCCACAGAGGAGTCCCCACACATTTGACAAAAGTCTTGGCATCTGGTTCAACCCAAACTGGCTTGGGGGACACAGGAGGCTGAAATTGTGATTTCTAGCACCTATTATTTCAAAAGAATTTTTTGTCAGTGCACGGGTCTCCATGCTATTAGGTTTTCATTCTCCCCCATTTTTAAATGAAAAATCCATTTGAGAGAAAAGACAAACTGTTTGCCTTAGGACTGCCGGGAGGGGAAGGCAGGGGACACAGATGAAGTGGGTCTGATCCCTTTGTTCTGGGAGATTGCAACAAAAGGAAGCTATTTTTAGCCATGGATTGGCATTGTATTACCAGGTACGTGTATCGACCTGATAACTGGAGAGGGACTCTGGAACTCCCTACAACACACACTGTGGTGTCATTGGCTGCAGAGGCTCACGCACTCCAGGAAGACAAACTTGGAAGAACAATCTTAACCCAGAAAAATTTACCGAACAGGAGACAGAAGGCCTTCTGTCTTATTTTGTTCACCTTGTGCTGTGAAAGGAACAATGTCCCCAGAATTCTTTCCTTTCTGAAAGTCGCTTCTCTTAGATGCCATTTTAAAGGAGTTTATGGGGAGGAAAATTGTAATTATCCAAAACACCCTGCTCCTTGAGTCAGGATAGGACTTGTCATTTGTTTTCATGAAGATAGGCAACATCGTCTCTGGCGACATCAACTAAGGTTCTTGGACAGGCCTTGATAGACACTGGAGCCATAGTTAAATACTTTCTCATTGGATTTTGCATATTCACTCCACCTTCCCCCGCCTCCTAACCTGGGTCCCGGGTCCTCGGTGCCTGCCCACTCTTGTTCATTGCTAACACCCTCAATGCCCCTAAAGACAGCTTTCTCCAAAAAGCAGCCAGCCATTAGTCACCGGGCTGGGGCGCCTGGCAAACAAAGTCCTCATTATAACCAACTTTTACATTTTCCCTTCCAAACCCAAAGTTTTCACTTTAAGATTTAAAAGCCCATCTTTTCTTACACCAAAATAAAAACTCTTTCGTGGGCAATCCCGAATACTTGACATTTCCCGGTATTGGACCCTAGCAAACAACATCATCATCTTGGGGTGCCCTAGGACATACTTAGGAGAGAGTGCCCTTTGGATAACAATAGGGCCTTATTTCTGCTTACAGGAAGAGTGCGTGGGAGAAGGAAGAAAATGCCCACTGCTGGCCAGCACGGAGGTTTCTTTATTTAAGTGGTGAACGCTGTTATCTCTGTGGCAAGGGGGAGCCTACAGTGACCCTAAAAAGTCAGCGGTTCACATTCTGTATCCACTGCCAGTTCAGCAAGGGATGCGAGCTGGCCCCTTCCCTCCTCAGACCCCTGTGTTCTCATCTGTAAAATGAAGATCTAAACAAGGATACACAACCCCCTCCCGGAGATGAAAAGGTCTATAAATTCTAAAATGTTCATTTTGAATATGTATGACTCTTTCATCCTGATTGAAGAAAACTTGCCTAATAGGATCTTCTATTGCTAGCCACAGGGAGTCATCTCACCATTCTAGGACTTATCAAAAAGGGATGATCGAAGAGATTATGTTTATTCAACAACAAAACTGTTTTCTGGTCTAACAAGTGGTCAACATGGTTAAAAAGAAAAAAGTTAGCAATGGCTTTTATCCTCCAATCATGTGTACTTTTCTCTGCAGGTTCACATGAACTTGGACCAAGTCAGATCCTCCACAACCAAACTCAATTAAAATATGCATTAGGTACATAGGAGGATCTCAATGGAAGCATGTAGGTTTGAAGCACATGCTTGGCCCTGGTAGGACTCATACAAGAACAGAGTGTGCACTCATTGAGAACTTGCAAATCAGGTCAGAACAATCTATGACCAAGTACCATACTGGAAATTCAGAATTTGTTTTACTTCTTCAGCCTCTTCAGCAAACTTTCACATTCTATTCAGCAAAGTATCCCATGTTTGTATTTGTGGAAATCTGGAACATATGGAAAGGTATGAAAAGAAATGAAAATAACTTTGGATTCTACTACCTGACGACGACTGTCAGTATCACTTTTATAGACTTCTTTCTAATCATATTTATTTAAATCTGATTAAAGTATGTATTCGAATATAAACAAAACAGAAGTTACACACAGTTTTATACTTTATTTTTTCTCAACATAATATTGTATGTTTTTATTATTTTATTTTTTTTATTTTTACTTTCATTTTTAGAGACTGAGTCTCGCTCTGTTGCCCAGGCTGGAGTGCAGTGGCACAATCATAGCTCACTGCATTCTGGACTTCCCGGGCTCAAGCGATCCTCCTACCTCACTTTCCCTAGCAGCTGGTACTACATACATGCACCACCACACCTGGCTAATTTTTAAAAATTTTTTGTAGAGATGGGGTCTTGCTATGCTACCCAGGCTGGTATTGAACTCCTGGTCTCAAGCAATCCTCCCTCCTTGGCCTCCCAAAGTGTTGGGACTACAAGTCTGAGCACCACACCCCAGCTTGTGATTATGTTTTGAAACTGTTATTCTTCAATGCATGATTGTTAATGGCTACAATCAAATAAACAAGTCACAATTGGCTTGTTTCTGTGTTTTGTTTTCTGTTCCCTGTTGAATTGAGCTCCCCATGAAAGATAAGCCTTGTCCCCTTTGAGTTTGGAAGACTTGCTGACACATTTCTTTAGAGCCCCAGGTATCAAAAGAGAGCTTGAGCTGTGGGTTCTCTGCCCCAGCGATTCTACAAGGGGGCTGGTCTTGCAGATACCTTGGGCAGGCCAGTATATAACGTCCTGATTTTCCGTGATCTATTTGTCAAGAAACCTCAGTCAGCAGCCCTAGCACTTAAAGAGACTCTAATGCTTCGGGAACTGAAAGTCATGTATAAAATGAGGAACAATAATAATTCAACATAAGCTGAATTTAAGAGTACTATAAAAGCCATAAGCCAATCTTCAACAAAAAGTAGACATCTTGCTAAAAACCACATTAGCAGCAAACTGAAGCCTTGGCCACTTATCTCCTCCAAGGGGAGAAGAAAGGGGAGGGAGGCTGTGCATTTGCAACCCAGAACTCTCTTCGGCACAGATTCCTCCAGCCAACTCCTCAACTCGCCCTCTGCCCCTGGCTTGCTTTCCTTTTAGCGAACAGGGAAGAGTTAATGCCATATGAAAGTGTCTATGTGATTCGATGTTCAGAAGAGTCTGTTGAGACTCTCAGGGTTTTTTTTTTAAATTAAAAAAATAGCTAAATAATTTTCCTTTTTGAATTTTTAAAATTAATAATGACTTGCTCCTTGTGAGATGAAAGAAATCACATTTCAGACATTAAAGGACTAAGGGAGAAAAAGAAACCACACCTCCAGATTCCAGGAACGGGTCAGGAATTGATTCATGAAGAGTCCCCACAAAGTAGCGGGGTGAAACGGGCAAGCCAAGCTTAGGGGAGATTCAGGCTGGAGGTTTCACATCCTGCAGAACACCTTAGAGGGCCACTGACATTGAAAAACCCAGGACTCAAAAAAAGGGAGACACTAAATGTGCCTGCTAACTAGCATTAGAGAGATATATCTGGGTTCAAACTGGGTCTTTCTGTTAGAACACCAGGAAGGTCTAGGGATAGTCACCCCACACTGGGAGGGAAATCTGTAAGCAGATGTCAGATCCCATGAAGAAGAATTGAACAGGGCTCAGGAGCAGACAGATAAGTGGTACCACCTAGAAACCTGGGAACTGCTGTGGCTGCCAGCAGAAGCCCTAAATGAGCTGGGTAATATTTCTGGAGCAAGTTGCATCCTGATATTTTAAGCTGAGAGTTTTATTGCTGCTGAAACCATACAGTTGAAAAGGAAATTGAACAGCCTTCTCTCTAAATCATCTGATTTATAGAAATTGAAATTGATTCATATAATTGGAGACCACTAATTATAGGAGTTGAAGAAGAAAGATTGTATGCCAAAGTTCTAATTGCTGAACTATCAAAGTTAGTCAAGATTTGTTTCAGGGAATGGGGGAAATTGTCATTTTCTATAGAATGCCAGGGAATGTGATCATTATGCTAGTTTACTACTCTCTCTTTGGTCCTCACTTCAGGTTTCTGAAGAATAAAACAGTAAGTTTGACCTTCTTAACATGCACCAGGGGGTTGAGTTTTCTAATTTTTTAAAAAAAATTTATGGAAGTAATGTCATACATCATAAAATATATGGACAAAAGAAAAAGAAAGAGGGAGGAAGGGAGGAAGGGAGAGAGAAAGAGAGAGAGACTGAGAAGGCATCAGTTCTTTGCCTTAAAGCCCCTGCAGTAATTATTTCGGCATTTCTCCCTCCCATTGCTTTACTATGCACAACTTTTCACATGGCCCGACCCCTGGTCCACATTCAATTGTGTTTCCTTCTTTTGTTCTTGTGCACACTCCTGAAAACCATCATTGTAAATGGCTGCATCACGTCCATCAAGGAGCTCTGTCTCCATGGAATGCCCCAATGCCATACATTTTAACACAATTCCTGTTTTAATTTTTGACATTTTAAACAATGTTATAATGAACATTTCCACGCAGGTAACTTTTTTCATACTTTAGATAAATTTCTTAAAGTAGATTCTCAGAAGCAGAATTACTGGGTCAACGAGTTTAACGTGTCATTACTCCTGATGGTTATTGACAAATTGTCTTCTACAGATCTTTCAACCACTTAGAATGCCACCAGCATTGTTGGAAGTCCTGGCTCCCTGTATCCCTGGCAGGCAGGAGTTTCAGTTTTTAATATCTGTTATCATTCAATAGACCAAAATGACAACTGGTTCTTTATTTAAGTTTGTAATTTTTAAATACTAGACCAGATGACCTGTGCTCCTTCTACTTAGTAGTTTTATTTCCTCCTTAGGTGAATTATCAGCATTTGCCCTTTATCTGAGCCAAGGAAATGTTTGTGGAGTACTAGGACCAAGTCCAAGTAGGCCAAAAACAGATGAGTTATTATAGAAAATACATGTAAGAAGTCAAGAAACAACAGATGCTGGCAAGGCTGTGGAGAAATAGGAACGCTTTTACACCATTGGTGGGAATGTCAATTAGTCCACCCATTGAGGAAGTCAGTGTGGAGAATCCTCAAAGACCTAGAACCAGAAGTACCGTTTGACTCAGCAATCTCATTACTAGGTATATACCCAAAGGAATATAAATCATTCTATTATAAAGACACATGCACATGTATGTTCACTGCAGCATTATTCACAATAGCAAAGACATGGAATCAACCTAAATGCCCATCAATGATAGACTGGATAAAGAAAATGTGGAACATGTATACCATGGAATACTATGCAGCCATAAAAAGGAACGAGGTCATGTTCTTTGCATGGACATGGATGGAGCTGGATGCCATTATCCTCAGCAAACTAATGCAGGAACAGAAAGCCAAACACTGCATGTTCTCACTTTTAAGTGGGAGCTGAACGATAAGAACACATGGACACAGGGAGGGGAACAACACACATTGGGGCTTGTCAGTGGGGAGGTTAGGAGGGAGAGCATCAGAATAAATAGCGAATGCATGCTGGGCTTAATACCTAGGTGATAGGTTGATAGGTGCAGCAAAGCACCATGGCACATGTTTACCTATGTAACAAACCTGCACGTCCTGCACATGTATCCCGGAACTTAAACAAAATAAATTTTAAAAAGGAAAAAAAAGAAAGAAAATACATGTGTCACCGGCAGACTGAGCACCCTCTCCCTTTTCTGATGGATAATAGTGACGCCAGCCCCCACCTAATGAAACACACCTTTACTGGTCTTGGAGCAACTTCCACAGCCTCTCTGAGCCCATCTTCCCTTGCTATGGGTTCTCCAGGTTGGAGATACGATAAAAGCAGGCTTAGAACATCTTTCTCTGAAATTTGATATTTTTTGCTAATGAGGTATCCCAAATTAAGAAAAAAACCTGAGAAAATGACATTAATTTGGAACAACTAGAAAATCAACAAAAGTTTGATTTTCTACTTTACAAAGCTTATAGCACTTTACAAACAAAGTAATTAATCCTTATAACAAAGAAAAGATGTTGTCCCCCCACCCCACCGCCTGCTTCCTGACTTCCAGAAAAGTTAAGAGCCTTTACACGGAGTTCCACAGTCTTTGCTACAAGGCCAAGAGAAGACAAAAAAAAAAGAAGAAAAAAGAAGATCCACTGCTTGCTCAAGGAAATGAAACAAGAAGCTCATGGGTCCTGCACAGAGATGAGCTTTAAGAACAGCAAGTAGACATCCAGAATCAGTAAGTCTATAGAGACAGGAAAGAGATGTGCGGTTGTCTTGGGCTGGGGGTTAGGGGTTGGGAGTTGCTAGCTAAAGGTTGCAAGGTATCTTTTCTGGGATGATAGAAATGTTCTAAAATTGATTGTGGTGATGGTTGCACAATTCTCTGAATAGACTAAAAACCATTGAATTCTACACTTTGCATTAACTGTATGATATGTGAATTATATCTCAATAAAGCTGTTACCAAAAAAAAATAGCTAGAGGCTTGAAGGAAACCATGGGAAGAAGGAAACGTGCAGGGGCGGAACCTTAACAAGGTTTGATTTTCTTCTTTTATTTTATTTTATTTATTTATTTTTTTGAGACAGAGTCTCACAGTGTCGCCCAGGCTGGAGTGCAGTGGCGCAATCTCGGCTCACTGCAAGCTCCACCTTCCGGGTTCACACCATTCTCCTGCCTCAGCCTCCCGAGTAGCTGGGACTACAGGTTCCTGCCACCACGCTCGACTAATTTTTTGTATTTTTTAGTAGAGACGGGGTTTCTCCATGTTAGCCAGGTTGGTCTTGATCTCCTGACCTCGTGATCCACCCTCCTCGGCCTCCCAAAGTGCTGGGATTACAGGCGTGAGCCACCACGCCCAACAACAAGGTTTGATTTTCTACTCTACAAAGCTTATAGCACTTTACAAAGTAATTAATCCTTATAACGAAGAAGAGATGTTGTCCCCTCACTTTCCTGAGTCTCAGAAAACTTAAGAGCTCTCACACGGCGTTCCACAGTCTTTCCAAAAAAGATCAAGAGAAGACCAAAAAAAAAAAAAAAGAGAAAAGAAAGTGCGCTACTTGCTCAAAGAAATGAAACAAGAAGCTCATGGGTCCTGCACAGAGATGGGCTAACAGCACAGAGAAAGAACAAGGATGGGGCGAAACATTTACTTGATATATTAAAGAATCAGGCTGGGTGCGGTGGCTCACGCCTGTAATCCCAACACTTTGGGAGGCCAAGGTGGGCGGATCACGAGGTCAAGAGTTTGAGACCATCCTGGCCAACATGGTGAAACCCTGTCTCTACCAAAAATACAAAAAAAAAAAAAAAAAAAAAAAAAGCTGGGCATGATGGCGGGTGCCTGTAATCCCAGCTACTCGGGAGGCTGAGGCAGGAGAATCACTTGAACCCAGGAGGCAGAGGTTGCAGTGAGCTGAGATCGCACCACTGAACTCCAGTCTGGTGACAGAGCTAGACTCCATCTCAAAAAAAAAAAAAAAAAAAAAAAAAATCAAAATGAGAGAAAACACCCCATACTGATGAATTTGAATTTCTGGGACATACGTTCATCCATTCAACAGAGTATATGGAGTGTGTCCTGGTGGTCAGGCGTAGGAGGAAGTGAGAGAGAGAACACCTGTAATTCGATGGGGCAGGGTGCACCAGCGGGGACAGGCTGGGTTTAACAGAGACTTGGGGTCAGGGGGATGACTTCCAAAGGAAGACAGAAGTCAGCCTGGCAAAGAATTGGGATGGTGAGGTAGAGGGAGATTCCCAGTAGAGAGAGCTGAACACACAAAGACTCAGAGGAATGACAGAATACAGGGTGGGGAAACTTGCAGGAGTCAGACCCCCAACCCCAGAACCAAGACTGTGGGGACCAAGAGACACAGCTGCAGAGGTGGGCAAGGGCTGGACCCTGAAGGTTCTCATGAGACTATGGCCTTTTTCTGAAGGCCCATGGGTTGCTTTAAACTGGGAAGTGACGTGATCAGGTTGGCTTTTAGGTAGATCCTTCCAGAGATCTGGGGGAAAGAGTTTGGAGCAAGCTACTGGGAACGAACTAGATGGAAGCTGTGTTTAAGAGGGAAACCCATGAAGACCTGAAATGTGGAGATTCAGATCTGTGAGAGACAAGGTGACAAATGCAAGAATTGCTTAAGAATCAGAAAGAGGGGTCTCCAAGGGGTGTGGGAAGGAACCACCTTGACCATGCCCTGCGTGTTCTGGTTGGTTGATGGGTGGGGTGGGGTGGGGTGGGGTCTATTCACCCAGCCAGGCAGCATGGCAGAAGACACCCATTCGGAAGACTCGGCATTTGGGACCTGCTGAGTTTGAGGTGCCAATGGGACACTTGAAGGAAACTTGAGACCTTGGAAAAGGTCCCAGCTGGGACTCTGATGCATTTCCCAGAAGGGGAGAGGACCGTGTCTTCTGGGAGGCCAGCTGACCTGCCAAGGGGAGCCACCTTGCTCACTGACCTGGCACCCTGGGAACACAGTGTACAACAGGTACAACCCAGAGAGGAGAAGAGAGTGTGGGAGGAGCCTGGAGAGGCACAGGAGAAAACGAACTGTCAAGGAGGTCTCGGGTTCCAATGAGGTGGGCACTGGGCCAACACAGAACACTAAATAGAACCTCACAGTGAGGGCGGGGCTGGAGCTTGGAGGATGGGAATCAGAACATGGGGCACCCCTGTCCCCAGGACTTCTGGACCCCAAAGGCCAGACCTAACAGAAACAGTGAAGGAGTGGTGTCCCCAGGCTCCTGTCTGTCCAAAGCAAGAAGCATACAGCACTTAGCAAGGGGTGGACCCAGAGGAGGGAGCTATGGAGATGCTGACACTAGAAGCTTGCTGAAGTCCGCCCAGACAGACGGGGAAATAGAGGGTCCCCTGCAAACACAAAACTCCCAATTCAACCAGCTGGGGGGCTGGACAAGGGACTGATAGAACATTTCACTCTCTGACTGTCCATTAGAACTTTGAGCTGGCTGGAAAGCAAGGCATCAGACCTAATGGGGAGGAAAATACATCATTACTGTTGTTTTCATTCATCTGACAAGACCTTGACCTATCTTGATGATAGCTTCATTTTCCGGACCGTAGAGAATATAATGAAGGAATATTTTTAAAACTCTAGATTTAGTTCTAACTAATGAGGAGGAATTAGTTAAAGCAGAAAAAAAAAAGGAAGAATCTTGGACAACTACAATTATGTTTGTCTTAGAGTTCTCAAAAACCTAGGTGTGTGAGGCTAGGCAGGTTGGGGTCACAGTGATGGGACAACAGTTAGGAGCACAGAGAAGGAATAAAACAGACCAGCTCAAATCCAGACTCCAGCACTTCCTGTGTGACAATGGGGAAGTTACTTAACATCTCAGAACCTCAGATCCCCATTTTCTACTGCAGGATAAAATCAGTATCTACCTCAGAAAGCTGTTACCTGTTACAAGAACTAGTACAACCACTGTGGAAAACAGAAGATTCCTTAAAGAACTGAAAGTGGATCTACCATTCGACCTAGCAGTCCCCATACTGGATATCTACCCAAAGGAAAAGATGTCATGATATGAAAAAGATACAACACAACACACACACACACACACACATTTATAGCAGCACAATTTGCAATTGCAAAGATATGGAATCAACCTAAGTACTCATTGATCAACAAATGTATAAAGGAAATGTGGTACATATACACCATGGACGACTACTCAGTCATCAAAAGGAACAAAATAATGTATTTTGCAACAACTTGGATGAAGTTGGAGGCCATTATTCTATGGGAAGTAACTCAGGAATGGAAAACCAAATATCGTATATTGTCACTTATAAGTGGGAGCTAAGTTATAAGGAGGCAAAGGCATAAGAATGATACAATGGACTTTGGGGAGGTGGGGAGGGCGGGAGGGGTGAGGGATAAAAGACTACATATTGGACACAGTGTACACTCCTGTGGCGATGGGTGCACCAAAATCTCAGAAATCACCACTAAAGAACTTACCCATGTTACCAAAAGCCACCTGTTCCCCAAAAACTATAGAAATAAAAAATAAAAATAAATCAATCAACAAAATTTTTGAAATTTTTTAAAAAGAACTCCATTTTAAAAAGTTGTTACAAGGGTTAAATCCACTTATTAAGTTAGCACGCTGCCGGGCATTTTTTAAAAACTCAATAAATGTTTGTAATTCATCACGAACCAATGTGTATCCTAAATTTTAACATACCAGGGTTCAAAACACTTGCAGTAAAGAGAGGTAGGATTCCAGGGCATGAGAGTCTGGTCAAGCAGATGACCCAGAAAAAGACGAGGATGCTCTCAAACATGTCATAATGCCGACTGTGCAACCAGAGACATCCCAGTGACAGGGAAGAAGGCTGGGTCCAGAAAAACCAGTGTGACTCCCCCAGAGATATGAGATTTGAAAAGAAGATAGTGGGCATCTAGCATACTCATGCACATGTATGTACATACAAGTACATATATACACACATATGCACGTATGCATAGATGTGTTAAGTGAATAGATTAATTGATTGATGATTTGAATAAAACACGGAAACAAGAAGGAACATGTTCTTAGGGAACCTCAGACATAAGTGACTGGGACTTGAAATGATCTTACCTTTAATGAAAGCCAAGGAAAGAAAAAATATGGTATTAAGGGCAGCTAAAAAGCCCCCCAACCCACCCTTTTTTTTTTTTTTGAGACAGGGTCTCACTCTGTTGCCCAGGCTGGAGTGCAGTGACGTGATCTCGGCTCACTGCAACCTCCGCCTCCCAGGCGATTCTCCTGCCTCAGCCTCCCAAGTACCTGGAATTACAGGCACGTCCACCATGCCCAGCTAATTTTTGTAGTTTTGGTAGAGTTGGTGTTTCGCCATGTTGGCCAGGCTGGTCTTGAACTTCTGACCTTAGGTGATCTGCCCGCCTCGGCCTCCCAAAGTGCTGGGATTACAGGCATGAGCTACTGTGCCCAGCCTAAAAAGCCATTTTTTATTTATTTATTTATTTATTTATTTATTTATTTATTTTTATTTTACTTTAAGTTCTGCGATACATGTGCAGAACGTGCAGGTTTGTTACGTAGGTATACATGTGCCATGGTGGTTTGCTGCACCTATCAACCCGTCAACTAGGTTTTAAGCCCCACGTGCATTAGGTATTTGCCCTAACGCCTCCCTCCTCTTGCCTCCTACCCCACAACAGGCCCCGGTGTGTGATGTTCCCCTCCCTGTGTCCATGTGTTCTCATTGTTCAACTCCCACTTACGAGTGAGAACATCCGGTGTTTGGTTTTCTGTTCCTGTGTTAGTTTGCTGAGAATGATGGTAAAAAACCGTTTTTAAAAGTTCAATTCGAGCAAAACAAACAGACTGAGAAAGGAACTATAGTTTGGTGCAGGAAGCAATGACATCACGTTGGGGAAGGAGAAGAGGAGAAGGGATTGTTCTGTCTGCCCTGCAAGGAGAGGTCCTGGGGAAGGAAGACAGACCTGTTGACTCACGGGAGCCTGAGATGGATGACAAAGACTGTCAGGAAGAACATGTCTGCTCCAGCAGAATCCTCATCTCCACACTCCCGTGAAATCGGCACCACGGAACCGGGAGAGCTTGGGAAAGCAGTGCCGAAACCTGCTGCTGTGATATCTGAGGAACTGTGGAGAAAGGGAAAGCTAATTGTCATGGACAATCGATCCCGAGACTGACTTCAGCATGGGTCTTACTTCTTCACAAAAGTCGAGGCAAGCCTAGAAGGAGGAACAGCAATCCCCAGAGCCCAGCGTGGGCTCCCTCGGAACCGGCCCTGAAGGCTGGGGACCGAGACCTGCATTAGACATCAGGTGTCTGCATCTCAGCAGGGCATTTTGATTTCCATGGGGATAAAAAAGAGAAATGTGAAACCGAAGCAAGGCAAAGAAGTGGATCAGTGGCTGGTTAACCAGCCATACCCAAAGGGTACAGAAACAAGTGCTGCGGTCACAAGGAAGGGAGGGACTCTTACCCCAGGATGTGGCAGGGCGCATGTCCCGAGGCTGCCTCGTGGACTGCTTTTTATCAGTGACAGGGACAAAAACCCAGCAGGCATGAATGGAACAAGTGCAGGTGGCCAGTGCTGGGGAAGTGGGGTGTGCGTGAGGTCCCCTGAATGAAGGAATCCTTCACAGCACCCTGACCTACCAGGCCAAGGGGAAAATGAGTGATGCAATTAAACAAACAGTTGTTGACCTTTTCCACATCTGGTCTGTAGTTGAAACAGCAGCCAACTAGCAATTGCTGGAAGCAGTTTCCCAACCAGAGATATTTTCCAGGCTTATCTGATTTAGCTGGGACCACGTGACTGAGTTTCAGCCAGTGGAATTTGGACAAAGTGAAGGCTGCTACTTCTTAGAAGAGTCTCTTGCTCCATTTTCATGGTGCTCTCTTTTCCTGACAGCTGGATCTCAATGTCCTGGGTGACCCAGGAAACTGTATACTGAAAATAATGAGGCTTCCACTGGCCTGGTCCCTAAATAAAAGCTGCTCGTGCCCAACACTGATTGAGCTCCGGGTGAGAGAGAGAAAAGTAAATTGTGGTGTCTTGATACTGAGATGTTAGGGTGTATTTATAAGAGTGGTCAGTGTTGTCCTAACTGATATGGGATACACAATCCCAGAGTGGCAATGCAGGATTGGGGAGAGGACAGGGCTTCACCAGGCCCCTGAGAAAGGACTTGAGGGATTGGACAGTGATGAGTAACTCAGTGGGAACCAGAGAATCCGTGGTCCTCAGACAGGCAAAAATGGCCCGGAAGGATGAGTTTCCAAAAGGAGAGGGAGCCCCTCTGAGCCTACACGGATGATGCGTCGTTGGTCAAGCCAGCAGGTCCTGTGTACTAAGTACATTGGTTCAGACGGGCACAGAATAAGAAAAGCAGACAAGGCTCAAGGCTCGAAGCTACACCACATTTTGTCCCTTGGCTTTGGGAGAATCCGGTGTGACTTACAGGACCCCAAGGAATCCTGGGACCATGCACATTTCAGGGCAATATTAAAAAGAGAGAGAGAGCATTTGCTGAGTGCCTGCTATGTGCTCTGCTGTTGTTTAGAAGGAAGATAATCATCATTTAATTCTCACAATAGTCATCTAAGGTAAGTACTATTATTCCCCAGTATACACATGAGGGATCAGACTTGGCTGGGGATCCAGCAGTTTATGTGTGCAGAGCTGAGGTTCAGACCATGCCTGACTGAGCCCAAAACCTGTGAGCTTCACTAGGATCCCCCCATCTGAAAGGTTTTCTAAGATCAGAGATCCTCAGGCTCTGAATGGGCCCCCTCAAGAGACAGCAGGCAGCCCCCCACCCCAGACTTGTACAGGTAGAAGCTGGCAGGGCCCCACAGCATTCCTCAACCCCGCGTGGAGCAGAGTTAGATCGTAAGACCCTGCCAACCTTGAAACCTCTGCCTAAGAGCACACAGGAAGTTTAGATTAAATCAGCCAAAATGACTTCATAGCATATATTTCTTAATATCTGGTTCTCAGGGTCATAAACATAAAACTTTATCCTGGAAAAAAAAAAAAAAACACCAAAGATTATCCACGAAACATCTCTCTTAAATGTGAGCCATCAGCAGCCTGACCCACACATGCTGATCTCTGTTCCCGAGCTCCTTCAAGGACGCCGAGGTCTGCAGAGTGGTGGAGCTAAGGGGTTGGGCAATGGAGGATCCCACCCCGTCCTCAATCATCAGAAGCTGCAAGGTGCTTTTTTAAAATGAAAAAGGAAAAAAGGACTATTTTTCTTCAGTGCTAGAGAAAGCAGACAGATTTTTATTTCTGTAGAGTCAGAAAACTCTCTTCCCTCACCGAGGTCGCTTATAACAATAGAGGATCCCCTGAGATGAAGGAAATAATCAGGTTTTCTTTTTATTCTAGAAGGTGATAACTACCAAGAAATCTCCACTTCACTTAAGTCCTTTTATTCTTCTGATAAGCTCAAGAGTTTGCCATCATTGTGCCCAGCCACTGCTGTCTTCAGCAAAGCACAGTGGAGGAGATTTCAGTTTCCAGAGGGGACAGACCCAGCCTCTGTCACTGAGAACCCCCTGACCCAACAACACTCCAAACAAATTACCGGGTTGTCTAAAAAGTAGAAGGAACCAACCACTGCTGGAATACTCTGCTTTCTTCATGCCACAAAGCAGAAATTTCTGCTTAAAGGGAGACTCATTTGAAAGAAACCTCAAACATATTTTTTCATGTCTTGGGAGGTTGCTGTTTCACAAAATGCATGCATGTCATACGAATCTGCAGAAATTCATTCAACACACTGGATCCATCAGTACTTACTGCTGTGTATGAATATCATGAAGAATGTATATCATTCCTATATCATGAGCTACTCTAGGCCCTGGGCTACCTAAGCGGACAAAACAGACACCATTCCTCCCCTCATAGAGCTTGCATTCTAGTGGGGAGATGGAGAATGTGTCAGTACAATGGAAATAAAACAATACCAAATAGTTAAATACGTAAGGGTGACGTCATGATTCGGGACAGACAGAATAAGGACACAACCAAGATGAGCTTTGACATTGGATGGGTGGTCAGGGAAAAGTAAAGAAAAGTGGAACTTAACAAAGAAAATATAGGCTAGTTACCATGGCTCATGCCTGTAATCCCAGTAGTTTGGGAGGCCAAGGCAGAAGGATCATTTGAGGCCAGGAGTTTCAGTACAGCCTGGACAACATAGCAAGACCCCAACTCTATTAAAAAAAAAAAAAACCCAGCAAGTATAGGAAGTGCCAAGGCCCCAAGGCAGGACCACACTGGAGCATTCTGAGGAGTGACAGAAAGAGCAGGAGAGTAGTGGGTGCGCAGAGTCACAGGCCCTGGAGTCCAAAGGGCAGGCAGGCCCAGTGAGACCAGAGAAGTTCGCAAATCACATGGGGAGCCACTAGGCCCTCTAAGCATTCATCCCTCTGCTCTGGGAGGCGGGCTTGAGGAGCCACTAAAGGGGACCTGTTTGAGAACAGACGCCCAGCAATCTGTTTGCCAGCAGCTTCCCTGCCTCCAAGCCTAAGGGGCAGTGAGCCACAGAGGGAGTCCATCTCCCTATTTCCTTTTAAAGTCAGGCCAATAGAGGAACCTCAGAAAGGTATTTTATTCATTGTTAAGCAATATTCCTTCACGAACAATCAATGTTGAACAGTTTGACATTTATTGCTGCCCATCAGAGGCCGATTCTCATCGAATTATATGCAGTGTGTGTCCACAACTCAGTGACATTTCCCTCTTAGTAAATCCACGTGTGCCATGAACAGACAAATTAAATTACCTATAATTGTTTACCTACTTAAAAAAAGACTCCTAAAAGGAAGACCAGGATCCCCTAAATTCCACTTTTCTCATTCCAAATGCCAGGATGCTAATGGCCAGAGCCCACGGATTAACACCACTGCTGGCCAAAAGTCTTCATGTAGCTCAGTAAGAGCAAATTCAGGGGTCCCAGGTGCACTGGGGAGTGGATGACGACTGGGGCCACAGAGGGAAGAAGGCAGGAGAAGCCCCAGTCCCCAGCCCTAACCCCAGGGAGGAAAAGGCTGAAGAATGTCAAGAACCACTCACTCTCTTACTAACACATGGGAAAACCAGCAGCCGCATTTGTTCTTCGGAAGACGAGCCCTTGGTAGGCATGTGTAATGACCCAGGGAGAGAGAAATGAGTTCGACTCCATTGCTGTCTTCTTGGGGCTCAAAAATCATCAAAACAAAGCTACCAATGCATTTCACTCTACAGTGACAAGTTCCTGGGTGAGCTTCATAGGAGAAAGCAGGTAACCTTAAGTCCCTGGAGGAGCAGGCAGCTCCCTACACCTTTAGACATGGGCAGGAACTGAACACGCGGAGACAGGGAAGAAAGGGGGACCCCTCATCAAGCATTCCAGGAGCGGCTGGTCCTAAAGCACAGCAGAGCCAGTACACGGGGCCATGTCTGGGGCCTGTGTGGGGTTGGGCTTGGCTAGAGTCCAGGAAGGACATGGAGAAGGGGCTGGGGAGCCCAGTGGGCTGTGGCTGTACCCCCGTTTCTTCATGCCTACCCCAGAGGCTGCTCTCCTGCCTGCTCCAAGACACAGACAGGATGCCTACTGTGGCACTGACTATGGCAGCAGTGGGAAGAAAGGGGAGGGAATAACTTAAATGCCCACCAAGTGGGGAATGGCTAAAAATACATACAAAATACAAGGCCATATCTATTTTATGACCTGTTATACTTCTTGTTATATTTTTTAATTTTTTTTTTTTTGCTAGAAATAGGGTCTCACTATGTTGTCCAGGCTTGTTCTTGAACTCCTGGTCTCAAAGAATCCTCCCTCTCAGCTTTCCAAAGTGCTGGGATTATAGACGTGAGCCACCGTGACCAGTCGTTATGTTACACTGACAGAAACAGGGCTAAGAGAAATCTGAGTCAAACCCTGTCTCTACTAAAACTACAAAAAATTAGCCGGGCATGATGGTGGGTGCCTGTAATCCCAGCTACTCAGGAGGCTGAGGCAGGAGGATCACTTGAACCTGGGAGACGAAGGTTGCAGTGAGCTGAGATTGTGCCACTGCAATCCAGCCTGGGTAACAGAGCAAGACTCGATCTCAAAATAAAAAACCAAACAACAACAACAACACAAAAATAAGGTTATCTTGAAGACACATGGTTGAAAGAAAAAAGCAAACTGCAGAATTACAGGGTAGTGCTGTTTATGGTGAAGAAAAGGAGGAAAGGAGAGAGAGGAAGGGAAGGGACAGGTAGGAGAGAGGAAAGGGGGGATGTGGTGGGGGGAATGCACAGCAGGAGGCTGAGACCATTGGGGGACAAGAGGGAAAACTAGGAAAGACAGAGGTGACAGAGAACATACACTCTCTAATATAGTATAATTTTATCATTTACTTGAGTTTTAAAACTCAGCCGCTGTCCACTGTCTGAATATTTTGATAATGATGACTGATGATGAATCCAGAATAGTGATTAATAAAAAATGATCTGCTCCTGTACTCCCTCTGATTGTAAATATCAACCTTAATTAATAGTAATCAATGTTAGCAGTAAGAGAAAATCCAAACTGATTTAATGTACCACTTCAGGGGCTTCATGTAATATCCTCCCTTGACAACACATCAGCGCTTTCACCCCCTGACAGAGTGATGGGGAGGGGTTGGGGGAGTTCACACAGGACCTGGCCACACTGCTGTCTGGGACCCAGGAGCTCCACAAATGTCTGCTGGAGGAGGTGGGGAGAAGGGTGGGTGTCTGAGGGAGTGGAAAACGTGAGGAACAAGACCCAGATAACAATATGGAGCCCTACACAGTGCTCACAGGGTAGCCATGCTATAAACCCCCTAATCATTTCACACACACACACACAGAGAAAGAGAGAGAGACAGAGAGAGAGAGAGAGAGAGAGAGAGGGTTTACGAGCCCCCAGTTGGTCCCAGCTTGCAGGATGTCATCCTTGCCTGGCGTCCAAGGCCTTCCACAGTCTGGCCCTAGTCTCCTTTTCCAGGGTTCCCAGCACATTCCCAACCAGATGGCGTCAACGTCCCCTAAACACACCTAGCTCACTGATGTGCTTCACCTTTGTCTCTGCCATGCCTTCTTTCCCATACACCTCCCTCTTCCTCTCCAGTCTAAAAATAGTCAGACATCACAAAAGTCTCACTTCCTTCATCCATGTCGGAACAAATATTCACTGAGCAGCTACTATGGGCCAGGCACATCATCTCATCCTAACGGCTTTACAAACTGGAAACTAGTGTTTTCCCATTGTACAGACAGCACATTTGAGGTTCAGAAAGTATCTTGCTGAAGGCCACACAAGCTGGTGCCTGGTGGAACTGAGATCTGGACCCCGGTCAGTTTGATTTCAAGAACATTCATCCTTGGAGGAGACACAGCTAAAACAGAAAGGTAAGCATCATCAAGGAAGGATGGGCCAGAAGGGCAGGGGGTTAATTTTCCAAAGAGGATGGGCGAGACGTCTCCTCTGAGCAGGTGGCACTTGAGCTGTGACTCAAAGGACATTTAGTAGGTGGGTAATAACTTCAGGATACACTGTAGCGGCTCCATGGATATGAGTGAACAAATTGCATGTGTAAAGGCCTGGAGGCATGTGTGAGGATGGGTGCCAGCCTGTCCAAGTTCAATGACACAGAATACGTGCAACAGGTTACGTGAAGCAGATTTGTTACTTACAGATAGGCAGCAAGGCGGACAGAAGCCTAGGATTTATTGTAAATGGGTCCCCTAAGGCTCAAGAAAGCTTCCTGGGGTGGATGTAGTCTTGTCCGTTGAGCCACCTGCACTACAACTGAGGGTCTTGGAAAAGCAGCCCCCAGGGTTGCATACTCTGGGGCCATGTGACATGCTGGGCTAAAACACCAAAGGATATCTAATTTCTAGGGGGAACTGTATCAGAGTCAAGGGTGTTTTGGCCAGCTCCCCCTTATCTCAAGATGTTATATCCCCAGAACATTCTACCATTATTATTATTATTATTACTATTATTATTATGAGATGGAGTCTCACTCTGTCACCCAGGCTGGAGTGCAGTGGCGTGATCTTGGCTCACTGCAACCTCCACCTCCTGGGTTCAAGCGATTCTCCTGGCTTAGCCTGCCAAGTAGCAGGAACTATAGGTGTGTGCCACCACGCCCGGCTAATTTTTTTTTTTTTTTTTTTTTGTATTCTTAGTAGAGATCGGGTTACACCATGTTGGCCAGGCTGGTCTCGAACTCCTGACCTCAGGTGATCCACCCACCTCGGCTTCCCAAGGTGCTGGGATTACAGGTGTGAGCCACCTCACCCGGCTTCTACCCTTATTCTTGAGAACTACAAGTGAGAAAGCGGGCAGAATCAGATCGGTCCAAGGCCACCTTGGAACACTTCCTTGCAGCACTGGACAACATAGACCATTCCAGAAACTGCAGGTAACCCCATAGAGCTGACATGCCATCCTTTGAAGCAAGAGTTAAGATTCTGACAGGCCAAGAGCAGGAGAAAGATATATTCATGATGATTTCATATTAGTCAAGTAGGGAGTGAAAGGTGTGGACTGCAATTGTCCATTTGATCATATCAGTAGAGAAAAGGATGAATTTCTTTAAGTCACCTGTGCCTCAAGGTGCGTTTATCCATCACTACACTGGGTGACTCAGTTTTCACACAAGGGACTCCTCCATCACGTGTAAACCAGCCATTTATTAATTTTTGCAACAAGTACTCAACTTCATTACTCACTTTCGAGATCGCACATGTTTACATAATCTTTCTCTGGCTACAGGAGTCTCACGGCAATATCCCCAGGCAGCCGTCGTAGTGAGATACCGGGAGTCGTTAGTGATGGCAATGTTACAAGCCTACAAAGCAATGTAATTACACAGATCCGACCTGCCGCCACTCTCTTCCGCAGGTACTCCTGGAATGCAATGTCAAAATTTGCATGCAAGATGCTGACCAATAATGTACATTTTAACTTACCAAGGCAAATAAAACTCCATGCCATATGGCTGATTAGAAATACTCTCTCCTTCTCTAAACAGCTGGGTGAGTAACAGCAAGGAGAAGCCGGTTGGCAGCTGTACACTCTTCTCCCTGCTATCGTGAGGAGTCTGCTTCCGCAGGTACGCACCTGAGACCAGGTAGTGCGATGCCCTCCTCTCCTAACAAGAGAGCTGTAGGGATAGGGAGCGGTCGAGGCTAGGTGTCCCCCTCCAGTGGAGCTCCTTGGTTTGCCCAGGATAAAGGCTCGTTCAGCATTTGGTAAATAAGCTATTCTAAGGAGTTCCAGAAAAAAAAAATGCTGCTTTGAGCACTGAGAAAAAGAAGAAAATAATTTTTTAAAAACTTAAAAATAAAAGTAGCATTTAAAAAAAAATTACAGAGTTGCTGCTGTTTGTTACTAACCACTGGCTCCTGCACACACCCAACCATTCTCTCTCTATCCAGGCAGACCTCTGGTCAAGTTTTTCATGTTCCCAGGCAGGTGCCTCAGCAGGGCCTCTGCAGACACCTGTGATGTTCACAACATCCTCTGCCCGTGATACTGTTTTGCCCACACGGCTATGGGTACCTCGGATCCTCCTCAGCCATCTGCCCCTTCCAATTGTCCAGGGATCAAGGACAGCTGGCACAGGCCTTCTCTCTCCATGCAGAAAGAGCTCTAGGGGCATCTGGATGATCTGACAATTGCCCTGCAAACAAGACCAGTCTCATGGGACTGCGACCTGTGCACATCACCCAGGACCCCCTGCCTAAAAACACCCTGAATTTGGTTTAATGTTCTATTTCTGCCTTGAAATTCTTTGTGACTGAACAGTGGGCCCCACATTTGCATTTTGCACTGAGCTCTATAAATTATTTAGGTTGTCCTGCCTGTTAACTATCTTTAAAACAGCTGTGGCTTTCCTGTGTAGAAATCTGACAAACACTACCTCAGCCAGGTGACCAAGATCAACATTATCAGTGATAAGCCAGGTTAATATGACACGATGTGATGAGAATGGTCCTTTATCTCCCTGGCCTTCCTCACGAACTTCTTCCCATAACTCCAGTCTAACCATGAGAAGAACATCTGATAAACAGTCTAAGCCAGGCCTGGTGGCATACACCTGTAATCCCAGCACTTTGGGAGGACAAGGTGGGAGGATTGCTTGAGCCCAGGTGTTTGAGATAAGCCTGGGCAATCTCTACAAAAAAAAAAAAAAAAAAAAAAAAAAAAAAAGGCCAGGTGCAGTGGCTCACGCCTGTACTCCCAGCACTTTGGTAGGCTGAGGCAGGCAGATTGCCTGAGGTCAGGAGTTTCATGACCAGTCTGGCCAACTTGGTGAAACCCCATTTCTACTAAAAATACAAAAAAAGTAGCTGGACATGGTGGCATGCACCTATAATCCCAGCTACTCAGGAGGCTGAGGCAGGAGAATTGCTTGAACCAGGGAGGTGGAGACTGCAGCGAGCTGAGACCACACCACTGCACTCCAGCCTGGGTGACAAAGCGAGACTCTATCTCAAAAAAAAAAAAAGACAGTCTACAAAATACCTGTCCAGGACTCCTCAAAGACTGTCTTGAGGTCATCAAAAACAAGGAAAGTCTAAGAAGCTATCACAGGTTGTCCATTAGTGGGGGAGGTGTGGGGTCAGGGGTATATGGCCACTCCTTGTACTTTCCACTCAATTTTTCTGTAAATCTAAAACTTCTCTTAAAAAACAAAGTTTACTAATTAAAAGAAAAAAAACTAAATGTAATGTGGTATCATGGATGAGATCCTAGACCAAAGGACATTCCGTAAAAACTAAGGAAATCTGAGTAAAGTATAAGCTTTGGTTAATGGTAACATCAACATGGCTTCGTGTGTTGTGATATTAGTACCACAGTGATATCAACAACACAGGAAGCTGAGCATGGAGTATAAGAAGATTTGGACTCTTCTTGCAACTTTTCTGCAAATCTAACACTATTCAAAAATTAAAAATTTATTCTAAGCCTCCCTTCCCCAAAAAAGGGTGTAGCTAAAGAAACTATAGTTCCAACAGGCCAAAAATCATAGGGAAGGTGGCAGACAGAAAGCCTCCTGCTCCCCCCGGAATCGCACAGCCTCCTCCCCAAACCCCTCACTGAGGACTCACCTGGGAGGAGGCTGTCCACGGCAGCTTGAAGCAGCCACAGGCTCTGGAATTGACTCTAAATCATACACTTTGTTTTTTGGTTACATCTCTCCCCCTGGAGACCACTGTTGCTGCTGATTTCTCTGGCTTCCTTGCCGTCAGCTAAATATTATGTTTCTAGCAGTGAATAGCATATGGGGAAGATGTGGGGGTGGGTTGGGGACAGTCTGGGTGAAGCTGACTTCACTCTATCCCCTCTACAACCTGCACCGAGATTCCAGGACAGGCACCATCCACCTCTGGCATCCCTGGTTGGCTCTGAGGTGCCCTCTCCTATCACACCCATGATGGACATAGGCAGGTGGGTGGTGGGAGCTGTAAGCCAGGCTGAGCATCCCCAGAGGAGCAGGGTGCCCAGGTGTGGAATGCCCAGGTGTGGAATGCCCAGGTGTGGAATGGGTACACCTGTGCATGGCTTCATTCCATTAATTGAGAACTACCAAATATCCTTTGGGGAACGTGCCTCTATCAGCCAAGGGTTGTTGGGCGCCCCAGAAATAGAATAGGGATCCAGGTGTATTGGCTTGTAATGCTCCCCTTTTGAGGAGGAAGATTTTTCCTGGAAACTAATGGGCAAACAGAGGTGTGATAAAGCCTGCAGCAGGCTGGGGACTCCTGCCATGTTTCTCTTCCTCTCTTTTTTTTTTTTTTGAGATGGAGTCTCCCTCTGTCGCCCAGACTGGAGTGCAGTGGCGCGATCTCAGCTCACTGCAAGCTCCGCCTCCTGGGTTCACACCATCCTCCTGCCTCAGCCTCCCGAGTAACTGGGACTACAGGTGCCCACCACCACGCCCTGCTAATTTTTTGTGTTTTTAGTAGAGACGGGGTTTCACCGTGTTAGCCAGGATGGTCTTGATCTCTTGACCTCATGATCCACCAGCCTCGGCCTCCCAAAGTGCTGGGATTACAGGCATGAGCCATCGTGCCCGGCCATTCCTTTCTTTTATGTCTATGTTTGGAGACTTGGCTTGCCCAACAGCACCGTGTTGCAGGGGACATCCTGCTGCAGGGAGTGGGTCTGCAGCAGCCTCCCAGGGCCCTGGGTCATGGATATCTGGGTCTTCCAGGTGTCAGGGAAGGAAGAAAGGCCCAGGAGGCCTGGAGGGGCCCCCCTTTATGGGGTGGGTATGAGAATCCTCATCGCCTCTGGACATTCTCAGGTGGGAATGGGATGAGCACACTCCTGCCTGGAATCCCTCTCTGCACCTGCACCCCCAAAGCCAAAGCTCCGCGTGCCTCTTCTCCCTGTTGATCTCAGGGTCCACACCCATCTCTGCCTAGGTGTCGATGGGCATCGGTGCCCAGGCCCTCCCAAGTGCTGCTCTACTCTGCACTCACGACGTTTGCTGCTTCTGTCCAGCACATCAGCTTCCCCCAAGACCATATCTCCATCCCTCCATGCTGCCCCGTGCCTTCCCAGCTCTCCCAACCACCGTCAAGAACCCCACAGCCCTCGCGAACCCCTGCAGAGTCCATACCACCAAGTGACATCTGGACAAGTCGGGCCTTGAGGTTTGTGTTCCCAGCTCAATGCAGACACCTCGCCCCAGGTCCCATTTTATGAACTGCCAGAGTGGCAGGGGAGATCCACCTGGCCAGCACCTGCCCTGTGCCTGGCGTGGCATACAGGATCCCATGCAGCTATGACACTTTGCCAGCCCACCAGGCCCACTGAAGCTTGGCGTTCGAGCTGGGGTCTTCCCCTTTCTCATTCCATCCTCACAACCTGCCCCTCCAAGACATCAAAGTGAATCACAGCATCTTCCCAGCCCCAAGCCTTATCGCCACATCCTCCTCTTTGCCCTGGTCTCAGCATTAACCTAGGCTGGGTTGGGGAGTGAGACAGAGATTCTATTTCTAAAAGGCACAGAGCAAGCTTGAAGGGGAGGTCTGAACTTCCAATAAAACACACTGGACCACAGGGGTTGTTTTCTGGAATTTCAGTTTCCTACAGAAACCACGCAGCGTTTCTTGTCGTGGGCGGTGACACATTTTTCACGGGGCGCTGGTGCCTGTTTGTGCTCACTCACTCCCAGCATGAGCTCCAGGCACTGTGGGGCCACACCCTCCCCTTCCCTCACCTCCTTCCCAGATGGCAGAGCACTGGGCTCACACAGGCCACTGTGCAGCCAGGGCTGTGGCACAGCTTGCCTTGCAGGGTTAGGAGAGGGAGCTATACCAGGGTGCCCCTGCTCCAGGTGCCGTAGAAAGGGCTGTGACCCCCTCAGGGTACACAGTAGCTACCCAGTGGCTTAAGGTCTGAGCAGAGGCCCATTCCTGACGCCAAAACCCTCCCTCAGAAATGCTCAGTATCTTGGCCAAGGTCCAGACCCCATAGCACAGCACATTACTGCAGAAAGAGGTCCCGCTGGCCTCTGGAGAGCCAGTAGCATAGGATACAATCGATGAATGAATGGCCTTCATGGGTTCAAAGCTGCAGCTGCCACTCCTGTCTTGTGCAGGGGAAGGGAGGCAGAGATCCACCCTCCTTGTCGTCATTCATTTATTCAAGTGTGTACTGAAACAGCCAAAAGGACACACCATCGACAGATGAATTGGATAAAGAAAATTTGGGATATGCATACAATAGAATACTATACAGCCTTAAAAAGGAAGGAAATCTGTCACAGGCTGCAACATGAATGACTCTTGAGGAGGCCATGCTAAGTGAAATAAGCCAGACATGGAAGGACAATTACTGTGTGATTCTACTTACATGTGGTACTTAGAGTACTCAAATCCATACACGGAAAGTAGAAGGGTGGTTGCCAAGTGCTGGGGGGGCGAGAGAAATGGGGAGTTATGGTGAACGGGTACAGAGTGTCAGTTTTGCCAGAGGAGAAGGGTTCTATGGATGGGTGGTATTGATGATAACACAACCATGTGCACGTAGCTCATACCACAAATTGTGCTCTTAAAAATGGTTAAGGCTGGGTGCAGTGGCTCACGCCTGTAATCCCAGCACTTTGGGAGGCAGAGGTGGAGGATCATGAGGTAAGGAGTTCGAGACCAGCCTGGACAACATGGTGAAACTCCATTTATACTAAAAATACAAAAATTAGCCAGGTGTGGTGGTGGGCACCTGTAATCCCAGCTACTTGGGAGGCTGAGGCAAGAGAATCGCTTAAAACCAGAAGGCGGAGGTTGCAGTGAGCCGAGATCGTGCCACTGCACTCTAGCCTGGGCAACAAGAGCAAAACTCCATCTCAAAACAAAAAACAAAAAAATGGTTAAAATGGTAAGTTTCCTTCCTTCCCTTCCTTCCTTCCTTCCTGCCTGCCTGCCTGCCTGCCTGCCTGCCTGCCTGCCTTCCTTTCTTTCCTTCTTTTTCTTTCTTAGCCTGGACAACAAGAGCAAAACTGCATCTCGAAACAAAAAACAAAAAAATTGGTTAAAATGGTAAGTTCTCTTTTCTTTCTTTCTCTTTCTCTCTCTTTCTTTCTTTCTAACAGGGTTTCACTCTGTCACCAAAGCTGGAGTGCAATGGTATATCTCAGCTCACTGCAGCCTCAACCTCCCGGGCTCAGGCAATCCTCCTACCTCAGCCTCCTGAGTAGCTGGAACTACAGGCATGCACCATCACACCCAGCTGATTTTTGGTTTGGGTTGGGGTTTTTTTGTAGCAATGGAGTTTCGCTTTGTTGCCCCAGCTGGTCTTGAACTCCTGGGATCAAGTGATCCTCCTGCTTCAGTCTCCCAGAGTGCTGGGATTACAGATGTAAGCCACGGTGCCTGGCCTAAAATGGTAAATTCTATGTTATATGTATTTTTTTTTTAGACAGGGTCTCACTGTGTCACCCAGGCTGGAATGCAGTGGAACGATCGTGGCTCACTGCAGTCTCTACCACCTGGGCTCAAATGATCCTCCCACCTCAGCCTCCTCCCTTCTGAGTAGCTGAGACCATAGGTGCCCACCACCAGACCCAGCTAATTTTTTTAAAAAATTCTTTGCCAGGCGCGGTGGCTCACACCTGTTATCCCAGCACTTTGGGAGGCCAAGGTGGGTGGATCAGAAGGTCAGGAGATGGAGACCGTCCTGGCTAACATGGTGAAACCCCGTCTCTACTAAAAATATAAAAAATTAGCTGGGTGTGGTGGCGGGTGCCTGTAGTCCCAGCTACTCGGGAGGCTGAGACAGGAGAATGGCATGAACCTGGGAGGTGGAACTTGCAGTGAGCCAAGATCGCATCACTGCACTCCAGCCTGGGCAACAGAGCAAGACTCCGTCTCAAAACTAAACTAAACTAAACTAAACTAAACTAAACTAAACTAAACTAAATTCTTTATAGAGATGATATTTCGCCATGTTGGCCAGGCTGGTCTTAAAGTCCTGGGCTCAAGTGATCCTCCCGCCTTGGCCTCCCAAAGCACCAGGTTTCCAGGCATAAGCCACCACATCCAGCCTGTTACGTGTATTTTACCACACATTTTAAAAAAGTGTTTACTGAGTCTGTATTATGTGCCAGGCACTGCTGTGGGTGCTGGCGATGCGGCAAGGGACCAACCCTGCTCTCCTGGTGCTCACACCAGGGGCAAGTCAACAAATACACAAGAAAGAAAATGAATGAATGAGTGAAGAAGAAAACCAGGAAGAGTGAACAAGGTGCCCTCCAAACACCTCAGAGATGAAAATCCTACAGAGAAACATCTTCGGGGGGTGACTGGGGAGGGATAGTTCCTACTAAGGGCCCTGGAAAGGCCTCCCAGAGGAAGCGGCGTTGAGGTGAAGGTGAGATGGAGCCAGTAACAGGATGGTCTGCAGGGAGGGCAGGCCTGAGAGAGCAGCAGGCAATGCTGAGGCCACTACAGGGCTGGCTTCAGGGAATGAGAATAGAGGGAAGGTGGCAGGGCCTCAGCAGAGTGAGATCGGGGAGAGTGGGAGGTGATGGGGCCTTGTCTGCCGCAGATTTAACTCCATACATCATGAATGGGAAGTCACTGGGGGATTCTAAGCATGGAAGCAATATGATTCCAATGACCACTCCGTTGCCTGGGCTGACATCGCTGCTCACTCATCAACGCTGACGGCCCCAGTTCTCATCAGTCAGTCCCTGTTCTCCAGAGCGCTGCATCCCTTGGGGGTTCCAGCACATTCCATCCAAATTCCCCGAAGAGCCACAGCCACCAAAGGGGCCCTCTAGGCCTCCACAGAACCTTGTGCTTCCTGGTAAGGAGCTCGGGCAGGAGGAGGAGGAGCCCCACCCCGCTCTGCCCTCTCCCTCCTGGGCACTCATGTTCTGCCCCTTCCCCTGTGCTCAGGCTCCCTCTCCCCTGAAGAGTCTCCTGGACCCATGTGCCATTCTTCCCATGGGACCCTACTTCCTGGAGATGACAGCGTGTCATCAACCACTAACCAAAAACGGACCATTGACCCCAATGCACCTGGCTGCACACATTTCCAAGCAGAAGCTGGCAGAGCTGTCACTTGGGGTCTTGGTGATTTCCAGGAAAATTTCCATCCAATTCATGACTCCCCTAACCCACTACCTTCTGTTTCTTGAAATTTGATCTTTCCGACCTTATGAAATGGCTGGGAGAAGATGTGTTGGAATTTCAGGAAAGGGAGATTCCTATGTTATGTGCATGCAGTCGTCGGGAAAAGCCGATTGACCTTTACCCCTCGAGGGCCCAGAGCCATCTGGTCCCCAGGCTCTGGTCGACACCCCCAGCTGGCTGCAGAATGTGTGGGTGCCTTTCTGAAATCCCTGCCTCGTAGTACACTCAGTCAGGCTCACTTCCACCCCCATCACCCCAGGCCTGCACCCCTAATCCTTCATCGTGTCCATAGAACTTGGCCAGCTAAACTCGTAAGCAGTGATGTGATCACTTTGCAGGTGCTGGCCACAGGGCTTAGGCCTTAAACACTCCGCAGACCTAAGATGCAGTGACCGCAGTTGAAGGCTGTACCCCACACCCTGGCTTCCAACAGGCACAAGTGAGTGAGGCAGCTACTCTGTTGGTGAACTTCAACAGGCAGGAGGCAAGAGAGAAAACAGCTACTCCTAGAGCCATCTCTTAGGCTCATGAAGGAGAATAATCATCCAGGGAGAAGTTGGACATGATCCAAGGTCACCACTGTCCCCGAGAAGGGGTCCCGAGGATGCTGACAGCAAACTGAACACATCACCATGAGGTTTGGTCCCCGAGCCACACCGCCATGCCTGCACCCCATCTCAGCCCCCCACGCTCCCTCACACACTTGGTAAGCTGCCCAGCTCACAATAACCCCCACCAAAAGTCTACAGTGGCAGGCCCTGTGCTGTGAATTTAGGTTCTTACGGGAAGAGCGGTGGGAAGGACTAAATCCCAGTTGGCTGCTAGGCAAAGTGCCTTTTGTGCTGAGAGAAGGCGCTTCATTTCATTCTGTATAAGTTGACCACGTTCCCTGACATCTGCTGTGCTCCATGCCCTGTGCAGGGAACCATGATGGAAATACGGCCGAAGAAAACACAAACCCTGCCTCATGGAGCTCACGGACCTCCTCCGGGCACAAGGCTGGCTGAGCTCCAGAACACAGGCTCCCTGAATGGGGACCCCAGAGCCTCAAGCCCCAGCTTCTTCCAGGAGGTGCTTGAGGCTGCAGAGGCCACAGCTGTATACTGGAAGGCAGGGCTTTCTGCATTTCCCAACTTGCACCCCAAAAGCCAGATCTTCCACCTGAGGCTGAGCCAGCATTAGGGAGGGAAGACCCCACTAGTGATGAGTGAAAGTTTTGGGAAAAGGGGCAAGGACAGGCTCAGAACGCAGATACCCCTCCTCTAAGGAAAGTTGAAGGTCATAGTCCTTGGGGGAGGTCAAATCCACCCTATGTGATAATAAGCCATCATGATATGCAACACACATGCACCCCAATCCATGCCAACACAGGCAAATTCATATAGATACACGCATCCCAACACACACATCCTTATCCACACAACACACACCCATCCCATTCCAACACAGGCAAATGCATACAGATACACACATCTCAACACACACATCCTTATCCACACAACACACACCCATCCCACTCCAACACAGGCAAATGCATACAGATACACGCATCCCAACACACACATCCTTATCCGCACAACACACACCCATCCCATTCCAACACAGGCAAATGCATACAGATACACGCATCCCAACACACACATCCTTATCCGCACAACACACACCCATCCCATTCCAACACAGGCAAATGCATACAGATACACCCATCCCAACACACACATCCTTATCCACACAACACACACCCCATTACATTCCAACACAGGCAAATGCATACGGATACATGCATCCCAACACACACATCCTTATCCACACAACACACACCCATTCCATTCCAACACAGGCAAATGCATACGGATACACGCATCCCAACACACACATCCTTATCCACACAACACACACCCATCCCATGCCAACACAGCAACATAATTGCACACCCAAATGCCACATCCTAACACTTCCCAATAACCTCAAGCACATACTGACATTCACATCCCAAGCCACTGTCAGCCGTGCACACATCAATACACATACTCAACACAGGCACGTCCTCTCTCATACCAAGACAGCCATAGCCCAAGACACACACGCCAACACATACTTAAACACATACACACAGGCACAGAGGGATATGTGCACCCACAGCAACCTACACCTGAAAGATTAAGGTAACTTGCAGATATACATACAGCATTACCACCCCAAGACAGCACAAGCACACCCACCAATATATCCATATCCCCACATGCACAACACGCATTCAACACACACACACACACACACACACACAAAATCACAAGAAAAGAACCTGCTGGCCTCCTCCCATCCATCACAGCAGACTCAGCCCCTCTACTGAGTCCTGGGCCCTTTCTCCAAGAGCATCTTAGATGGTGCCAGGGCCTCATGCCAGCCCCAAGCTTCCTGCTGCATGTGGCCAGTGCGAAGTGGCTGCTTGCTCCAGCCCTCTGTGCCCACAACAACAAAACTCTCAGCCACCCCTCCTCTGGAGGCCCTCCCAGACAATCAACTAGCCCTCCTAATTTATACCTCCATGGACTGCCCTAACCAGGCAGGAGGATTAGAGATCTCCTTCTCTTTCTCTTTGTCTACTGATGGGGGAGTCTCTCCTCTTCTGGAGAAGGGGTGGAGGTGGAGAGCTGACTTCCGGATGGTGTCTGCAAGCTCATGCAGACAAGGCAGCACCGGCGGTGCCTGCAACGTTCTTCAACCTGCAGGCCCCTTCTCCCACCAGCCACACACCCAGGCCATCTCCCCACACGGAGCTGCGGGCTAGAGCATGTACAGGACACTCACGAAGCATCATAGTGTCAGAAGGGACTGGGGAACTGAGACAGGGGCAAGCTCACACAGGCGGAGAGCCGGGCAGCCCAAGTCAGGCTGTGCTAGCCTGTCCGCCAGGCCATGCTCCTGTGGCCTCAGAGGGCCTCTTCCCCTTTCCTCCTCCCTGTCTTAGACACTAGGGGAACAAGTGTGACCTTGAGCAGGTGCTCAGGGATGTTCACAACCACAGCTCTGGGGGGTCACCTCAAGCCTAAGTGTTGGGCTCAGGGGGGTCCCATCAGACATCACCAAGGGAGTAAGTGCTGGGCTATCCTCCTTCCCTGCTCCTTTCTCTGAAGGGATGTGGGGATGACTCCCACTGAGAAGCAAAGAGAGGGACGTGGTGACCTCTGACCTCCCTGCAGCCTGTCCTACCAGCAGCTGGGTTTGCTGGTGAGCTGCATTCTGCCTTCTGCTGCGTTTACACAACTCCCAGCATGGCCCAAAGGCGGAGTTAAAAGGCGAGAGGTCACACAGAGGTGGGTTCAAATGCCAGCTCTGCTGCTTCTAGCCTTACAACTCAATCCAACCTCTCCATGCCTCAGTTTACACATCCGCTGACACGCTGTCCCCTCCAGACCTCCGGGAATCTCTGGGAGGGCAGATTCCCAGTGATGCCTTCTGTGGAACACTCCTGGGCAACAGGGAAATGGGAGCCCATGCCAGGGGCCTGGGCTCACCCTATGCCCAACCCCTCCGATGCGCCCAAGCGGCCTGACCCTGCAGTCTTATCTCCTATCCTGTCCTTTCAGAGTGAGGACGAATGTAGGTTTGGGGGGCAGGCATCTTGTTTCTACCTGGGGAGGAGGCAGTGAAGGAGAAGGAGATGCAAGGAAGATGACCAGGCTGTTCTCCTGTGCTTGAGAGGACGTCCCAGGCCCTGTACCCTGAGCCGCAATCCCTGAGCTAACCCCTGTTTCTCTGTAGCTTCCCAACTCTCTTTTATGTGTGGGCCATTCCCAAAGACAGGCCAGCTTCTCCTCAAGAGCAGGGAATCCCGCCTTCCCTTCCTCTTGGGTGCCACCCCTTTCTCCACTAACATGATGAGGACACAGCCCTGCACACACAGTGGCCACATGGAAGGACATGTCATTTGGCTTTGCTGGTGTCCATTGTCATTTCCGGGCTGAGATGAGACTCAGTATTAGCAAAAAGAAGAGAACAGGCAGGAATGGACTCCTGGAGAAAGTGGCCAAAGAACTCGCTGTCCCATGTAACACAGTCGTATCTCTGTGACGGGAGAATGGGAGTTCAGAACCTCGTCACCATGTGCAGACTCCAAACCACCTTGCTCAGGGAGGCCGGGACACCTCTTTAGGTGTCCTGAGCAGGAGGGCCAGTGCCTCTGCTACTGGAAGAACCTCAGAGCAGTGACATTTTGGACACCATTCAGTTGCCCAAGCTCCATGCCTCCTCCTCCGTCTGAATCTCTGTGAGAAAGCTTCTCTCTGTCACATTCGGCCACAGGATGGATGAGCTGGCATACTCTCTTTCCCACTCCTCCAAGGACTAACTTCCTTGCCATGAACCAAGTGGTACACCCCATTCCCCTGGCAGCAGTGACTGGTTCAGGAATGGGCATAATAATACAAAAACACCTAGTAGGATGCAAGAAGATCATTGCTAGGCCTCTAGAAAAAAGTGCTGCTCTATTTGGTGGCATGGGGATGTGAGGTGTGAGCTCTGGCAGCCATTTTGCTACTATGAGGTAAGTCCATTGGGTTGCCGTTTGAGCTGCTAACTCCACCTCAGTTAGAGTCCAGATCTTCCAGTTCCATGAATCACTGCTCCTCTGTGGTTATAATTGTAGTTAAAGTCAGTTTGAATTGAGACTCACTGTGGCACGTTGGGCAGGAACTAAACCATCTTGAATTTGCTCCACACAGAGAAGGAAAGCTGCCTGCCTAGGACAGCATCAGTGACTGCTCAACAAGGGCACCCTAATCGACCTCCAGCAAAGACAGCCTGATGCAAACAACTGGTCCCAACATCGCACCAGGGATATAGACAAATGGCTACCAGATTCAATGACACAAACCAGTGAGGCCGACCCCGTGAGCTGCACACCTCCCAACAATCACTCTGCAGGCCGGGTACAGTGGCTCAGGCCTGTAATCCCAGCACTTTGGGAGGCCGAGGCGGGTGGGTCACTTGAGGTCAGGAGTTCGAGACCAGCCTGGCCAATATGGTGAAACCCTGTCTCTACTAAAAATACAAAAATTAGCCAGGCTTGATGGGATGCACCTGGAGTCCCAGCTACTTGGGAGGCTGAAGTGGGAGAATCACTTGAACCGGGAAAGCAGAGGTTGCAGTGAGCCAAGATGGAGCCACTGCACTCTAGCCTGGGTGACAGGGAGAGACTCCATCTCAAAAAAAAAAAAAAAAAAAAAAGAAAAAAGAAAAAAAAAGAAAGTTGCATCCAGATGAAATGAACATTCAATAGGGTAAAAATAAAATAAAATAAAATAATAATAATAATAATAATAATAAAACAACCACTCCCCTGGTCGAGTTGCCCATTTTTACCTGTTTGTGTTTGTATTGTATAGTGCAGAAATAAACCTAATAACAGACGATGTCTATTGAGCACCGGAGTCTTCACTAACAGCTTTATAAAACGAAGCAAACACTACCATTATCCTCATTTTTACATGGAGGAAATCAAGGCACAGAGAGGCTGAGGAGCCCTTGCTGGGCCACACAGCTCCTAAGGGCCAGCACCAGAGTCCTCGGCCACAGTTACCACACTCATAGCCGTGCTGGGTAAAGCAGGGGCCCTGGCAGTGCCCCTCCAGCTGCAAGACTCTGCCTCTATGGCATCCAGGAGAGATGGGAGGTGGAAGGGGGGCCCACGGGAAATGAGATAGAAGAGAGTCTCCCCAGCCCCTCACCAGGCACATGGGTCCCTCAGAGACGACATAGTGAAGCTCAGATGCAAAAATCAGCAGGAAATCAGCCAGGCGTGGTGGCTCACGCCTGTAATCCCAGCACTTTGGGAGGCTGAGGCGGGCGGATCACCTGAGGTTGGAAGTTCGAGACCATCGTGAGCAACATGGAGAAACCCCGTCTTTACTAAAAATACAAAATTAGCCTGCTGTGGTGGCATATGCCTGTAATCCCAGCTACTCGGGAGGCTGAGGCTGGAAAATCTCTTGAACCTGGGAGGCGGAGGTTGCAGTGAGCCGGAGATCGCGCCATTGCACTCCAGCCTGGGCAACAAGAGCGAAACTCGGTCTCAAAAGAAAAAAAAAAAACACAGCAGGAAATCAAGGAAATACTTGGACCCTAGGAACATTAATTCTCTACTCAAGGAACAGCAGATAAGACCCTTTAAAGTCACCACCGGGGCCATGGAAACATTTAGGAAGGGAGAGGAGAGAAAGGTGGGGGAAACATTGAAAGATGCAGGAAAAATGGAAGCTGAGAGGCGTCTCAGAATCTTCTGCACTTCCCCACCCAAATTCCCATGATATGGAGGAAAAAGCCAAAGCCCAGAGAAGGAAAGCGAGCTGCCTAAATAGTCCAGCAGGATGACTAAACGCAAGGCCCCGAAAATGTGTGTGGGGCCCGGCTCCAAAGTGAAGTGGGGACGTCCCGCCCTCAGCCTTTCCTTTAACGTGAGAAAATGTGTTTGTCTCTGGCTTAATATCTAAGCATATGATGTTTTGTTTCATCAGAAAATAAAGGGCAATTGACTAGAAGTCACTTCCACCCATTCTCATAGCAAGTCCTCGTTCAGTTCATGTCCCACCCACCACCCAAAAAGAAGAGGGGCCGTATCTATGAGTGCCTGCAATCCTCTGCTGCAGGCTGCAGATGGACGTTCTGACATACTGGGGGTGCAGCCCTCCCATGAGACACCCAGAGCCCCTGTGGGGTAGGTATGGACCGTTCCTAAGGCAGACAGGGAAATGGATAAAATCTGAGCCCTCCTTCCCAGTGTGGGGCCTCACAGGTTCTCTGCACGCTCCAGCTGCAGGGTCCCAGTAGAAGCCTCACACCCCCGACCACCTGATATGCCTTCCTCCATTCATGAGCCACTGCCTCCAAGGACAGCATGGTCAGGGGGCCATGAGCTGGAGCAAGGAGCCTGCCTCTCACTTTCTGGTGTGGAGAGCTGTCCTGTGCTCTCCCTCAGGGAGGCCCCCTATGTGGTGTGTAGGGTGCAACAAAGCTTTCATTGGGCCTCAGCAGCTCCCATCCTACTCCGGCCCTCTCCCTCCCTTCCCAGCCTGGGATGCCTTCCTGGGAAGCACCCGCTGGACTCTTCTCCCAGGGCCTCTTCTGTATGTGACAAGGCATTTACTTAGACTGTGGCTCCCAGCCAGGGAAAGGGCAGCAGCCAGCCACAGTGGCTGAAAGAGACTTGTCTGCTTCCTCCAGGAAGTCACCAGGATTGGCCTAATTCTACAGAGGGAAAGAGTTACTCCTCCTTGCCAAAGAAGTCACTGAGCTAATTGAAGTGGTTCCTTGCCCTTTCAGTTCCTTTGAGAACAAATTGGGCACCAAGGTGCTCCCACAGGCCCCAGGGTAAACCCTCCCATGTGTCTGTCTCACTCTGTGAATTACCTGTCCAGCACCTAGAGGCTGTGGGCTTCCAGACGCTGAAATGCATCTCTATTCATCTTTTTTTTGTTTTTTTTTTGAGATGAAGTCTTGCTCTGTTGCCTAGGCTGGAGCACACTGGTGTGATCACAGCTTACCACAACCTCTGCCTCCTGGATTCAAGCAATTCTCCTGCCTCAGCCTCCCTAGTAGCTGGGATTACAGGCACCCACAACCACGCGCAGCTAATTTTTGTATTTTTAGTAGAGATGGGGTTTTGCCATGTTGGCCAGGCTGGTCTCAAACTCCTGACCTCAAGTGATCTGCCCACCTTGGCTTCCCAAAGTGCTGGGATTACAAAGAGCCACCATGCCCGGCCTCTGCTCATCTTTGCATCTCCAGCACCTGATGCCTTGCTCAGTGTTCAGAACCCACTTAATAAGCATTTCATCCTTCAATGAATAAATAAGTGAATTAATGATTGAACAAACAAATGAGTGTATTTATGAATGAACAAATCAGTCACAGAGTGGCGTAGTGATAGGGAACTACCTAGCTTCAGGCAGACAGGCTTCAGTACAATCTTACGAGGGGATTTTCTCATGGTGCAAACACCAGCGTAAAACAAACAGTCTAGAGCCGCAGCACACAGTGGGTGGTTTAGCTCTGCCACCTCGGGCTCTCCAGCCTGTGACCAGAGAGTCTACTGCGAGGCGACACACCTAAGGAAATAATGGTGCAGGAGATCAGAATGATCGATGAGGTCACAAATGCTGCGGAAATGTACACCTCAGAGGTTGCATCTCAGGCAAAAAAAAAAAAAAGAAAAGAAACAAGTCCCGTGTTCATGAATCAGAGATTGGCTAAACCATTTTATAGATATAGAGTTTTTCTTGGATTCTCCATCTTTCTAGTGTTTCCTCCACGTGCATATTACTTGTGTAAAGCTTGGGGAAAAAAAAGTATAACTATTACTATTAGGACAGGAATCTACAAGCAACAGCCCAGGGGCCAAATCTGAACCATTGCCAATTTTTGTAAATAAAGTTTTATTGAAACACCATCACACTCTTATTTATGAAAGAATTGAATGTTTACTACAGAAACTACGTGGCCCCCAAAGCCAAAAATACTCATTAGCTGGTTCTTTACAGGAAAACTTTGTTGATCCTGGTGTGAAATGTTCAATGACAAGAAAAAATATGACATACATTTCAGTAAGAACTTACACAGAAGTATGTACTTTTTGGCTAACTACATTTTTAGTTGCATAAAAAGGACTGGAAAAGTATGAATTAAAAATGTTCACCTCGAGTTTGATAGATCAGTAGGGTGACTAGAGTTAACAATAATCTATTGTACATTTCAAAATAGCCAAAAGAGAATAATTCAAATGTTTCTAGAATAGAGAAAAGATAATATTTTTTGAGACAGGGTCTTGCTCCGTTGCCCAGGCTGGAGTGCAGTGACACAATCTCATCTCACTGCAACCTCTGCCTCTTGGGCCTGAGCAATCCTCTTACCTCACCCTCCCAAGTAGCTGGGACTACAGGCGTATGCCACCACTGTGGCTAATTTTTGTATTTTTTGTAGAGACAGGGTTTCGTTATATTGCCCAGGCTGGTCTCAAACTGCTGGGTTCAAGTGATCTGCCCACCTCGGCCTCCCAAAGTGTTGGAATACAGGCATGAGCCACTGGATCCAGCCAAGATAAATATTTAAGGTGATGAAGGTCCCAATTACCCTGATTTGATCTTTACACATTATATGAATGCGTCAAATTAGCACAGGTACCTTAAAATCTGTACATAAACTATGCATCGATAACAAAATATTTACTAGTTTAGTGAAGAAAAAAAAGTGTTCACAGTGATTATTCCTGAGTGCTGGTAGGCATACACATTTAATTTTTTTTATTTTTTATTTATCTGTATCTCTTAAATGTCCAAGATGAACAAGAATTACTTTATAGTAAGAAAAAAAGAATAATGAAGTCATTGAACAACAACAGCATCATAAAGTCAGTGAACGGGACTCGTGGAGGAGACCAAGTAGAAAGGTTTTATTTGTTTGTTTGTTTGTTTGTTTTTGAGATGGAGTTTTGCTCTTGTTGCCCAGGCTGGAGTGCAATGGCTTGATCTCGGCTCACCGCAACCTCCTCCTCCCGGATGCAAGCGAATCTCCTGCCTCAGCCTCCCGAGTAGCTGGGATTACAGGCGCCCGCCATCAAGCCCGGCTAATTTTTGCATTTTTAGTAGAGACGAGGTTTTGCCATGTTGGCCAGGCTGGTCTCGAACTCCTGACCTCATGTGATCCACCTGCCTCGGCCTCCCAAAGTGCTGGGATTACAGGAGTGAGCCACCACACCCGGC
Organism: Pongo abelii; assembly: GCF_028885655.2. Taxonomy (NCBI): domain Eukaryota; kingdom Metazoa; phylum Chordata; class Mammalia; order Primates; family Hominidae; genus Pongo; species Pongo abelii. The sequence continues at coordinate 35,731,697 of NC_072005.2, read as the reverse complement.
CCCAAGTGGAAAGGTTTTGAAGGTCACTAAAAAGGACATTTCTGAGGGGTCTGGCCCCAGCCAGGGACGGACATGAACACTGCCAAGCTTTCTCTCTCAACAGGGATTATGATGCCCACAGCAGCTTTGCTGAGGGATCACTCCAATTTTTCAGGGCAAACTACTGAGTTTTTAAAAAATGAAATGAAATGAAAATAAAAACACATATTTTAGCAACAAATTAAAAAATATACATATTTAGCAATAAAGAGAAGCATGTATCTGTCTTGTTCTTCAAGAACACCACCACTGCATACACTTCATGTTGAACTCAACGTTAACATGTTGGACATGTTCCAAAATGCCTCTCAAGATGATTGAGGACAACTGAGAGTGTCCAAAAGCCATGACGACAACCACCGCACTAAGAGTTTCTGGACATTACTTTAACGAAGAGAAGAGAGCACTGTGGTGCGATCCTGTTTCGTCGTGCATCAAATGGTTTTGGAACTGAGGTCAAACAAAAGAAAAGAAACCAGCGTTGGCCAAAAGTCTAGTCCTACAAGTTGCCTCTGCAAAGGAAAGGACTGATTTCTCCATGAAATGCCCTGAGCCCCATGGCACAGAGTAAAACTGAAAGGTTCCTAAAGGTAGACACTGCTTGCAAGAAAAGCTGGAAAATGACCCCGTCCTTTGGAAGCAAGTGAGGAGGTGTTAAAGCCAAGCCCGTCCTCATGCCCACATTGGAGGCAGCCTCCTGGCTGGGCACCGTTAAGGGGAGGGCCGGCCTCCCATGTGGTGTGGTGAGCAGCCAAGCCAAGGAGTCAGCTTGTGCTGTGCCTCTCGCTTCTCCCAGACACATGCCACATGTCACACAAAAACCCCAAGGCTCACAGCAACAAAGAGATGGGTCCCACAAGAAGCTAAGCCCTGGACAACTTTCTCTTGGGGGTGGTGGAAACAGGAGGCAAATGAATTCTGCCTGGACCGCTGCCCTTGCTTTCGGCATGGCCCCCGTTTTGCCCAGGCCCACCCATCAGGTAGCTGAAGATGGTGTTTGTTCAGACACGCATTGTTTTGGGACTCTGCGGTCTTTTTTGAAGATGTGGCTCAGGGAAAGGATGGTAGCAAATCTCTGTGCTTAGTTTGCCCTGTTTGTTGCAAGCTGAGCCGCTGAGTTCTAGATCCTGTCTCACAGGCACATTTCAGAGGCACAGCATTCATTTCTTATATTCTGCTGATCAGCCCTGCTATTACAGGGAAGGAGCAGTCACTGACCAATCCCGGCTGGCGCCACCCCATCATACTCACAATATGCAAGGACTTAGGTGAAGAGAGTACGCAAAATACAACACAAAACAAATAGATGAAAATACAGCCCTAGTAAACCTAAACCAGACCTGGCTCGAGGATGAACCGAGGGCCCCACAGACAGCAAAGAGCCCACACGCACCCTGAGGTAGACCTGTCTTAGCTACCTGGCTCCCAGGGGACCCCAGCCCAGCTCAGGTGCCTTAGTTAGCAGGTTCTGCCCAAGAAACAAGGCCCACAGCTCTGCCCAAGTCCTGTTCCCCTAAGTTCCTTTTGGGGGTGGGGGGGACACAGCTTTCTGAAAAGGGCTTTCCAGATGGCGCCTGGCTGTGGCAGTGCCAGACTCCACAGCTTAAGTAAATGTTGCCATCGCCCCATCCTGCCAGGAAAAGGCAAGGGGGACCCACGGCCGCTCTCAGCTGCAGCAACGCTCACTTCCTGGGGAGATCAGAGTCTCCCCACCACCTGCCCACCTCCCCGACACCATGCACCCCTCTTGGAGAGCCCCTTTCCTCTGCATTTGCAAGCCTCGCTCAGCCCCCGCCTCCTTCCTCCACATGCCAGCACCATCAACAAGGGTGGAGAGATGCACCCATCAGATGCCAACAGAGGAGAGGAAGGCAAAGGGAGGTGAGACACCCAGAAGGGCAGCAAACAGGCCCAAGGGTCACAGATGGCAAAGGTTCCAGCCCAATCATCACGGATTTGGGAAGTGTGCACAAATCCAATCTCCTGATCTCTGCAGGTGTTTCTCCACCCCTGCCATCAATGCTCCAAAACAGCTCTACGGGTAAAGGAGTTAACTACTCACTCCCCTGACTTCTCAGGCTCAAAAGGCTTCCAAATGCTCCCTGCACAGTTCTTTCCCATGAAATTCACTGTCTCCATCTCTAGATCTCCAAGTATACCCACGGTCTCTCTCTAGAACGAGTGGAATATCGAGGCCAGTATAACGGGCCTTGTTGAAGCCAGCCCTGTCCCCACCGCTTTGAGACATCAGGGCTACCTGCCAGAAACTTCTCAGGGAGAAGGGGCAGACCTGGGAAATGCACTCAGGTGTAGAGGAAGAAAGTCTTACCTTACCCTTCCTGGGAACGCACTTCCTATGAGCAGGACACAAAGCTTCAAACCAGAGAAAGAATTAGAAAGATAAGCAACCCGGCAGTGAAGGGATCTGGGCGGCCAGAAGGACCCCAGTCTGCCCTGTATGCAGAGGCTGCCCCAGCTCTGCAGAAGTGGCCCCTGGCAGGGCTCACATAACACGGTGGGCATCATTTCCCAGCTATCTGAGTGCATGGTAAGCATGCGAGTGGGTAAGAGTCAGACCCTGGAAGCTCGTGATACCTGCTTCTGGCCAAACCATCAATCAGGGGACACCTTGTGGCTGTCTGCAAAGCAAATTACTAACTCCCGCCCCAATACACACAAGGTGGTGGTCAAGACCTGAGCCTGGAACCTCCCATTCAAGTTAATGGAAATCACGCGGCCAATCCTTCAAGCTCTGTTTTGAAAATTGACCTCTTAATTCCTTGCCTCATTGTAACCTGTCCTTAGCTAATCTATGTTTTCCTTATTTCCATTAAATTTAGGTTTAAATGAACTTTTCCGTCCCTTGCGCTAACATGCATAGGGAGGAGAGCTTCATGGAGCTCCTCAGAAGCTCAGTGGGCAGGAGTGTTGGAAACAGAAGGGCAGCCCAGGCAACAGCGGTGTCCATCCCACAGATGGGCCAAGTGAGGCCGCCAGAGAAACACATTTGAGTGACTCCGCGGCCTCGAATCTAATCCCTCACAAGCGAAACCATGTCCTGCCTGTTATGTGCTGGAGCAGAGAGGATGCTCTGCCTCTGCAATTTTATGCCACACATCTCTGATGTTACACTCCCAGTTTGAAGACTTTCAGAGCCTGGGCAAGTACCCTCTTTCTGAAATGCCAAGTGACGGTGGAGTGGCATCAAGCAGCCCCGGAGAAGTGGGATTTATGGCTCCATGTAAAGGTGTCAGAAAGATGGTAAAAGCCCCAAAGTGTTACTGATTGTTCCCAAATCATCGCTTCTAAGCACGAGATGATACAAGTTCACCAAGTGAATGGGAAGTTTATAAAAAGAAACTGCTGGTAGGCATCCGGCTCCCGGGGAAGGAGGAGGACGATGTGACAGCCGCACATGCATCTAAGAGCAACGGCGATCCCCGCACGAGCAGGGTATCGCAAGTGGACAGACCACCCTTGGGCCCCAGCGGAAAGGTGGCCGCCAGGGGAGGACACGAGGGCCTCTGACCCTGTGCCCCATCTGACATTCCCCAGGAGCCACCTGACCAGCCGGCTTATTCTCCTAGGCGGGCGGCCACCTCAGCTCTCGGCTCTCAGCTCAGGGGACGGGCCTTGGCCGGCGTCCGCCTGGGCACAGCTTCGGCACACACGAGCCGAGCCTCCGTAAATCTCCACAAACACGGCGGCCGCCTGCACACGCTTCCACGGCAGGGACGGAAGGGCTGCATATGGCGCTCGGTTTTCACAGCTGAGCTTTAAAAAAAGTGCAGCTTTTCATCTCACTGAACCGGCTCCCAAATTAGGAGGTGGGGAAAGGAGGCTGGAGTTGAGGTGGGCTGGGGCCAGAAAAATAAGGAAGCAGGGGACAGGAGGAGGCGTAGGGGGAACCTTTAAGGCTAAATGTGATTTTAAAAGGAATCTCAGACTATGATCTCTTCATAAGGTCCCTCTGGAAAATTAAATAATGTTGCCTATTTGTCATCCCCAAATTGACTAATTTCAAGTTCCTAATATCATTTTTAAAATGATTTTTTTAATATAAAACAATGAAGGAGTCTATCTAAGAGGGCATCACTCACATGCTTGAGCCTGGGCTAAAAAATTTTTAAGCATTATTTATAAATGGGATTATTGTTTTCCAAAGTTCTGCTCCGCAAAGAGATTAGCTGCCACCATGCCCAGGGGGGTCTCCCCAAGTCCTTTTTAATTCCCTGCCTAGAGGTGGAAGGTGGTTGGACTGGAACAGGAGGAAGAAGCCTGCTCCGGCAGTTTTCCTGGAATTGCCTGGAAACTTTTACTTTCTGTTTCCTCTGCTGATAATGACTGTCTTCGGCTCTGCAGCCAGCTCCCCTCTCCCCCTCTCCAGCCCCCTGTTGCTGCAGCCTCCCCGAGCTCCGGTATAAAGTTTGGCTTTTGCAGCAGGAAGCAGCTGGGCCAAGCAACCAGCGAATGATAATGACCTCAGAAATCTGCTGTTCGCTCGGCAACAATAGGGTGCTCAGTCTACTGGAAAATTGTGTTCATCAGCTAACTCTGCTCAGTTACTAATTGACATTGCCAAATATTTTAAGAACAATTGGAATGCACAAGCAAAAAAAAAAAAAAAAGAAAATGAAGATCTTAATCCTCAAACTCAAATTTTTTTTCTTTTTCTTTTTCTTCTTTTGGGTGCCTGGATTTGCTTGTGTGTGGAGCAGGCACCGGTTATCGTCAATGGGGGCAGGGAGGGGGAGCCACATGAGAAAAAGAGGTGGAAAAGAAAGAAAATCTATCATATCACTATACACCCCATGTAAATGCGAGAGCGCCCCAGATAAAGGCCTTTGATGCTGTGGTCAATGGGATGGAGACCCAGCATTTCAGGAATGCAGCTCTAACAACAAAAGAAGACCTCGCAAGGCTTTTAGCCCAGCTGACCAAATAATCCTTGTCCATCTCAAAATATTATACCAGAAGTAGTAGGGGTTAACGATATTTTCATCTTCGCATCTCTCCCTGGCTTTCCATTGATCCTGTAACTTAGCCGACTTTATTTAATGAACAGAGGGTCAATGCATTCAATTACCCCCTTCCCACCATCAACACTTCAATTATCCCCACTCCAAAATTATGGGGAATTCGGAAGGTAACTGCCCTGTTGGATATAATGAACAGTACCGTTTCTTAGTACATTAAGTTTTAATTATTCTGAGTGTGATTTCCAAAGCAAAATCTGAAGAAACAGAACTTTGGTTGTGTTCTGACTCAGAGCAAAGCTAGGAATCGAGCTCAGCCTTAGAGGCGGTTTTAGAGAAAGATGCAAAGATTAATGCCATAAGAGCGTTTGCACGCAAGCCAGAAATGAGGAGGCATCGAAACAGCCACCCCGCTTTCTAAATGCCATAAAAGTAAAATTAATAAGGCTGCTGCTTTCCAAATAGTTTCTCTTTGCATTGTACACGGAGGCTACATTGAATGACATTGACCACGGTGTGAAATTACTGGTAAGTCAAATAAACAACAACAAAACAAAAATAAAACAAAGGGGGAAGATGGGGAAGTGATCTGTGTGACTAGTTTTGTCCATTTTCTGTTAGAAAATATGACCTCTCAATTTGTCAAAGGTCCTAGTTTTCGCAGTTGATCTTAAGCTTGGTTCTCAGCAGTTTGGAGAGCCAAAGAACAAACACATTTTCTGGTTCACTGGAATCATTTTCACATGTTCACTGATTCAAACATTCTTTTGCTCACATAACAAACAGCTGCATCCCACATTAGCCTAGCCAGTGACAGTCGCCCATCTCGGCAATAACTGTTTGATTGCAAACTTGACCCCTTCTTCGTCTCGGTCTGAGCAAGACATTTTTAAACAGCCACTCCGTTCCCAATCCTTCTTTGCAAAGAATTACATCAGATAACAAAGGACGTCTCTGCCACTCATTGTAAGCCTTCTTCTAGAGATCTGTTCTAAGAGGCTCTGTAAAAAGGTTTTTTATGATGAATTCAGAACTACTATCATGTTAAGAGCAGCGATTTATAAAGAAGAATTCATTGGTTAAGATCTGAAAAAATAGTTTCTCAGGCCCTACTGACCCAGTTTTCAACAAAAAAAAGAATCAAGTGATGCAAATTAAGTTTTGCGACATTGTTATGCAGTCTGAGAAATTTGTAAAACCGTGTTTTGCAGTTATTTCTTAATAGAAGCCTTAATAAGTACTTCTTTCTTTACTTAAGGGCTTAAAGATTTTTTTCCTGTCTCTCCTTCACCTTGCAGGTTTCTCTTTAACAGGTAATAATAAAATACCCATTGTATCCAGATTTTTATTTAAATGCTTATTTTAATCGCACTTCTATACAAGTCAAACTTGTTGGAAATAAGAGGGAGGACTAACCAGATTTGGTTAAGAGTCCTAAATCCCAGGGAAACCTGAATGCCCCAGACGCACAGCTGATTCGGGTTGTATATTGGTATGCCCTCAATTCTCCTACTTAGTCAGAAAATTATGAAAGGGTCTAATTTGAATATGAAGAAAACAAAGAAGTCAACCAGAAATGAAAGAATCAGTATTCACAATTGTAAAATACTTCAATGAGGGGAAATAAAAGTGAGAAGATAACCACAACTCAAGTATGATTCTCTTTTGAGTCATGAGCACCGTTGGTTCTTTTTAAGCAAAATGGGTTTTTTCAACCGAGCACTGAGAGATAGGCAAGCAACAGAGATAGGAATAGCACGAGGCTATCACTTGGCCAGAAGGTGAGAAAAACACGGTAAACACGTCATTAATGAAGCTGAACATTTGGTGTCAGAATATTCTGCCGAGACCCTTACATTTCAGGAGGTCTGAGAGAGGGATGGAAATCTGTCAATGTTAACTCCATGTCACTCTAAAAACTTAGGGGAACCAGTTTGCTGTCTGCACCCTGTCCTGTAAAGATCCTAATCCAGAATCAGAGACGACACATGACAGAAGAGGAGACCTCATCTTAGGAGGCCAGAAAGAGCTCCTCCTGACATTGGGACACCTGGCACTTGGCTGCCTCTCGAGTAGGGATCTATCTTTACATGGTGAAAACCCTTCCCTTGAATCTTAGTATGTTCCATGTGACAGTCGCTCCAGGTAGTGTGACCTCACGCCTCCTTGGCACTCATGCTGCTGGTTAGACACTTCCTAAGCATCTCATCAGTAATAAATCCCAAACAAGTCTAGGACTCCAGGAGTAGACAGTGTGTTTCATGGGTATTTAAGCAGCGGCATTAAGTGCTATCGGAATCTCTGGAATGTGCAGACCAGATTTATGTGTCTTAACAATTCTTTACTGGTTTGTAATAAGCCGGCAGAGTCCCACTTTATTTTAATACTAATTTTGTCCTAGAAGAAGAGTATGCTTAAGCAAGACTATAACAGCAAAGCTAAAACTGGCATCTACTTAATAAGTGCAGCAGTGAATTGCCTCCAAGATCGAAATAGGTATCTAAACCAAAGAGTGAGGGGGGTATCAAGAAAGAAGAAAAAACTTTTAAAAAATGACCCTCAACAGTGTGTTGCTACGTCTTTAACAGTGGGCAAGGCAGTGCCTCGAGGTGCCTCAAACTGTCTTTCATTTTCTAGACTTAATGGCTGATTGCAGAAATCAATGTTGCCATTAGTAACAGGGTATTTGTTATGGCATGATTTCCTCTGTTGTTAGGCTGCAGAATGATTACAGTATTAGCGAGGTGCTTTCTTTATAAAGGGCTAGAGATATAACTTTCAATTTACTACCCATTAGTAAGGGTCTTTAGAAATATGGATGAAGGCAACACCTTACCTGCTGTTAGGTGGTGATTTTAATTTAGCCGTCTGAGGCTAGCGTGTTTTTTTGTTGTTGTTGTTGTTGTTTTGGTTTTTTTTTTTTTTTTAACTGGGCCAGGAAGCTTCATAATTTCACAGACATTTTGATGACAGATTTTCTGCTTTGCTATTTTAGATCCCAAAGCTGTATCGCCCGTGTAACACAGTACAATTTAAGACATAACAGTCATGCGTCTGTGTTTCAAATGCCTGTACTTTTCCAAACCATCAGAGGAAAGTGGTGGGGCTCTTTAGGTCACACGGATCTGGCAGGTGAGCCACGTTGTAATTTTGGAAGGGGCCAGAAGATAGGTTTGGCTTGGGGAGGGAGACTATGGTGCCTACATGAGAGAATTATGGGAATAGGCTAAGGGGGAAAGAAAGATGGCGAAGTTTGGAACTTACACATTCACATCCAGGGATAAAGCAGAATGCCAGCTCCTGAGTTCCAGAGATGAGACGATGGCCGACAGCGTCAGGCCATGAAATGGGGTTGGACAATTGCAAGAAAAAGGTAGATTATGCCAACTGAAAAATGTACCACCTGGCCATCTCCCGCACAACTTTCTTTTTTCTTTCTTTCTTTTTTTTTTTTTTTTTTTTTTTTTTTTTGAGACAGTGTCTCACTCTGTCACTCAGGCTGGAATGCAGTGGTGTGATCTTGGCTCACTGCAGCCTCCCCCCCCCCAGGCTCAAGCGATTGTCCTGCCTTAGCCTCCCGAATAGCTAGGATTACAGGCATGCATCACCACATTTGCCTAATTTTTGGATTTTTAGTAGAGATGGGGTTTCTCCATGTTGGCCAGGCTGGCCCCGAACCCCTGGCCTCAAGTGATCCACCCGCCTCGGGTGCCCAAAGTGCTGGGATTACAGGCGTGAGCCACCACACCCGGCCTCAACTTACTTTCTTGGTAGCCAGTGTTCAAGGGAAGGCCTAAGAGGTGAAAGGATGGCCCTTTCCCTCCAGTCAGGGAGGGAAAGAAAGGCATGGCACAGTGTCCAACCCACCCATGTCCTCAACCAAGACCCACTGGCCTTGGAACGGACCGGAGGCCTGGGAGCAGAACCAGGCAGCCCTGGGCAGGGCTGCTGTACAAGCTGCTTCTCCCCGCTTCTCAGCTAACCTACCTGAGGAGGATGGCGAGGAGGGGTGCGGGCTGTCCTCCTGGGCACTCCCGGTCTGGGAGAGGCCGCCTCCGACCCCGCTCTCCTCGGTGACGTTGGAGGAGCCCGGCGTGGTGGAGCGGCTCACCGACTGGGACTCCTGGTCACTGCCCGAGCCACGCCGCTCATCCAGGCCCACGTGCAGCCCATCCTCCTCGCCCTTGCGGTCCCGCTTGTGGACACGGGAGTGCACGACCACCTGGTGGTAGGTGCGGAACACCCGGCCGCAGTCGGGGCACTCGGTGGGCTTCTCCTTCATGTTCCCAGGACCCTGCAGGTTATACTCGAGAGTCTGGTTCAGCCCGTGTGACAAAAAATCCCGACTGCTTTCTAAAGGGTCGAGCTTACTTGGCAGGTCTCTCTGGCTGCCCACTTTAGTGCTGTGAACCAAATCAGCAGGCATTTTCTGCTTGGAGCCATCTGCTCCCACTAACACGTACTCCCGCTTCTCCTTATCAAACAGAACCCCGGCGTTTGCCAAAGTGTCTTCGTGGTTGCGTTGCAGCGGATGCTCTTTAGACAAGAAGCCATGTTCCATGGCCATGCCCCTGGCCATGAGCTGCCAAGCCTGGTAGCTGTTCACCGGGTCCATCTCCGCAGCCTTGGCAGCCGCCTGCAGCCGCTCGATGCAGCTGGATTTCAGCGGCGGCACAAGGTTGAGGCATCCCAGGAGGGAGTGCTTGTCCCCCTCCGGGACGCCGTGGGCCATGCTGGAGATGGGAGACAGCAGCTTCCCCAGCGCGTCCTTCTCCTTCATGGGCAGCTCGCCTTTGCCATAGAGCTGGCTGGGCTCGCTCAGGCTGGCTTTGTCCGGGGCCATGAAGCCGCTCTGCAGGCAGGAGAGGTACCTGGAGTACAGGTTGGCGTGGGCCTCCTGGGACATGCCGCCCATGGGCACAGGCACCTCGGGGTCGCTGGGGGACTTGTTCTTCACCGACAGCTTGTTGAGGTGGACCTTCATGTGGTTCTTGAGGAACCAGGGCTCCTTGAAGCGCCGGCCGCAGATCTGGCAGCAGTGCTCAAAGGAGTCTTTGTGCTTGCGCATGTGGCCCTTGAGGAACCACGCCTGGCTGAACACCTGGCCGCACACCTCGCAGCGGAACTCGTTGGCCGACTGCTCGCCACCGCCGTTGGGGCCCTGGCCCTGGGCCGACTCGGCGGTGATGTGTGCCTTCTCCACGTGGCTGATGAGCTCCTCCTCCTGCGAAGCCGCGAAGTCGCACAGCGTGCACTTGTAGGGCTTGTGCAAGATGCGGATGTGGCGGTCCAGCTCCTCGCGCTTCTTGAACTTGCCCTTGCAGAAGGTACAGCGGAAGCCCGCCGCCGGGGCCACCGCGTCCTCCTGCACGCTGGCCGGCTTGGGCGAGGGCACCGGGTGGGCCACGTCGGGCACGCTGTGGTTGGCCTGCAGGGCCAGGGTGCAGGCGGCCAGCGGGGCTTGCTGGGCGTGCGGCGGGGGCTTCAGGTCCGGCCGGGGCTGCAGCAGGCTGCCTTTCAGCTGCTTGTCCCGCAGGATGGCGCGCTCCTCCAGCTCGTGCAGCAGGCGGTTCTCCTCGCGCACACGCCCACGCCCCTTGCCCAGGTTGCCCAGCTTGTGGGTCCGCAGGTGAATCTTGAGGTTCCCCTTCTGCGCCGCCCTGTGGTCGCAGTACGGGCACTTGAAGGGCTTCTCGCCCGTGTGCGTGCGCATGTGCAGGGAGAGGATGCTGTTGAAGCGGAAGCGCTTGCCGCAGAGCGGGCACGGGTACTTGCGGTTCTTGCGGGCGTCGTCCTCGATGTCGCTCATCTGGGACATGATGCCCAGGTTCTGCCCGTTGAGGAACTGCTGCAGGTCCACCCTCCCGTTGAGGCTGGTGTCCACCTCCCGGCCCAGCTGGTTGGCCAGGAGCGCCATCTGACTGCCCATGGGCTGGCCGCTCATGGGCACGTGGGCCTTCTCCTCCAGGGATGCGGGGGGCTTCTCCTCGGGGTTGGGCCGGGGATGGAGCTCGGGGAAGGCATGGCTGAGCTGGGAGGTGATCTGGTGCAGCTTCTGACTCATGGCATACTGGCCGTTGAGGACGGGGCCGCTCAGGTGGGGCTCAGCTTCCGGCTCCGCCGAAGACACTCCAAGGCACAGGCTCGCTTCTTCCATCCCTGAAAAGAGAGGCAGAGTTCAGATCCGTGCCAGGTGCGGCTGTGGCGCCATGAATCAACAGCATTGGCGGGCAGGGAATTTGCATTTCATGCCTTACCTACACATAATCATGCTAAGGAATTCTAGTCAAAAACAATAATAAAAAAATGAATTATTAAATGCCAATTATGCAATATGGCATTGCTCCTCCAATTTGTTTTGGCGACAGATCGTCTTCCTTGTATTTTCTATTTACAGACTGCAATTATTCATTCACCTTTAAATTATTAATGTTTTACCACTTTCAACACCTAATAACAAATCAAGGGTCTACGTGTGAAACTTTTTCTCCGTTGCCCCATTGTCGCACCTGTACCTGTTGGTTCCGTCCAAAGTCTGCCTGAGAGCAGAATGACTTTCCCTGTGAGACCAAATAAACCCACTTGGAACTTCTGTTTCCGTTTACTATATTCAGTACATTCACCAGTCTGAGATGAAAGAGATCATTTTATGATTTGGCCAAAAAAAAAAAAAAACTCAATGGCATGATATTTACTGGTACATAATAAAACAAGATAATGTTTTGGGAAAAAATAAAGTAAAGGACAGGCTTTAGAACAATAAAAGGGATTTTGCTTTAGTCAACAAAAAGTGCAGTAATATCTCATTAAGCTGATTAGTATGCTGCTTAGAAACAGTACTAGGTGCTGTAACACATGATTATAATCATAAAAATCCTTCAGTGTTTGCAAGGAAGCATTAACGAGGTATATTAAATTTTAAGGAGACTGCGAGTAGCGGCTTTGCAAACCTCAGAGATTAAGATTTAACCCTTATGTTACGAAACACTGTTATTTTGTCATTTGGTAACTGTGCCCATCAAAAGAAGTATAAATTATCTCCTGACAGAATCTTAGCAGATTGTTGAAGCTGTTCAAATTTGGGTCAAAGGAAACACCAATACCTTATAATGGGGCTCTTCCCATCCTTTAATGGCAAGATATCCAAAGCAGGGACTTTGATTGGGTTTAAAGAGATCCTTTATAGAACTAGATAAAAACCCATTAAAATCCAGGAATGATGCCATAGGAAGTCTCAACCAAGTTTGAGTGTTTTTAATAACTTTCCCAATATACAATAATGAGTACAAATTGTACCTGCAGTATGTGTTTTGCAGAAAATTAGAACTCAGAGTTGTTTGTTAAACACTATCGTTCAAAGCTGGTCTGCATGATTGTCTTTAATAGTCCTCTCTGCTCCCTCTCCAGCCTGTGCAGAATGGCTAAAGCCAGATGGTTTCAGGGAGGACAGAGGAAACAGCCCCTTCCACATTGGAGCACGTGGGGAACTCAACTTTGCAAGGCAATGAACCCCTGCCTGGGATCCTCCTATTTCCAGCTATGTCTCCCACCTGAAGGAGTCCAAATTTGTTTCCTGCCATTGGAATCATCTTTGCACACACCTCTCCTCTTGCATCCCATTGTTTAGATGTGTTGGGCAGCCAGGTGGTCCAGGAGCTGTGCTTAACCCCAGCCAGAACTGATTTCTGGGCTAAGTGATTAACCAGGGAGACCTATGGGGACAGAGCTCAACTGTGGAGGAAGCACAGGCAGCCTCGGCAGGGTCTCCTGCTTGCTGGGCCTCCCGCCAGGAGACTGCATGGCATGGAGGGTCTCCAATGGGAGACCTGACTTCCTTGGCAGGAGGAGTGGGGTGGTGAGTCTATCTTGCAAGGGAAGGGAAGAAAGAGCCATGAATGTTTATTTCCACGAGGCAGAGGGATTACAGTGGTGGTGCTGGGCCAACTACGTCCACGAATGAAAGATATGCACAACTGTGCAAAGCGTAAAGGTGCATGGGAGAAAGCTTCCAGCTTGTCATCTTTCCTTTTTGTTTCTGGGGGCAGTCTACACTCAAATTTTTTTAAAACACGCGGGCCCATTTTGGAGGTTGGTCAGAAAAAAGCTAATATCCCATGGAGGTTGCTGCATTCATTCAACAAACTTACCGAGATCCTTCCATGTGCCAGCCCCTAGCCTTGCCACTGGAGACATGATGGTGGACAAGACCCACCAGCCCCAGGACTCATGACACCCACTATCCAGCAGGGAGGAGCAGGCACAGTGTACAGAGGTTACTGGAGGCTCCAGGCAGAGACTGGTGGCCCCAGGGCCCTGTCTGGCACCCTCTCTCCACCTTCAAGCCCCATACAGCTGCAATGGCTCCTCTTCTGAGCCAACAGGGATCATGACTCTGAAGCCACACAGGATTGCTCAGAATTCCACCCAACAGCTCCATGGAAGTTTGGAAAGTCCAAGGCCAACAGGGCTGGCCCACTTCCAAAGGCTGCCCAGTTGGCCAGCTCAGAAGACATGAATCCAGGAAGATGGGCTATTTTCAGGTTGCTGCTGATGAGCTGACGCCAATTCAGCAGGAGGGAAAGAAGGCTGAATGTGCAATGCGGCGAGACTGCAAATCAGCTTGGATGAGGGGCATGGAGTTGAAGACCATGTCCCCCAACACCACCACCATTCATGCTATGCAAGTGAAAGCTCTACTCGTCAAATAAGGAATGTGAGAGTTTTCGGGTTTGGTTTGAGTATGGAATTCTTTTATTTTGTTCAAATCTATCTATCTGTCTGTCTGTCTATCTATCTATCTATCTATCTATCACCTATCTATCCTGGCCAGAGTTAACAAAGATTAGTAACCTCTTTAAGGTCTTTAAATGCCTTTGCTAGATCCTCAGCTGAGGATAGAATGTTCTAGAACATGCATGCTGCCCCAGCTCTTTTCATAGTTGGCTCTGTTCTTATTCTTGTGGGTCTGAGCTCACACATCCTTTCTCACAAAAGCCCTCTGTGCCCACCCTGTCTGAGGCTGACACCCCAGCCCCTCTCTGTCCCAACATGTTACTTTCTTCTACATAGCATTTACCATGGGGGCAACGTTTTGTCACTGGTCCTTTTACAGACATGCTTCATTCCCGTGAAGGCAGAGGATATGTCTGTCTTGGTCAAGGATGAAGCCTTGGGTCCTAAGGCAGAGCTGGCTTATCTTAGGTTCAGTATGTCCTGAGTGAATGGATGAATGAGTGAATAGAGACTCACTCTAACCTCAACTTCCTGTGGCCTAACCTCGGCCTTTGCACAAGTCCAGAGCACCTAAAATCAGTCATGTGACCTAACCTCAGCCTTCCTACTAATCCAAGAGCACCTACAATCAGTCATGTGACCTAACCTCGGCCTTCGCACAAGTCCAAGAGCACCTACGATCAGAATCGGACAGAGGTGGAAGGGTCCCTGGCTACCACTGAGAAGCTGAAGTTTCAGAAACCACCAAGAGAAAGCCACCTCTGGCCAGCCATGGTGGCTTATGCCTGTAATCCCAGCACTTTGGGAGACTGAGGTGGGCGGATCACTTGAAGTCAGGAGCTCGCGATCAGCCTGAACAACATGTTGAAACTTCGTCTCTACTAAAAATACAAAAATTAGCTGGGTGTGGTGGTGGGCGCCTGTAATCCCAGCTACTCAGGAGGCTGAGGCAGGAGAATCACTGGAACCTGGGAAGTGGAGGTTGCAGTGAGCTGAGATCACGCCATTGCACTCCAGCCTGGGCAAGAGCCAGACTCTGTCAAAAAAAAAAAAAAAAAAAGAAAGAAACGAAAGGAAAAGCTGTCCACACCCCTAACTCTCCCAGTCTAGGTGTCCATGGTTATCACCCCAGGCTTGGACCACCCCTGATGGCCCAATTGCTGAATACTAGGAGACACAGCAATGGTTCCCTTTAGAACTTAACTGACCGCCACTGCCCATGGGAGACCCCAGGATTTCAGAGGAGCTGGCCAGCTCCCTAGGAGATGCTTCCAGGATACTGTTCCCCAGCCCTTGAATAAGCTGGGAGAAGCCTGCGCAGAGCCTTACTGGGAGAAAGGACCATGACAGTCAGCTTAGAATCCTCTGTGATTTCTCGAGCAGGTGCAGCCGAGGCCGCTGCAATGGGGCAGTCATAACTGATGCCTGCTGCTCGACTTAGAGCAAGAAAGGGAAGCACAAGTTCCTGGAAAGAGTATGGGGTAATTGGTGTGCTGTCTCTGCGCCAAAACAGCCGAGGCAGGACAAGCTGGCCCCAGGCCCGGCCTGGGACTCACAAAACCTGGGTCGGCCCCAATTTCTCCAGCCTTGACACTTCACCCATCCAGAATGCGTTTATTCCTTACCTTAGCCATTCAGTCAATATTTGCCAGGGACCTTCCACATACCTGCCCTCGAGGGCCTGTTCATCTAAGGGGCCAGTGTGAGTGAGCGTCCACAAGTAACAGGGGAGCAATGAAAGGTCCCTTCGAGACTGAATGCAAAGCTGGGGAAAAGAGAAACCATCGCAGCTTTGGTGTCTAAGGGTGTGTGTGTGTGTGCGTGTGTGTGCATTAATTATGTCTGTGTTGAGGGAAGGGTGGGGAGTCCCTACCTGATAGCCCTCTAGAAATGTATACAAATGCCTACACTGGGAATCTAAGGCATCATTTATCCCACTGTTGAAGGATTGAATCCAGCTGCAGACATAAGAGCTCATGGGGCTGGAGGAAGTGGAGCTGACTGCAAACGATAAGACCTGTTGGAAGGGACCGGATGCAGCGGCTCACACCTGTAATCCCAGCACTTTTGGAGGCTGATCCCCAGGAGTTTGAGATCACCCTAAGCAACATGGCAAAGCCCCATCTCTACTAAAAATATAAAATAATTAGCCAGGCATGGTGATGTGTGCTTGTAGTCCCAGCTACGTGGGAGGCTGAGGTGGGAGGATCACTTGAGCCTGGGGAAGTCGAGGCTGCAGTGAGCTATGATCCATACCACTGCACTTCAGCCTGGGCGATGGGAGTGAGACCTTGTCTCAAAAAACAAAAATAATTTAAAAGACAATTTTTTTTAAATTTCAAATAAAAGACCTGCTGGAAGGTCTTATTACCCCTTTTCCCAGCCCACCAGGGAGTGAGCCTTCCCTTTCAGACCATGCTGCTCCCTTACAGGCCCCATAGGGAATATCCCTGGAGGGGCCTCCTGCCACAGCCCACCCCCAACCCTGCTGCCAGAGCACTTTAGCCTACATGCCCCACTGACCCTTCACTCAGCACTGAGTGACCCCGGAGCTGAAGTCACAAATTATTCACCTGGACTGATGTCCAGAAGAGATTTTTATAGGTGTTTCTAGGATTTTTTTTATAATTTCACATCTTATTTTTAAGTCTTTAATCCATGTTGAGCTAATCTCAATAATGGGTATACATGGACATAAAGATGGAGATAATAGACCCTGGGGACTCCAAAAGTGGGGAGGGAGAGAGGGGAGGGAGGGATGATAAAATTACCTATAGGGTACAATGTTTGCTATTTGGGTGATGGGTGCACTATAGGCCCAATCCCCAGCATTATGCAATATACCCATGTAACTTATCAAACATACACATGTACCCCCGAGTCTAAAATTTTAAAAAAGAAAGCCAGGGGCCAGCAGAGGGCAGGCCATGATCCTGGGCTTAAGGCAACTGGGCAGCCAGGACTTTGAATAACCTCCGCAAGAACTCATCGAACCAGCTCACCTGGGCAGAAAAACCCTTAGCACAATTAAAAGCAAGCAAACAAACTACTAAACAGTGAGAACAGCTTGCCCCTGGCCTTCAGTTCATTGCCGCAGCCTGAAACCTATAAGGAAGAGGATCAATAAACTCTGGTTGATTGATGGAAGGAAGAAATGAATGCATAATTTACCTAACTCTGCAAAGGCAGCCAAATGTCCTTACCGAAGCTGGACAGTTAAAGGCCACTGTAAACTCTTGTGTTTGCAGCATCATCCCCCCAACATAGAAACATGGCAACATCCCCCCCAGCCCTGACCTTTTCTGAGCACAGGGTCATGGTGGGGCACCTTGGGGACTCAACTCGACAGTCAATATTGATGAAGAACTAAACTAGGCTCTCGGTGGCCACGGGATTCTTCACCACAGTGTGGGAACCCCTGTACTGCACCTCTAAACACAGGCAGGGGCCCCGGGTGAAGGCTTCCAAACATTACAGGTTTTCTTCTTGAACAATGCAATTTCACACTCAGCAAATGAAACCCACCATTGGGTGCACTGATTATCAAAATACATTCTGTCTCATCACTGCCATCATTGCAGGTACCGTGAGCCATTCAGCTGCCTTTGATGGTACTAATGGTTATTTTGATTTTGCATTTCTGCCTTCAAGACCATTTCCTGTGATATCAATGACAAAAGTTTTCACTTAACTCTTCCAATAGAGAACCTAATTGTATCTTTCACTCAAAATGAAATTTAAAACTATCAGGACACCAGAGATGCCAGCTGCTACAAGTCTAAATAAATTTTACACAAAAACACAGTTTCATTTTGCTAGCACAGAAAAAAAAAGTAATCTTATGAATAGTCCAAAAAAATATAGATCTTGCCAGTAAGTTGTATGAAAGAGCTTTTTCCTTATACCATGAAAAAGAATCATTGGAAAATAAAATGCTTTCAAAATAACAATTTGCACTGGATTTTAAAAAATCAAGTATTGTTGTCTAGCCAAGCACAACTAAATATATTCCCTTTTTCATCGACGTGGGTGAAACTGCTACCTCGGGAGCCTTGTAGGAGTCCCTGACCTCCAAGTTACTCTGCAGGGTCTAGGACTCGGGTTCACAGCAAGGGGGTTTCCAAACACCATTGTGGATTTTACTCAAAATCTTCTCATAACATGCACTTCTAGTAACAGGCAGACCCCATTCCTGGAGGCTCACGTGACCCTCAGTCTGTCCCTGAAGCCCACCTTGCTTTCTTATGCTGACAGTAAACAGTAATTAAGACAATTTCACCTAGAATACAATGGCTTCCTATTAAATACTATTTTTCCAATTGTTGTAGCTCAAACTGTTTAACTAAGGTTGTTATAAGCATAATACACTCCTGTTCTGAAATACAGAACACCAGACTACTGAACATTTTCAGGGTCATTAAACAGCTGTAAACATTATTACAAAAATAAACCAGAGATTTCATGCTTACATTTTGGCCTAGAGCTTGCTATGCTGAGCAAGTGCATTTTTTTTTTTTGATCTCTTACAATCAACACTGGTGACATTTGGGCATCCAAACAAATTACATCACAAACATTACCGGGGTGGGCAGGATACTGAGTGGTTTATTTGCCAGATGATTAATAGATGAACAAGAGGGCAGCGCGGGTGACCTGTTCCATTTTGACTGATGTGTAGACAATGCCATGAGACGGGGCCAGAAATAGTTAAATCCTTGCTGAATTTATGAACAAAAATACCATATTCAAATCAGGCTGTGGAGAATGACAACTGTGTAACCAACAGAGTCAAGTTGCAGACTGTAGTCAAATTCCCAAGTGTCCCCTTGGGGATGGAACATTGGCCAAAGTCAAGGCCCTCACTGCCTTGAGTAGCGAGCAGGATTTGGCTGGGCTGGCTTAGTATGTGGTCCCATGGAGCCCCAGGCAGCTTCCATGCTGGTAGGACAAGAGTTGGAGAATTTGGGAAAAGAATTTGAGTGTCTTCTCCCTGGAAACTTTGGATGACTTCAAAATTCTCAAAGACGTGACCATTTTCGGTTTGGGTATGGTGAAAAAAAAATTCTCAAAGGCAAAGAGCTTCCATCACTGTGGCTTTTAGAGTCTCTGCTGAAACTGCAGCCCAGAAATGAAGACAGATAATAAGCACAACAACATCAGATGGAAAAGAAAAATGGCCACAAAGGGTTTCTCCTGTCATCTTCTCAGAGTAGAGAAGACTTCTGGTCTGGATCCCTGGGTCACCTTCTGCCCATACCCCACAAAGCCAGGCAAGTAGGTGCTGGGGATGGAATGAAGACAAGTTCACATGGGGTAGTTGTTAAGACTATGGACTGTCCTCTCAATAAAAAGCAACAACCCTCAGCAGCAGCAGCAAGAGCATCACCATCATCAACATCATCATCACCATCATCACCATCACCATCACCATCATTACCACCATTATCACCATCATCATCACTATCACCATCATCATCACCATAATGATCACTGTCATCACCATCATCATCAGCAGCAGCAGCAGCAGCATCACTACCATCACCATCATCCTCACCAACATCATCACTAGCATCACCATCATCATCGCCATCAACAGCATCATCATCACACCATCATCATCATCATCACCACCATCACCAGCATCAGCATCACCACCATCACTATCATCATCATCACCATCACCATTATCATCACCATCATCATCACCATCATTACCACCATTATCACCATCATCATCACTATCACCATCATCACCATCATCATCACCATCATCACCATCATCGGCAGCAGCAGCAACATCAGCATCACCATCATCATCAGCATCATCGTCACCACCATCACCATCATCATCACACCATCATGATCATCATCATCACCAGCATTATCACCATCATCAGCATCATCATCACCACCAGCACCATCATCATCACCATCATCAGCATCAGCATCACCACCATCACCATCATCACCAGCATCACCATCATCGTTATTACCATCATCAGCATCAGCATCACCACCATCATCACCATCATCACCATGATCATCATCACCAATATCATCACCATCATCATTATCACCATCATCAGCATCATCATCACCACCATCATCACCACCATCATCACCATCATCATCACCATCATCAGCATCAGCACCATCACCATCATCAGCAGCATCATCACTACCATCACCATCATCATCATTATCACCATCATCATCACTATCATTACCATCACCACCATCACCACCATCATCACCGTCACCATCATCATCATCGTCATCACCATCACCATCATCATCATTATCATCAAAATCACCACCATCATCACTGTCATGGCCACCACCATCACTATGTACATTAACAAGATCCTCATCTTCATCATCTTCCTCCTCTCCATCAAAATACCACCTGCCAACACTGCTAGGTACATCACAGTCATTATCTCATGTTAGCCTTATACAACCTTAGATGATCGGTGCTATGTTATTCCAATACAAAAGATGAGGAAACAGGGGCTCAGAAACTTAAGTCATGAAGACATGCCAGTGGCCAGGCTGGCCTTTTGCAACACATTTATTCTTGTTGGGCTGGATAACGACAGTCGGAAGCCAGCTCAGTCATTTGGGAAATGCCTGGAAAGAAGGAAGCCACAGCCATGGGCAAGCTCTGAGGAGGCCAAGGAACAGAGGACACACAAAGACATATGCCAGGTGTGAAATCAAGTGGGGCAGACATGGCAGGCACTGCAGATGGAGAAATGTAGCAGGTCTGTTACTCACTGACTGGTAGACCAGAGGGTCACCCCCTAAAAATCATCTTTAGACTCTTCTGTGTTCTTAATATATAGAAGGGCTGATACATTATTCCACATTCTCCTGTAGAGTCAGGTGGCTTATTCCCCCAAATAGACTGAAGTAATGGAAGGAGAATGACATCTGAAGTTCCATTGACATGAATCCAATTGCCTGGTCTCCCACTAGCATCAGTGTGACCTTGGTCCCCTGCCAGAGCCTCAGTTTCTTTATCTCTCTAACAGACTGATAGGCTGTCCTATTCACTTCAAGGGATTTTGAGAGGGCACAGGGGGTTGTGGGAGAGAATATGAGGCATTTTCTACCTGTGCAGTAACGCTTCTTAGATGCTGACCGCAGCAGTTAGCATAGCTTTTTAGATCCAGAAGCCCCCTTAATCTGGTAGCAGAGGACATGCTGAGAGGGGAAGGACATGACCAAGGCATGTAAAGGTGGTTAATAAAAATGCTCCTGTTGGCCAGGCATGGTGGCTCACACCTGTAATCCCAGCACTTTGGGAGGCCAACGCAGGCAGATCACCTGAGGTCAGGAGTTCGAGACCAGCCTGACCAACATGGAGTAACCCCATCTCTACTAAAAACACAAAATTAGCCAGGTGTGGTGGCACATGCCTGTAATCCCAGCTACTCGGGAGGCTGAAGCAGGAGAATCGCTTGAACCCAGGAGGCGGAGGTTGTGGTGAACAGAGATCGCGCCATTGCACTCCAGCCTGGGCAACAAGAGAGGAACTCTGTCTCAAAATCAAACAGACAAGCAAACAAATGCTCATGTTGTCAGTCTTATCAGAGGATCTATATAGTGGGACTGGCATCTTTTGATAACATTTTGTAATGCCTACATGTGGCAAGACATGGGTACATCTAGAGATCTATAAGCAAGACCAGACCCTTGCCTTTAAAAGCTGACTTGGGGAAGCAGGGGAAAGATGGATGGACACATGAAGCTTGGGTCACCTGCTGAAATGGGGAGAGCTTCAGCATGCTGGGCACAGTGGGATGGGAGTGCAGGAGAGAGAAGGGAAGGAAGGCAGTTGTGGAGACAGGCCTTGGCTGAGCCTTGAGGAGGTCACCAGGTAGAGAGGAGAAGTAGGCCTCTACCATGTGCCTGAGGGACCAGCATGTACAAAATGTATATGGAGCTTGGAATGCTTTGGGGACAGAGAGGAGATAGGGCATAGGCATGGGCTGGTGCAGACTTGAAAGTCAATCTGAGCAGAATGGAGTTTATATTTGGGCAAAACAGCGGCTCAAGAAGCTCTTAACAGAGGAAGAACATAACATGCATGCCTCACATTGCCAGGGAGAGCCTCATCCATCCTTCTACCAGGTTCCTATAAAAAAGATGCCAACGGCTGAGGTCCTAAGACTATCCAGTCAGCCCAACAGAGCTTCCACTAGGGCAGCCACCAACTATAGGGGTGGCATGGTCTTGTCTCCAGAAGACTTACAATAGAACAGCTTCAAAACTGTACACATCTTCTGTCTATGCGCAGCTAGAAAAGGCAGTGTTCTATCCAATGTGAGTCAGAGAAGATGGTAAACCAGTAAAGGATGAAAATAAACTCCTGGACCACAAACCAAACATCAGAAGGTCAAAGCTCTTGCAGTGGTGAGGGCTCCCCGTGCATGAGAAAGAAGAGTGTAGGGTTTGGAAAAAGGCATTGGTCTCCCCTTGCCTTCTTTTTAATGGTGAAAAAGTAGAAGCAGAAACTTTCCCCACATCTCCCAGCAGCCCAGCCCCACCTCACCATAGCTGTGAGCCCAACTCCATCCTCCATGCTTCATCCTGGCTTCACGTGCTCCAGGAAGCCTTCCTGGATTTGACCCGGGCTGGAGGTGATCCTGCTTCCTCAGAATGGAAGCTTGGTGAGAGTAGGTGGGTTACCAGCCTCCTGTCTGTAGCTCATAGAGAATCCCACCCTATGGAAAGTCCTCCAAGCCCCCTGGTCCTCTAAGCTTATGATCAGTCACCATGCAGGAGAGGGGAGGTTGCCCACCGTGTCATACCCATGGACTGCAGTTTGGGAATGGCAACTCAGCCCTCACACCCCAGCACCTAGGCCACGAAGTGGGGTTCCCACTTCACCCAGATGGGATGATTTGAGAAGGAGATAGCCCCCTAATTCTCTGTAATGGATTTTTATCTGAACTGTGTCCACCCCACCAAGGAAAGCAACAAGAACTCTCTCTCTCTCTCTCTCTCTCTCTGACTCTCTCTCTCTGTGCGTGTGTGTGTGTGTGTGTGTGTGTGTGTATATATATATATATATATATATGCTTTTAATGAACGGTATATCTTTAACATAATAATGCAAAACTGAAAAAGATATCAGCAGTTGTCAGGAGTGTATTGATTACTCTCCTCTCGCTGGCTTTCTTGCTCCCTTTTTAAAGCAGACTTGGTCATGGCAGGAAGTTAGATATTTAATCCCCTATTAACCCGCCTTGGCTCCCTGCACCAGCCTCAGCGCACAGCCCCTGCCCTGGGAACCAGAGGCCCTGGCCTCCGGAGGACCCCTCCCTGGGGCAGCAGCAGCCAGGGAATAGACATCAGGCTACACCTCCCCGCTCCTTTACCCCTGATTAAAGCCGTTTACATTTGAGCACTTGTGGACTATGATATCGTGTTGAACAGTTTATTTTCATTTCACAGAGGCCTCAGATTTGATTCTGTGCAAAACTAAATATAATGTAAAATGCACATACGCAGGAGTGATCAAAGGGGGCTTGATTTTGAAATATTTATAGAAGTCGGCCCAGGGAGATTCGTCCACAGGGGCACCTGTCGAAGACATAAGCTCAGATACACATCATCCGGTAAGTAAGCACGATCATTACTGAGTAGAAAACCCAGGCACTCCATCGGGTCCCCCTGCTGCCTGCAATTTCTGGGCTGAGGCTAACAGATGGAGGCTGGCCAGGGCTGGGCTGGGCCCTTGTTCCTTTTTGGCCCTTGAGGTCCCCAGTTTAGCATCCCTAGCTCCTGCATAGGTCACCAGACTGGCCCGGCCTCTGCCGGGCTGGCCTCCTGGGAGAGGAGGGAAGACTGACTCTGACCCCCTCAATGCAGGTTCTGGGGGAGCCGGCTGCAGGTGGCCCAGCTCATGGAACCAGGGCTGCTGGGGGCTGCTGTATCAGATATGGGAGTGTTGCTGCCATAGATGGATTCCAGGGACAAAGACCAATTTCGAACCATGATCAGGAAAGAAGGGGAAATAAAGTGTGACTTGAGGATGGAGAACCCTCCAGTTCATCTTGCTTCAACCTATTAGCGTTTTGAAAAAGGACTCCCAATGGGCAGGCGAGGTGGCTCATGCCAGTAATCCCAGCTCTTTGGGAGGCCAAGGCAGGTGGATCACTTGAGATTAGGAGTTTGAGACCAGCCTGGCCAATATGGTGAAACCCCATTTCTACTGAAAATACAGAAAATTATCCAGGCATGGTGGCGCATGCCTGTAGTCCCAGCTACTCAGGAGGCTGAGGCAGGAGAATCGCTTGAACTGGGGAGGTGGAGATTGCAGTGAGCTGAGATTGCACCACTGCACTCCAGCCTGGGTGAAAGAAAAAGGACTCCCTTTTCTCAGGGAGCAGAGAGGGGCAACTTGGTATCCTTTTGTGCATATCATTTCCCCTGTTGGGAACTCCTCTCTGCAATCCCTCCTTGCCCCTGTGCCTAGTAATCTTGGGATAAATTAAATACCACTTCTTCCAGGAAGCCCTCCCTGATGTGTCAGGTCCAGGTCCAGAGCCCTTCCGTCTATCTCCACGGTATCTTGGCCTCACCCCGAACAGTGTCTTCTACATTAGGCTGCGTTTGTTTGTATACCTGTCCAAAACCCCATGAGGGCCACACTGTGACCATCAGCTTCACCAGGGTCCCCCCAGCACCCAACACAGAGCCAGGCACAGGGGAGGCACTTGATGAACACTTACTGAGTGACTGAATAGAGGAACAAGCAAATAAATAAATAATCAAATGAGGGAACAAATGAATGGATGAATGAATGAACAAGTTGCAGGCCTCCAGCATAGCATCTATCCTTGGGGACAAAGGGGGGATGCTGGGAGGAAGACTCAGACAACATGACCAGCCCTGCCCTCTACTTATGGAGGCACAGCCAGGTGAGAAGTTTGGTCACTAGAACTTTACTTTAATGTCACCCCAGAAAACTTAGAACAGTTCTTCCACACAGCCACTCCCAATCCCCTCCCCGACCCTTCACACCCCCCATAAAGAGCTAACCCCACTCTGTCTCATGGTGGATTTCACAGCCCGTGCCTCACCACCCTCTACCCTTATCCAGGACCTCCTGGGGCCCACACGTGACCCAAACCCAATGCTTTGAAGATGACAAGTACCTACAAATTCTGGTTGAATTAATTTGGATTCCAAGTCCTTCAATGTGCCTTTTTCAAACTCCACTCTCCTGTTGACTCCCTAGCTACTTTCAGCATTCTCATACTTGCTCATGTAAATATTCATTCATTCATTTATTCAATAAGCCCTTCTGACTCTCCACTGCACACCAGGCATGGTGCCTGGCTCTGCAGAGAGAATCTCAAACACCCTGCCCTCCTGAAGCTCATCATCTAAAGGACAGATGGATCTGAAACATCCACCCAAAGAGACGGTGCAAATATTTGAGCACTGTTCACTCGAAAAAGGATCAGGTGACTGGGAGTTTTTTTGAGAACAACAACCTTGTTCATTTGTCTCCTTAGTGCCTGGTGCAGAGGAGGCCCTTGGGGTGAGCTGACGATGCCAGGTGACACTGCCACTCCCTTCCCTAGAGTTGTTCTTGGAGACAACAGCCTCCATTCTGAACCTCCACTGATGCCTCTTTCCCTGATCTCAGTTCACTTCACCCCAAGATCTAGATCCTTGCATAGTGTCAGGAAGAAGACGGCCAACTGGAACCAAATAGGATGCCCTCAGGGGCAGCTAAGGCATCCTCTCTGTGATGATGACACCTCCACCAGGGCAACATTCCCGAGTGCCAAGAGCAGAGCCTCACACTAGCAGGCGCTCAGGAAATGCTGACTGAATGAACTCCTCTGCCCAACCCAGGTGCACTGACCTCCTCTCTCAGCCAGCCCCAGGGCCAGGATCCAAGACAATTGGCCTCCCCACCACTACATCAGTGGGCCTGGATCCTCCCTCTATAGCCTCCTCCACTCCCTTAAACCACATCTGCATGGTCATCCAGGTAGCCATGTGGCCTCAGGTGCCCTGGCCCCTCTCTGAATCATGGCTTCCCATGTGTTAGACAAGGAAGCCGGTCAGGCTGGACCCTGAACTCAGCCCCTCTCTCTATCCCCCTGTGGGTGCCTCTGAGGCGCACCTGACAGGGAGGGACCGCGTAGCCCAACCCTGATCTTGAAACATCACCCATCTGCAGTTGAACTTTGCTGATGCTGAACACAGGGAAATATTCTAAAATGAAGCAATTAATGTTTCTCTCTGCACAAGGGAGAAAACGCCATTCATGGGCTGGTCCAGGACCCTCAGTGCACCATCCATCTGATGTTGGACACTCTGTACTTTCTCACCAGGGTCTTGACATCAACGTCTTCCCCCACCCCCACCTCCAGGTGCCAGAAGTTATGTCCTAAGGCGAGGCCTTCAGAGAACCCCAAGGCATTCTGTAACTTTAGTAGCTTGGCGTGGAAGTGTCACCTACCCAAGCTGCAAGCAGCCTTCAGCAGCCACCGTGGTCCCCGCAGGGCGGCCACTGCTACTCTCTGGGCTCCTGGAGGAGTCTCTTTACTAGGATTCTGGGTAACAGAGGAAAACTCGCTGCTGCTTCAAGAAGGTGTACAGTATCTTACTCCAAAAGAACTGAGTTCCAAGGGGCAACTTGTCAGCTCTATGAGTGTACTACGGTGGCAATGCTAAGGTACCTGGGAAGATGAGTGAGGTCACTGCTAGGAAGTACTTGAAGCAGCGTCTGCACAGAGCAGGTGCTCTGCAAAGACTGTGTCTGCTCCTGCCTCTCCTCCTCCTTCCCCTGTCACCATCTGCATGTTGATGCGGCCTCTATCAGGCCTGCAATCACCCTCAGTCCTGCTCACAGTCACCTGTTCCAAAGCCTCATGGAAGACCGGCATTTAGAGGCATACATGGTAGGCAAGGAGTTAATAACTTTACCTTTTGTATTTTTAAGAGCACTTGCAGCTAACAAGGAAAACTCAAACACCCCCATTAGAAACCTGGACAAAAGGCATGTGAGCAGGAAATTCACAAAAGAAACGAAATTTGGCTCATGACCACAAAAATGTCACTCCTAACCAGAAAGCAAGAAGACTCAAATCAAAACAATAGCAAGGTTCCATTTTTAAATAATTAAATTACAGATTGAACCTGGGCTTTGTGAGAACCCTAAACTTCCTCCATTTTCTCATGGCACACCCAAGGTGGAACCGGGAAGGACGTCAAGTGGCCTTGTTTCAACTGTAACTTCCCTTCTAAAGTCAGAAGCCCAGAGCCATTACACAGGATGCTTGAACACCACTGACCGTCACTTTGAGGAAGCCAGGTTAGGACGCTGGGCATTCTGGAAAACTAGTATGCCCGAGACCAAAAGGAACAGAAAAGGACCTCATGCTAGAAGACTAAGGTGTGTGCTTTCTACACGACCCTGAGAATCCTAGTAAAACCCATCCAGCCATCCTGCCAAGAAAGCCAACTGGCCGAGATACATCTACAGCCAACCAACAAGCTCACGTTGACTAGGGGTGGCGCTCCAAGCCCAATGCCAGGCTTTTTCCACTTGCTGTCCCCTACACCCATGGGATAACTCCATTTAAGTGCAGAGATCAAAGATCAAACATCATTGTTTTTCCTGTGGGCAAACTACCCAGATTCATGCCGAAAGCTTCCACCAAAGGGCCACCGCTGCATCCTACCTTATCTCTCTTCCCATCACTCTTCCCCACATTCTCCTCAACTACTTGGTAAGCACCTCTGCATCCCATGAATGAGAGCTGTCCACACCTTCTGTCCTTGCACAGAGATGTTCCTTGAGGAAAGGGACAATGGTACAGAGGATGGCAGAGCAAGAGAAATATCTGAGATCATCTAGCTCCTAGACACTTGGTCTGATGTGCCCATTTTACAGATAGGTAAACGGAGGCCAGATGGTAGGGGATGACTCACCTATGGTTCCACAGCAAGTTAGTGGATATGCATCTGTGTCTTACTTTTCTTGGTTACCTCACTCGAGACATTCAGTAGGTGTCAGATGGATGTTGGATGGATGGATGGATGGATGGATGGATGGATGGATGGATGGATGGATCGATGGATTGATGAGCAGATAGATAGATGAGTGGGTGGACTAAAGAAGAAATAATGCACACAGACAAATAGATACATAGTCTCGCCAACAAATTATTGAATGCCCTCACCTCTACCCTCTAAGCTGTCAGACAGAGGTTCAGAAGCTATGAAAGACTTCCAAAATATACCTTCCCCCTGCCGGACCCCACGCTCACCTCTCAGACAATATGAAATCAGACTCATTGATTACATCATGCCCTGTGTATAGGAACCAACCCTGGGGTCCTTCAAATCAGGAAGCACGTCTCCCTGTTGGCCTCCCCAGGCTCCTGCAACCCAGGGCAAGGTGTGGGTGCTCATTAAATAGCTTCAGATATTTGCATCTCTGCCACCCTCGCGGATGTGAAGTCCCCCTTGGAAGCACCTGAAGGGTGGTCAGAGGCTGTAGCCAGTGCACTCAGGACCAAGGACCTTCAGGGTAAAGATTCACCTAAGACTTTCCTGATAAAGCAAGCAAGAAGAACAAAGATGGAATAAGGACCAAAACCTTCCCCCATATAAAAACACACTTCAGGAGGCAGGAGAGAGCGTTTCCATGCACTCCTTCATGTGTTTGATTTGCATCAAATTACATCAGGTTGATGTGATGTAACATGACATCCCCCCACCATGAAATGCATAAATCAAGGCACCCCATAAATTTAAAGGAATAGAGCTCTTTTCCAGAAGTGGCTAATTACTCATAAACAACAGATATTTTATTGCCGTTAAAGTCAGTAGCAGGTTTTTAATAGCCAGAACATTTTGTAACTCAAGCTTTTCATAATGCAGGCCTGGGGAAGCCAAGCATTACCTGTTTGTAGCTCCTCAGGGGTTGCAGAGATCCTGCCAAAGTAGACCACCTCTGGGGAGGCTCCCACAGTCATGCCCGGCTGGGGTGTGCTACCAGCCCTGACCCACCACCGCTCTGCTGGGAGGAGAACCCTGAAAATGTCACTCCATGCTCAGGGTTCCTAGTAGGGTCTGGGACTTCCTGCACTCTTGCTCACACCTATTAATCAGGTCCAGACTCCACAGCGAACTACAGATGCCTGCATGGACATCCACATCCTTGCATCCATGCCCACCACAGTCCCTGCATGGGAGAACCCCTCTTCCTACTCAGTCCTGCAGCTTGGGTGAGATGTAGCCAGCTCCCTGCCTCTGACTATAAAATCAGTTTGAGCCATTCAGAATGTTCCATACCCCAGCCTCAGTAATTGGTTCAAGGATCATCACATGACCTATTCCAGGCCAATGAGAATGATAACTAGGGCTTGTCAGGGAGCTACAAGGATGGTTCAGACACTCAGTAAGATCTGGAGCTGTGGCAGCTGTTTTGCTACCAAGAAGAGTCTAAGCGGCTGGCAGTGGGGTTATGTAGCACTGGGGACAAGGCCAGTGCTGAGGAGGTGAAGGAGGAGAGATGTCAGATGCTTGGTGACATTTGAGCTCCTGGATCAAATAGTACCTGAGGCTGAACCATTTACATACTTTGCACTGACATGAGTCAATACAAGTCTCCTGGTGGTTTAAGTTGGTTTGGGTTAAATTTTCAATCACTGGAAACCAAAGGAGTCCTGGCTGATAAACAAATATGCCCTCCCTTCCAGACACCCCCTGGGGCCCTCGGTTACTCCTCTGCCCTTCCAGCCTTCTCCCTGCCCATGATCACACTAAGGTACTCCCACCTTTTTTTTTTTTTCAATATGTTTTTGGGGAACAGGTGGTGTTTGGTAACATAAATAAGTTATTTAGAGGTGAACTGTGAGATTTTGGTGCACCCATCACCAGAACAGTGTACACTGTACCCAGTGTGTACTCTTTTATCCCTCACCCGCCTCCTACTCTTTCCCTTGAGTCCCCAAAGTCCATTGTATCATTCTTATGCCTTTGCGTCCTCACCATCTTTATTTTCTTCTACCAAACTCATCTAAATCTTGACCATCCTAAGCCCAGAAGGCTCCACGCACACCCCTGGGGTCCTGAGCCATACATCGGCTCGGGCTCTTCCAGAAGCATTGGGTGGGAAGCAGAAGGTGGAAGGCAGCGCCTTCTCCTGTGTGCCCTGGACAGAATGGGCACTCCACCATGGTCACCAAGCATGCACTTCTCACCCTGCCCAGCTGCCTCCTAGCCATTTGCCCAGGGATCTGAAATCCCACTAACGGGTCTTTCCCCAGTGCTTTCCTTATCTGTGTCAAGGAGAAGTGATTTTAGCTATGTTAGGCATGATGTTCCAGAGTCTTCTGGAAGGAAGGCCATGTGGATTTAATAAGTTCCTCTCAGAAGAGCGCCTTGCACACCCTATTATTTTTTTTGCATCCATCCTCCCCTCTTCATCCCCTCCTTGGGTAACTTCTCTGATCTACAGCCAAATGTCCCTGTCCCAG
Organism: Pongo abelii; assembly: GCF_028885655.2. Classification (NCBI taxonomy): domain Eukaryota; kingdom Metazoa; phylum Chordata; class Mammalia; order Primates; family Hominidae; genus Pongo; species Pongo abelii. The sequence continues at coordinate 35,701,429 of NC_072005.2, read as the reverse complement.
ACATGTCTGTCAGCCTCCCTAGAACCCTGAGATGCCCCTGTTACCCACACTCAGATCCCTGTGTGCTCAGCAGACTGTGTTACCTGTGCTCAGTAAATAAGCCAGCCTGCTGTCCATGACGGGGAGCCCCAGGGTGTTTGATGTTGCACAGGTTTGAGGTTCATTCCCTGTGCTCCCTCGGTCAGCCCTGCCCTGGAGAGAGGGATTCCTGGCCTCCTCTTTATTGCACAGTGAGCGTTATAAAGCCCAGAGGCCCAGAGTGACCAGGCACCCACCTAGTGCTCCTGCTCCAAGTCCAGGCCACCCTGCAGCCCACTGTGTGTGTGCCTTGGAAAGTTTAGGAAGTATAAAGGTATCTGGAGCCAGAAACAGGGCACCTAGAGCAGGTGGAGAGTTAAAGAGAGAAAGAAAATGAGCTACATCCAGGTCCTGTGGCCCAGAAACAAAGTGTCCCCTGGCCAGCATCAGCTGAGCTTCAGGGTGGCCGCCCTCGCATACTCACAGCAAGCAGGGCCAGCCCAGGCCCCCAGCAAAGCACCCGGGACTGTAGGTGCAGAGGGCACTGCCCAGACCCTGGGAAACTTGCCCCGTGTCTTTTTTTCAAGACACCATGCTTGGCCCTGGCAGGGAGCCTGGGACTGCCTGTGTCTGACCCCCTGAAATCCCCATCATGTTACTACTTTTCCACCCTCCCACCTGCCCCCACCTCCCTGCCGCCCTTCGCAGTGACCGCTCCCAGGCCCCGTCCCCTGCCACAGCTGCTGTCACTGCCAGCCTTGCTCCTGCCGAAGCCCCCAGGAGGGAGCCCTGCCCTTGCATGCTCTTCGCACAGTCTGGGCAGGCCCTCAGTGGCTGGGGACAGATTGAGCAGACTGTGCAGAGCCTGTCATCTCACTCCAGAAGCCCAGCTGGCAAAGGCCTGGCAAGTGCAACCTCTGATCTATGGAACTGCTTGTTCACCCCAGCATTCTTGGACTCCACAGGTCCCAGTGCCCAGCAGTGACAGAGAAAAGGGATTTACCAATCCACTCATTCACTTCTTCATTCATTAAGGGCATAGAATAGCCACTTGTTCCATTTCTGTCTCTCATTAGCCGTAAACTCTGTGACAGCAGTGACAATGTCTCCTTCTATTATTACTGTATCCCTACTGGATACGAGTGCTGGGGGCACCCAACAGATTTTTGGTGCTATTGTTTAATACTGAATATTCTTAATAAAATATTTATTTAGTGGATGAAGAAGTAAATACATAGATGAATAGCTGGGTGGTAGATGGATGAATGGATGGATGGATATGTGGATGGGTGGGTGGAGGAAGGGAGAAAGGAAGAAAGTAAGGGAGAGAAAGAGAAGGGCTAAATAGAAGATGGTTAGATGGATGGGTGGATGGATGGATGGTTGGATGGATGGATGGATGGATGGATGCATGGATGGATGGATGGATGCATGGATGGATGGATGTGTAGATGAGCAGATGAAGGGAGGGATGGGTGGGTGAATGGATGGATGGATGGATGTTTGGTTGGATGGATGGTTGAATGGATGGATAGTTGGATGGATGGATGTGTAGATAGGCAGATGAAGGGAGGGATGGGTGGGGGGTAGACGCATGGATGGATGGATGGATGGATGGATGGTTGAATGGATGGATGGTTGGATGGATGGATGGATGAATGTGTAGATAGGCAGATGAAGGGAGGGATGGGTGGGTGGTGGATGGATACACAGATGGATGGCTATGTGGTTGGGTAGGTGGAGAGAGAGAGAAAAGAAGAAAGGAAGAGAGAGAAAGAGAAGGGCTAAATAGAAGGATAGAAGGATGGGTAGATGTGTGGATGGATGGATAGATGGAATGGGCAAATGAAGCCTTCTATGTGCTAGGTGTTATGAGAACTGTGGAGATAAGCCTGGACAAGTCTCCTCTAGAAAGGAAGAGGGTCAAGACCTGATACCCAAACTGAGAACAGGAAGAACACAGTAGGTCCCCCCATGGGCTATACTCTTGCAGGGAGGTGGCAGGAGAATTCAGAGAAAGGAAAAGGTAAAATTCAGCATCCATTATAATATTACTTGACAGCTAGTAAACTTTTTCTTGGGCAGTAGGGGTCTTAGCTTAGGGAGATATCTTTAGTCCTTTCTAGAAAAATTAATGCTAAGGAGGAGAGGGGCTACTCTATCTTGGGATCTTTCTGATGCAACTTCCTTGGGCCAGAATCCATCCTAAACCTCTTAGGTCAATAAGTCCTGTCTTCAGGAGGTTTTCTGTAGAGCCCTGTTTCCTAAAATCCTAAACTCTCTAGTAGCTAAGGGTCCCCTCACGTGTTTCAGAAAACAAATAAAATAAAAATAGTCTAAAAGGGCCTTACAGATCTGTGCTCCCAGTTTCAGGCACCCTCATATCACCTTCCTGATGCTTTTTGCTATAGAGTTGTACTGCAATAAACTACCTTCACATTTTTTCCCATGTTTTTGTACCCCTGCTAATATTTTTTTAATTAATTCACTATTTTTTACTTTAATGCATTTAAAAGGAAAGTATACCATTACCCTAAATGGAAATTTGTATCACTTGCTCTAAATTAAAGGTAATTATAAAAATAAATAAAATGAGAACAATGTTATTAAATTCTGGCTGAATACTGCTGCCTGCAGCCGGCTCTAGCCTGGGGCCTGCTCTCGTGTACAGAGGGAGGCTGGCAGAGGTAGAAGGTGTTAAAGACACACTGGGGGATGGAAGGGGCTTCACCCCTGGAGATCCCAGGGAGCATGACAAGGGTAGATCTCTCACCCTGTGTCTTCGGTTATTTTACACGGGTGTCTCCGTATCTTCTGAACTTGCCAGGCCAGAGACAGTGGCACGCGCCCGAAATCCCAGTACTTTGAGAGGCTGAGGTAGGAGGATCACTTGAGCCCAGGCATTTGAAAACAGCTTGGGTAACATGGTGAGACTCCAATCTCTACAAAAAATTTAAAAATTACCAGGCGCGGTGGCATGCCTGTAATCCCAGCTACCCAAAAGGCCAGGAATTGGGAGGCTACAGTGAGCTCTGATTGTGCCACTGCACTCCAGCCTGAGTGACAGAGTGAGATCCTGTCTTTAAAAAAGAAATAAAAAAAAAAAATGAAGTCGCCCTGGGCACCACCAATGGCTTGCTTCTACCTGATCAGGACAGGCTGTCACTCAGCTCTTCCTTTAACCAACCAGGATCTTCAGGCCACAGTAGATTAGGATCTTCTTAAGAAGTTCTGAATAAATGGGAACCGATGGAGTTTTCCTCCTCATTAAAGAAAAAAAAGTAATTTTAAAATCTACCAACTTCTCCCTTCTCTGCACGCTGGGTCCTCTACATATCTATCCCTGACCTTCACTGCCTCCAAAGCCCAAAGGACCCTGTCTCGGTCAGGAGCCTGCTCTACTTTCAGGGAGCACAGATGTCCCAGAGGGACAGCTGGTGACAGATCCCTACTTCCCTCAAAGCCACGGGAAAGAAGAGCCCTGTCTGCCGCACAACTTCAACCTCAGTGTGTAAGTGAAGGCGAACGATGAAACCCACCAAAAAACACACACATGCAAACCAAGCGTTCGTCTCAGGCAGGCTAAAGTTCTAGTTGTACTCAGAACCTGGCCCAAATGGACGATTCACAGCTTTTCCTCTGAAGATAAAGACTCCGAAAATGGCACCATAATTCTGAGGCTGGATCCTGAAAACCTACCTTGTTTTTCCCTTTCAAGAGAGAAATATTTCAAATATCAGTGAAATATTTATAAGAACAACTAAATAGATGGGATTTAGCTTCACAATGAACCACACTTTTTTTTTCCTCAGAGGGCAAAAAAAAAGAGAATTTAGGATTTTCTTTTGTAAAAAGATTTTGTTTTTCCTGATATTGCCTGAGCTGATGCTTCTGACGCTAGAGATTATCTGCGCGGCAGCCGGGCTTGTTGTAATTAACACACAAGTAGCAGCTCTACTTCCTAGTAATATATTTTTCTAAGACTTTGATGATGCTAAGAGATTTTGAATCCCACATTGCAGACTTTGAAGAAACTGCATTGGATAGAGACACCTTAGATGAAATTGAAAATAACTCAGGTTTAATATGCCTCCCCAGGAGCCTTCCAGAAAGAATGGGTTAAAGGTATTTGTACACACTGCACTGTGGATCGGGGTATAAGGAAGTTGGTCTTGTGGGGCCTTCCAAGACATAAGAGTTGTGATCAGGCCTTCTTCTTTGGGGGTATTTTGGCCCCTAAGTATCTTCTTTGGTCTCAAACATAAATGGCTTCCTTAAAGGATTTAATTAATTCTTAAATGTGCACAGGGCCCATGAGCACAAACATTAACTTGTTAAAAGCGTTAAGCCAGATTCTGTTCTCAGCCACGCAGAAGCAGTTCCCCGTGACATCCCTGGGAGTGTCACATGCAGGCTGGGTCCCTGCAGATGCCCTGCACCCTTTCTGCCCAGTGCCCAGCCTGCCTGTGGCTCCTGCAAGCACTGGGTCATGGCTCATCCCAGGACCGGCCACCACAATCTGGCCTCTCCTCCAGCCCCCAGAAGCAGCACTCGGATGGGAACTCTGTCCCCTCCTGCTTTGCTGCCTTTCCTCTTCACTGAGCTGCCCGGGTTGCTGATGGCTTCTCCGTGCCTGGCAAGGATGCCTTGGAGCAGAGGACACGTTGGGAGTCCTGCCCGGATGGGGAGAGCCGTGGTGAGAGAAGCCTCACGCCAAAGCCTCCCCAGATGTGAGCGCATCAGGAGACGGAGCATGGTGCCTCTTCTCAGACCCCATCCAATCCTCCTGCTCCTCACACTGCTGGCCCATTTGCACATTCAGCTCTCGTCTTATACAAAACCCAAGTTTCCTTTATTTTATCTGTCTTGGGTAGAATCTGATTTAAAACAGAAGAAGCAACATTTATCGTTTGTAAAATTAGCCATGCACACATACACACACGTGAGTATACACACATATGTGTGTGTGTTTGTAATGATGACATATGCTTCTGGTTACAGAGAAAGGGCATTCTTAGGAAGTACTGGAAGGAGTGAAAACTGGTATATTTTTTCTGAAAGCAGTTTGGCATTATAGATCAAAAGGCTCAAAAACATTTATAAACTATGACTCAGTTTTCCATTCCTAGAACAAACCTAGAATGCTATCAGCAATAAAGACAAAACTGTACGGAAATGCTATTTATAGTGAGAAAAACACACAGACGCCCCAAATGTTCAAGAGTAGGGGAATGGTTACATCAAAGCCACGAAGGAGTGTTCTGCCTTAAAAATTAGGCTTTCAAAAGACATTTCAGTGGATGGGAACATGCCCATGATAACATTTCAAGTGAAAGATACAGTTATGGTTACAGTTTGGTCCCAATTCTGAAAAAGAAAAGAATATATAGGCATAGAAAATAAAGAAAAAATAACAAAATGTTATTTCTGGGTGGCGCGACCAACACTCTTCTCAATGCTATTGTGTATTTTCCAAACTAGTTCATGGACACACATCGTTTCTCTAATCAGAAAAATATAAAGTTATTTCTGAAGGGAAAATTAAAATAAAAGAAAATCCATCCTCATTCAGCAGAGACCAATCTTCAATACTTAATTTTTAAAAGAAAATTTTTGGTAACTGGCCATATATCTAGTCTGCACCAGAATTAAGTAAATAAGAGTTTAAAATAATAATAACCATTATAACAATTCAAGTACCTTAATTGCATAATTTGGAAGAAAATGACTCCCAGAGGTGAAGGTTTAGTGATGGTGGCATGAAGGAAATGGGTACCTCTTGAGATGGGCACATCATCATAGACACCCTTCCAACCCCAGCCAACCCCACCTTCAGAGGAACCACCTCTGTCCCATCTTTGCAGATCCCTAGGCAGAATGCCCAGTACACATGTAGATGTTCCAAAAATGTAACTGAAGTGAGTAAAGATGCTATTTAACATCTTATGAGGAAGGGTGCACAAGTTTATTTTTTTCTCCTGAGATATTTGAAATTTTACAAAAAACCCTAGAAGTCTAAATATTTCTGTTAAATTCAACCAACACTTACTAAGCATCTATCATTTAGATTCAACAAAACAAAGAGCATTAAATTAATTTCCTGTCATCCATGCTGCACTCACGGTGGGAATGAGTGAACGCACTTCACCTGGGAAAGGCTGCCTTCTCCAGAGAAGAGAAAAAACTACACAGTGAGTAGGTCAGAGATGCCGCCTTCATTTTAGAATGGGACACCAGGAATGCTCCATCAATGTCAAAAATGATGATGCAAGATTTAAAAATCGACCATAATAGGCCAGTGAACAAATCTATGTGATCATTTTGATAGACGTCAAAAATCCTCCAGCAAAATTGGGTATTTGTTTCTGATTTAAAAAAAAAAAAAAAAAGAAACGCTTGGCAATACAAAAATAAGATCATGAAAATATACTTATATCAAAACAACCCAAGCCAGGCATGGCGGCTCACACCTGTGCTCCCAACACTAACGAAGGCCAAGCGGGGAGGATTGCTTGAGCCCAGGAGTTCAAGACCAGCCCAGGCAACACAGCGAGAGCTTGTCTCTACTAAAAGAAAAAAAAAAATTGCTGGGCATAGTGACATGTCACCTATTTGGGAGGCTGAGGTGGGAGGATCATTTAATTCCAGGAGTTCAAGGCTGCAGTGAGCAATGATTGTGCCACTACAATCCAACCTGGGCAATAGAGCAAGACCCTGTCTAAAAAAAAAACAAAAAATCCGAACCCCAAAACATGTCCTTGTGATAAAACACTAGAGACGTTTTCATCAAAATTAAAAACAAACTAAAGATGCAAAGCTGCCCTATCACCCCAATTCTTAAATATTGTTATGGAAGTTCTAGTTAATGCAATTAGCAAAGAAAATTAAATAAGAACTATAAATATTGGAAATAAGAAAACTTTTTCTTTTTTTTTCTAATGGTATGTTTGTATTTAGAGAATTCCATTAAATCTTAAAACCCAGAAAGTCGAAATTTAAATAAAATTTGCAGTGGATTGTATCAAGATGGAAAACTGGACGCATTCACCCTCCTTCTCTGCCACCTCAAATCCCTGGAAATGGCATAAAAGATGTTTTTTTCACATAGAATAATTCCCTAATGGCACTAAATAAACAAGAAGCAGGTCATCGGCATGCCAGGAATGTTGAGATATTCCTGAGGATGGAAAGTAAATGAAATCAGGGCCAGGCACAGTGGCTCATGCTTATAATCCCAGCACTTTGGGAGGCCAAGGCAGGCAGATCACCTGAAGTCAGGAGTTCGAGACCAGCCTGGCCAACATAGTGAAACCCTGTTTCTACTACTAAAAAAAAAACAAAAACAAAAACAAAAAAACTACAAAAATTAGCTGGGCGTGGTGGCATGCACCTGTAATCCCAGCTATCTTCAGGAGGCTGGGGCAGGAGAATTGTTTGAACCCAGGAGGTAGAAGCTACAGTGAGCTGAGATTGTGTCACTGCACTCCAGCCTGGATGACAGAGCAAGACTCCATCTCAAGAAAGAAAGAAATAAATAATATAGATGGGATCAGATCAATAGACATAGGCCAAAGAACAGCCTCAAATACACTGTGGGGAAAGAACTTGAAAATAATGAGCTGATCTATAAAAACTCAAAATGGAAAGTGCAGTGGTAGAGGGAAGCATCATCCTCAAAGTCAAATGCCAAGTATTATCCAAGGCTAAAAATATGAATCACCTAACCAGAAAAATGTTCTAGAGTGAGGACAGGGGACTGGAAAGACACAGGAGAGAGTTTAAAGTTGTCCCATCAATGTGGTGGGGAAGAAGATGGCAGGGCCGCCTACTAGGAAGGCAAGCACCTGAGTCTCCCAGTGCCAGAGAGAAAGCCTGGCCCCTTCCCAGGGAGGATGGGGAGGGCAGGGAGGAGGTGGGTGAGTCCCAGCCTGCCTATTTTCCTGCCCACACACCCCACACTGCGCATCTTATTGTGAGTCTGACAGTCCCAGAACCCTCCACAGTAAGAGCCAATAAGCATCCCTCCCATGCCATGTAGAGCCTGATGGGGTAACAGACCTAGAGAACCACAGAAGAATATCTGCTGGGCACCAATACTAAGCCACTACTCCTCTTTTCACAAAAACAAATGACAAAATAGCTCACTACACATGTGAAGGAAGCTAAAAACACAACAAAGAAGAACCAAGATATACCGAAAAAAAAAAGAAAGAATTCAGAGGACAAGGATAATTTAATAAAAAATTCTAACTAGTATCTTCACAAAAAGGAGAATATTGCAACCATAAAGAGAGAAATGACTGATGGGAAATAGAGTCATCAGAGAAGGAAAAGACAAAAAAGTGTTGGAAATTCAAAATTTGATTGCATATGTTTTCTTTAAATCCCTATTGAAGATCTAAAAGCTGAGTAGACATGGTCCTAGCCAAATTCCTGACATGAAAGATCATGCTGAAAGTAGTACAAAAATAATGAAATGGAAAGTATAGGAGATAAATGGAAAGACATGCAGATACAATCCAAAGTGTCTAATACCCATCAAGTAGAAGTTCCAGAAAGAACAAGCGAGTTAAGGATTGAAAAATGATGATGATGGGCAGGGCGTGATGGCTCACGCCTGTAATCCCAGCACTTTGGGAGGCCAAGGCAGGCAGATCACGAGGTCAGGAGATCGAGACCATCCTGGCTAACACGGTGAAACCCTGTCTCTACTAAAAATACAAAAAATTAGCTGGGCACGGTGGTGGGCACCTGTAGTCCCAGCTACTTGGGAAGCTGAGGCAGGAGAATGGTGTGAACCCGGGAGGCTGAGCTTGCAGTGAGCCAAGATCGTGCCACCGCACTCCAGCCTGGACTACAGAGCAAGACTCTGTCTCAAAAAAAAAAAAAAGATGATGATGATGATGATGATGACGACGATGATGATCATGAAGATTTTTCAAAATAAAAAGAGTTACGTTTGAAAGAATCCCCCAGCTGATGGGAAAATTTCTGGAGAAAAGAATTCACACACTGTCACATCAAGAAGAGACCTCCAACCTCCAGAAAGAAAGTGGAAAAAACAATGCTAGAAGGAAAAAAAAGAGAAGGAAGAGAAGGAGAAGAAGGAAGAAGGAAAAGGAAGAGGAAGAGGATGAAGAAGAAGAGGGAGAAGAAGAAGAAGAAGGAGGAGGAGGAGGAGGAGAAGGGGGAGGGAGAAGAGGAGGAGGGGAGGGAGAAGAGGAGGAGGGGGAGGGAGAGGGAGACAGGGAGGAGGGGGAGGGAGAGGGAGACAGGGAGGAGGGGGAGGGGGAGGAGAAGAAGGAAAAGGAGGAGGAGGAGAAGAAGGAGAAGGAGGAAGAGAGGAGGAGGAGGGGAAGCAGAAGCAGGAATAAGAAGGAGGAGGAGGAGGAGGAGAAGAAGAAGAAAGAGAAGAGGAAGAAGAAAACAGCTTACCCACATAGGAATGAGAATTGGACTGTCATCAGACTTCTCAATGACAGCACTGCATGTTTCAAAATGGTCAGGTAACATTTTCAAAGGGCTGGGGGAAGTTATTTTAAACCTAGAATTCTATATGTTGCATCAAGTGCAAAATAAAATAACACATTTTCAGATAAAAAGGACTCAGACTCACTCTGAAATCATTAAAGATTTTATATAACAGAGGAAATAAAATAAGTAAACCAAAGGTCAGTTTCTATTTATATTTAAGTTCAAATAATGGGTAGTGCATAATGGTTTTTATAAAGTCTGGAATTTAAATCACAGATCATTTTCACATGAAGGAAAGGCAAAGGACATGGGACTGGGATGGATGACAGATAAGGCTTTGTCTTGTTCAAGGGAGGATATGGATGCTGAATGCATATATGCACACAAACACACATTTAAAATATGTGTCAGAAATTAAGCATTCTCATTATGTGACCAAACCCCAGGTGTACACTTTTAAATCAGAAAAGAAAAAAAATGAAACAAAATTTCATCCATGCAATAAAAGAGAGAAAACTTCATATGCCATGATTAACAGACAACATAAAAACGATAGCAAAAATTAAACATATTAGTAAACTTAATAAATGTTAATGGGTTAAAATCATGTATAAAAAAGAAAGAATTTCAAATATTGGATTAGGTTAAATATATGCCCACCATTCCCCAGTTTTATATTCTTTATTTGAGAACCAGTTTCACATAAAGGTTGAAAATTTAAGAATGCAAAAGACATATACAAAGCAACATCAATAAAACAAAAGTAAGTAGTGAAATAGTAGTATCATATAAAATATAATTTGAGGTCAAAACATTAAATAGGTACAGGGAAATTTTTTTTTTTTTTTTTTGAGACAGAGTCTCGCACTGTTGCCCAGGGTTGGAGTGCAGTAGCACGATATTGGCTCACTGCAGTCTCCACCTCCCAGGTTCAAGTGATTCTCCTGCCTCAGCCTCCTGAGTAGCTGGGATTACAGGCACCCGCCGCCACGCCTAGCTGATTTTTTGTATTTTTAGTAGAGACAGGCGGTTTCACCATGTTAGCCAGGCTGGTCTCGAACTCCTGACCTCATGATTTGCCCACCTCGGCTTCCCAAAGTGCTGAGATTACAGGTGTGAACCACCGTGCCCAGCCAGTACAGGGAATTTTTATGTCAAGAAAGAATACAGTCTATCAAAGAACTTCAAGGAGCAATCATAGTGATGAACTTCTATGCACCTAGCAACAAAGCTATAAAATACATAATGCAAAAGCGGGTAATGTAATGTAAAACTAACAAATTCATCATGGAAAAGGTTATCATGCCTTCCTCAGATAGAATATTAGACTTTAAAAATAAATGTTTAAAAATAAGAATGACAGAACTCCATACCCAACAGAAAATATGAATTCTTTACAAACATCCATGCAACATCTCAAAAATGTTACATGTATTACAGCATACAAAAATACCTGAATAAAGTTCCAAAACCTATAAATCTTATTAAATACCTGTTCAAATTAAAAGTAAAAACAAAGCAATAGCAAAATAAACGAATAAAAATTCTAGGATGTGGTTAAGAAGGTAGTCAAATGAGACTTTATATAACCTTTAATGTAATGAATAGAAAGTGAAAAGAATTGAAAACGAATGAACAAAGCCTTCAATTCCATAAACTAGGGAGGGGGGTAATAAAAATAAACCTGATGAAAGTAAGAAGGGATTCATAAAAATAACAGCAGACACTAATTAAATAGAACACGCTCCACACCCTTTCCCCCAAAAGGCTCATTCAATACAACTAAAAACAGTTTCTTTGAAAAGACCAAGAAAATAAATGTGGCAATATGGATAAGAATAAAGAGAGAAAAATGAAAAACATGGGATTGAGGAAGGGAATATAAATTCAGATACAAAAGACATGTTAAAATAATGATAAAATACAGAACAACTTTACACCATTAAATCTGAAAATCTACACTAAAATAAATGAATTGTCTAAAAAAATTATCAGATATGACAATGAGAAGTAACATACCTGAATAAAAGGGTAACTATAGAAGAAATTTAAAGATAATGAACATTTACATTTAAAAAAAAAGCCTCATCAGTTTTATGTTCATAGTTTACCAGAAGTTCAAAGAAACAGATCGTCTCTGTTTATAAACCATCTCAGAACACAGAAAAGATAGAAAGTTTCTCATTTCATTCTCTGAGACTAGGATAGTGCTACTAGATATAGCATATAAGACAAAAAGAAAGAAGGGATAGAGGAGAAAGAGGGGAAGGAGGAGAAGGGGAAAAGGAAGGACAAGAAATACTGTTACTACTATTACTACTACTTTCTATTAGAAGCTATAAGGCAATCTCATTTATAAACATCAATATAAATATCAAATAAAATATTAGTGAAATGAACCATACAGTATATTCACATAATTTATTAAAGAACAACTAGAGTTTACCCCCAATAATTCAAGATTCATTCAACAATAGAAAGTCTACTAATTCACTATATTAATATCTTACAAGAGAATAATCATATTATATCAATAACATCCCAAGATTACTTGATAAAATTCAACACTCCTTCCTGATTTATAAAAAGATAAATGGCCAAATCACACATTATGTTTACTGGCAAAACATTAGAATTATTTCTGTTAAAGCTAGCAACAAGACACTCTGTCCTGGAAGTCTTAGTCAATACAAACAATGTGAAATTTTTGGAAAAAAAAAAGAAATCATGAGTTGTAATTATTTACAAGGACCAGGCAAAACTGTCATTATTCACAGTTGAAAATGACTGTACCTAAAAGATCCAAAGAATAAAGTACGAAACTATTAGTACTAATAAATGTGTAGTAAGATGTCAAGGATAAAATTAATATACTGAAAACGATCATTTTCCTGTATAAAAAAAAACCTGTAAATTGTCAGAGGAAATTTCAAACACCCAGAATAAATAGAATAAGAAATGGGCAAAATCTATAAAAGTAAAACATAAAACTTTACAAAAGGGCATAAAATAAGACCTGAATAGAGCTATACCATGTTCATGGATGAAATGGTGATATTGTAAATACATAAATTTTTTTAAAATTAATCTATAAATCCGAGTCAAATTATCAATAAGATCATCTATCAAACTTAGCAAGTGAAATCTAAAATTCATCATTAAAAAATGTGATAATTGCCAAGCAAGTTTTAAGAAAGAATAAAAAGACAGCATGTGTACTATCAAATCAAAATACAGTAAAACTATAATAATTGAAATAATGTGGTAGTATACAGAAGTAGACAAATATGTCAATGAACCAGGTAGAGAGAAGCCCCAAAGTGACACGTGGTTTTGATAAAGGTGATGATTCAGATATAAAAATAAACTGATCAGTAAACATATTGAGACAATAGGCTATGCATTTAAAAAATACATCACACAACATTACTTCACACAAAAATAGTTTTAAAACTAAGAAGTCATCACTAAAATCATAGGAGAATTTTTTTATAATCCTTGATAAAGACTTTTTAAAATGAAGCCATATAAAGTTGTATAAATAAAAATATATCTTTAACTATATGCTAAAGGAAATTCATATAAAAATTTTAAAAATTTGGTGCATCAGATTGCAAAAAAAACTAAAAAGCTTTATTTATATATTGTTGGTACAGGTTTGGGAAACTGACCGTTCTCACACACTATCAGCAGAAAAGTAAACTGGTGCACCCTGTTTAGAAAGCAATTCTTCAATATCCATGAAAACTTTAAATGTGCATACCCTTCAACCTAACAATACCACTTGGAGGTATCTATATTATAGAAATATTCACATGTGTATGTGCCAGAAATTTTTTTGCAGCATTTTTTTAATTGGAGAAAGAATGGAAATGATTCAATCACTGATCCATTGGAAAATACCTAAGTAGTTACGGTACATCCATATCATGGAATTTTGTCCAAGTTTAAGAGAATTAAATAGATCTCTATATTCTTAAGTATATAAATGCTAGTGTCAAATCAATGCGTATAGGGTTTTGCCATGTTTGTGAAAAACAAGAACTCCTTTGTATTTATATGCATTTGTGCATGTGCAGAGATAATGCCAATCCATGAACAATTATTACCTCTCGAGAAGAGGGTGAAATTGAGGTGAAGGTGAGAGATTTAAAGAAGACCTTCACTTTTCATTGTTTATTTATTTGAAATAATTTTTTAAAGTTATTTTATTTATAAATTTCAAAGAACAAAAAGTAAATGGAGTTTTCCTATATATCTTATATATCAGTTGGAAAATGTAATTTTAAAATCTCTTTAATAGAAAATTATGAATATGTGTGCAATGTGTGAATACAAAATTTTACCCTAATGATATACATCAAAATAAGCACTTAATGGATTAGAAATCTATATTTAAAATAAAATCATAAATACTTAAGGTGAATTTAGGAGTATACTAATATGTTAATGGGGTAGGAAATTATTTTCAAAGCATGACACTAAAAAGTAAAGGAATAGATTAAAAGATTTAATCACTTAAATCCCTTTATCTCATTAGAAATCACCATGTACAGACTATTTTTCCAAGTGAAATACTTGGAAGAAACAATTAGAAGATGTGTATAAGACAAAGGGTTAATATCTCTGATGTATGAAGAGATGCTACAGTTAAAAAAAAAAAAATTCAAATACCCAAAAGGAAACCAGACAGAAGGCATAAACAGGTAATTCACCAAAGGGAATTAGAGACATTCCATTAAAGATATGTATCTTTACATCTATACAGATAGATATCTACATAAAATATAGATATACATACATATTAAGCTTGAGAAATAAAAAGCAAAATGAGACAGTTTGCATATAAAATTAGTACGGTGTACCACTTTGTTAAATAACATTCAGACTTGAAGGAATATAAGGAAAGGGACAGGGTCATAATTTGTATGGCAGTGGTGGTGGTGGGGGGACGTAATTTAACATAACATGCCTGAAGGGCAATTTGGCAACAGGTATTCAAATCTTTAAATGTGCATTCTCTTTAACCTGGCAATTCCACTTCTAGCAATTAAACCTAAGGAAATAATTAAGAATGTGTACAAAGATTTAGCTGAAATGATGTTCATCAAAGTGTCATTTATAAAAGTACACCTAGATTGCCCTTCTTCCTTGTCTGCTGCCAAGGAAGGGGGGAGCAGGGGGGCCAGGGATTCGGAAGGAGAAAATTAGACAGGGTGCCTCCCAAGGATAACAACATAAGAAAAGAGAGCTCTGTAAGATTAGCAAGGCTTGAGATGTCCTTTAGCAGAACAAGGTGGTCTGAATCTCATAGGCCTGCTGCAGCCTATTGGCAGGAAATACACTCTCCAAGTTCAAAACCTCTGACTTTTATTTATTTATTCATTCATTTATTCAGCAAATATTTATTGAGCAACTACTCTGTGCCAGACACCATTCTACATACCAGGGATGAATGTTTAGATAGAAAGATATGGATAGATGGATGAATGGATGGATGGATGGATGAATAGACGAATGGATGATAATGGATAAATGATGGATTTGTGGGTGGATGGATGGATGAGTGGATGGATGGATGGATGGATGGATGGATGGATGGATGGATAAATGGATGATAATGAATGAATGAATGAATGAATGATGGATTTGTGGGTGGATAGATGGATGAATGGCTGAGCAGATAGATGAATGGATGAATAGACAGATGAATAGATGGATGATGATAGATGAAGGATGGATAGAAGATTGATGGATGGGGGATGGATGAATATATAGATGGATGGATGATAGATGGATAGAGAATAATGGATGGATGAATAGATGGAAGGATAGATGTATGAATAGATGGAAGGATAGATGGATGGATGATGGCTAGATGGACAGATGGATCAATGATGGCTGATGGATGGATGGACATATGGAAGGATGAATAACTAATTACTAACAACCAAAGGAATAAAACAAAAGCAGATTGCAACTGTGATGTGATCACTTTGATACCCTTCTTCCACTTACTTCCTGTGCCCTCACCAATATCCCTCCCAGCTGCTGAAATTGGCAGAGAGAGCAGCTCACAACTCTCACCAGAGGTCAAGAAGATTTAATGGCAGTAGAAAATAGTGATGACTTCTTAATTCCTGGAGAAAAGGCTGTGGCCTGGACAAATAATGCAGATAGAGTACTGAAGGAAAGAAGTTCAAGGAACAAAGGTGGTGATGGGAAGGGGAGGCTGGCTCACAAGCGCAGCCCCTGGATACCATGTACTAATCAAAAATGGTACAGACAAATGCTTAACACCTGTGAGCAGACACTCAGAAGGTTAGGGCAATTATACTAGTGGCCAATTTTACTAGAATGCAACACCCAGATTTCCACCCTTCTCCCCATGGTCTATAATGGCCTGGATTCAATCACCACAAACCCAAAGCAAAAAACAGGTTGAACTTCCTCTACACCTCTGTGCACACATGTACACGTGCACGGGTACATGCATCCACTCACACAAAAAGAAACACAGCCCATCTTTCTCATAACCCACCTCCAATCCAAAAGTATATGCCTGAGACCCCTTCAGGGTTGGTGATGAGTGGACCAAGGCAGGTACTCATAGTGCCCATCACATCAGAGAAAACCCAACTGATTTCATGACGGCCACTTTCCTCTCAACAAAGGAAACCCCAATCATCCTCTGTGAGCCAAAGACAAGGAGCCCAGTCCCCAGATCTAATGAGAGAAAAAGAAAATTGGAAACCATCTGTATTTCTACCCACAGGACTGGATTAAATAAATCAATCATGGTAGAGTCATGCAATTGTTTTTGCACTCATCAAGAAGGGTGCAGAAGAATACATTAAATTCAGTGGCTGTTCACAAAATGGTATGCAAACATAATCCACTTTATGTACAACAACAAAAAGAGAGAATATATATGCATAAGGGCCTCAAAGGAGGGACAGCAAAGAACTCATCTTGGTGATCACCCAGGGATGTCCATTCCCTTCCTGCTGCTCAGAACACAAAGAGGGGATGTTGGAAACCCTAACGTGAAGCCTGTTGGTCAGAAGTTTGTGAGGCCCCAGCTTGTGACTGGCGTCTGGGGCGGGACCATCTTGGGGACTGAGCTCTCACCCTGTGGGATCTCCAGGTAGATGGTGGCAGAATTGAATTGGGGGACACCCAGCTGGTGTCCACTGCTGGGTGTGTGGGAAGCCCCCCACCCTGACATTTGGTCATAGAAGTCTTCTTCTGTGTTGATGACTATAGTTGTAGTGTGAGAGAAGAGGAAAATCATGGTTGGAGAGTTTTCTCAAAACAGCAAGCTGATTTTGATATCAGCTCATTATGTAATGGTCAGAAAAACTAGCAAAATGTCAATATGAACAAAAAGGAAGAAACATCCTTTGTAGATTTTTCAGCCTTCTGGGGATCATAAGGTCGGTCTGTTGGCCACACAGGACAGGGTAGGTCAGGGAGGAGCAGAGTGGAGTTGTAGGGCTGGCTCCCTGGTTCTGGTGATCCTTTATCCAGCCACCTGCTGTGACCCCAGTAATAAGTGAGCAAAGTAACAGGCACAAGAAAGCCAGCAACTTCTGCAAAAGCAAAATCCCCCCTCATTAAAGTAACTGGTGGGACCCGACATGATTGCAGTCAGTCCAGGGTCCACAATAGAGACAACAGGGGTTTGGGATGCCCTCTGTCTACTCTGTGGATCTCCTCTCTGCTCGCATCTCTTTCTACACTGTTTAGGGATCAAACATCTTTTAAAAGGTTATCACCATGAGAAACTGACATGATAGCAACACTCAGGGAAATGCCAACAAGTTGTGGTGGCCCCTGCTTTAAAGGAGCACACCCGCCACAGAAAACTTGTTCATTGGAGGCTGTCACACAGTCATTCCACAGACAGTCTCCAAGGGTCACTCTATGTCAGGCACCAAGCTGTGCCAGCCCTGGCACGTTGCTTAACCCTTAAAAGGAAAACTGGCCACACCATTTCCCAGTGTAGAAACAGAGCTGGGAGATGACCCCAATCACTGCTAGATAATCCAAGTTTCCTCAATGCTTGGAGCTAAAAATATGCATTTCCTATCTCAGGTATTTATAGCCCTACAATGTATCCTTCCTCAACAGCAGAGATCTCCTACATCAGCCTGCAGTCTCCTGGCCAAAATCCCTGTTGGCCTGGAGTAAACGGGTGTGGATTTCAAAGAAAACACCTTCAGAACCTTCCCCCACCCATGACTGTGGCAATTTAAGATTCTTGCTCAGTGGCACCTGCTCCTGATGCTTTCCCAGTCCTTAACTCTCTTCTCTTAACTCTGCTCCTCCCTGACCTACCCTGTCCTGTGTGGCCAACAGACTGACCTTATGATCCCCAGAAGGCTGAAAAATCTGCAAAGGATGTTTCTTCCTTTTTGTTTATATTGATGTTATATTAACTCCACTCTCTCGTCTCCCACTCCTCTTCCTTGGGTTGTTTCTCCCTGGACATGCATCGCGGTTGACTAGTTGTTCCCTTTTCTCGGTGTCCCTGCTAGGCTATAAATTCATATGTTAGCAATGATTGTGTCTCTCCTGTGTGCCCTGCACATTGAACAATGCACATATTTCTAGCATGGAAGATACTCAGGAACTCCTGACTTTAGAGATCCTTCAGGTCTGAAAAGATAGAAACAGTGGCTGCGCATGGTGGCTCACGCCTGTAATCCCAGCACTTTGGGAGGCCAAGGCGGGTGGATCTTCTGAGGTCAGGAGTTTAAGACCAGCTTGGACAACATGGTGAAATCCCATCTCTACGAAAAATACAAAAATTATCTGGGTGTGTTGGCGGGTGCCTGTAATCCCAGCTACTCGGGAGGCTGAGGCAGGAGAATCGCTTGAATCCAGGAGGTGGAGGTTGCAGTGAGTGGAGATTGTGCCAGTGCACTCCAACCTGGGATACAGAGTGAGACTCTATCTCAAAAAAAAAAAAAAAAAAAAAACAGTTAACAGTGCCTCTGCATCAAGGGCCTCCACATTCTTCAGTAAGTAATCCAATTTCCAGTAGGCAGGATGCACAGGTGGAAAACGATTCGGGTGCAGTGACTGATCACACCGGTTCTGAAAATCCACCTTCTAGACCACAATACTGCACCCATAAACAGTATCAAGAGGCAAGGGAGAGGTGCAGTCTTAAATGGTTCGGCACGCATCGAGAAGCTTTCCCTGGAAGACTCTGGTCTGATGGCTCATCAGACCCATCAAGCCTGAAGCCAGGAGCTAGGAGATGGTTTCCTAAGGTTCTGTTGAGTCTCAGAACCTACGGAGTTCAGGCACAGGGAGACCCCAAGTTCAGGAAGTAGCAGTGTGGTGTTATTATATATACATAGGTTTTGTCTGCGGTTCCTGGCTTATAACTCCCATGGTCCCTGTTAGAATCTTTTGTTGTAATGTTGGCAGTATTAGGCCTCAGGAAACAATATTTCTGATCTTTTTCTGACCTCCTTTCACCTGCCCCAAGGCAGAACTCTAATCTTTCCCCATCTTTCTGACTTGCGGTCTTAAGACCCTCCCCAAAGAGGGTCTCACCCTATATTCTGAAGAATATGTATGACATCATGAAGCTTCCCTAACAACTCAAGAGGACTGGGTTCTGGGAGCTTCGGGATAGCTGAACGCATTGAGGTTCCCCGACAGTGGTGCCCAGGGAAGGCACAGAAGCTCCCCACCATGCCCCATACGTTCCCCTGCGCCTCTCTTCACCCACATCCTTCGTAATATTCTTTATAATAAACTGGTAAACATAAGTAAATGTTTCCCTGAGTTCTGTGAGCTGCTCCGACAAATTAATAGGACCCAAAGAGAGGGTTATGGGAACCCCAACGTGAAGCCTGTTGGTCAGAAGTTCATGAGGCCTGGACTTGCAACTGGTGTCTGGGGCGGGACCGTCTTGGGGACTGAGCTCGCAACCTGTGGGATCTCTGGGTAGATGGTGGCAGAATTGAATTGGGGGACACCCAGCTGCTGTCCACTGCTGGGTGTGTTGAGGACCCCCCGCCCGGACATTTGGTCACAGAAGTCTTCTGTGTTGATGACTGTGGTTGTAGCATGAGAGAAGAGGAAAATCATGGTTGGAGAGTTTTCTAGAAACAAACAGCAATGGTAACTAACATGGTACTTCCTGGGCACTCAGTCCTGTTCTAAGTGCCTTCACATAATTCTCAAACTCTATCAGCAAGTTTTACTACTATCATATTCATTTTATGGTTGAGGAAACTGAGGCACAGAGAGGTTAAATAACTTGCCTAAAGTTTCACATCTGATCACTAGATTGCTGGGACTGAACCCCAGACTGCCTGTCTCCACGTGCCACACGCCTCACTGCTAAGCCACCACTACCTCAAGTGGCCTGCAGTTGAGGATGCTGGAGTTCCAGGGATGCTGGGGTGCCAGAAAACAGTGTCTCCCTCTGGCCTTCCCCAAATACAGAATCTACACCAAGGCTGTCTCCACATTTCCTTGGGGAGTCTGGGCTCTGCGCCCAGACTAGAAGCCTCTTGAAGGCAGGGTGGCCCCCTTTGTGCCCAACCCAGGTCTGAGCAGAAGGTAGGCAGGCCCTGCGTGGGCAACGCTGGCCTTATGCTACAGTTCTTCTACCTACCATCTTCCCTTGCAGGACTAGCAATAAGAAACGTGGGACGGAACAAATAGTGCACCGTGATGAGGAGATTCTAAATGAAAAGCAGAAAAAAAAAAAAAAAAGAAAAGGAAAGGAAAGGAAAGAAAAAAAAGTAGAGGGGAATGCTGAAGGGCTTAAATTGCCTGAATCCACCCTTCAATTCCCATGAGTCCTTCGGCCAAGTGGAGATTACATTTACGGTCATCACCAGATGTTCACTAAGAGCCTACTATGTGACCATCCCATCCCTGAAGACAACAGCAGCCTCCCATCAAAAGCCTGGTGCAGACACTGTTGTCAAGAGCACAGGAAGAACGAGGGGGACGGCATGCCCAGGGACAAAGAGCAGCTGGACCCTGCACTTGGAGACTCTGGCAATAAAACTGCAGCCGAGAGCAGCAGCAGACAGGGAGGCTGCGGAAGACAGCAAGTGGGTCTTCTTTCCAGAACTGCAAGTTTGCAGGAGGCATGCATTTCACCAACTTCAATTAAGCAGATAGCAGCTCACTTTAGTTTCCATGCACTAGCCCTGGACCAGCCCAAGAGTTGGATTTCAGCAGAAAGAAGAGGGAAGCCTCTCTAGACTTCAAATTCTCCCTCCTGGACCTGATTGGAGATCCAAATGCCACAACGATGACAGTTTCCTCTGCTTAAGAAATAGGAAAAATAGAGAAACACATTCTTGCACAGCGTTTGACCTTTGGCTCTCACTTTCCTCCTTTCAGCATTTTTTGAGGGAAAGAGTTTAGATTTTCAAAGGCCTGCCTTGTCTTCGTTGTGCATTTTCCTGAAATGATGTAAAGAACAACTTACAAAAAATATTGTAATGCGGGAGAATGCAGACCCTCTGACTGAGCTCAGCAGTTTGTCTACAATCGCTCCGACGTCTGAAATGGCCAGATCACATATGCTTTGGAGGCTGGGACTAACAATATGTTATTGATGCCTTTTTAAGCAATGCCAGGCAGCATCTCAAAGTGCAGCTCGTCAGCAGAGGTGTTCTCCTCCACAAAGCATCCCTCCCCATCGCTTCTATATGTGAAAGCCCAGAGTTGCAGGCATTCCTACCAGGGGGCCAGGGCACAGCAACACCAAATGTAAACATTTATTCCTCAACTCCAGGGAGAAGTCTGTCATGTCAGGCTTTGGGTTTGGGCCTCACAATAAAGCCTTTGTCTCTGCAAATGGCCAGGGTGGGGTGGGGGTAACATTCCCCTCCGACCCAGTCTAAACAGGAGAGCAGTTTAGTTTAAATCAAATTTTTGAAAATTATATATATATATATTTTAATTTTAAAAAATGTTTAAAAAGCAAGCAACACACATGTTTTTACTGTAAGTGACTGGGCTTATGAAGTAATATGACTCGAGATGCTTTGGAGGCAGCAGTTTGAGAATTGCATCTTTAAACTCACGTCGGCCACGGTTTGCAAGCTTTTAAAACACAGAAGCCTGTCGAGTCGTACAGGGTTCCTGGGGAAAAAAGGCAAATGGAAGGTGGCTGGGAGAGGTAGAACAGGTTGTTTCAAATGATCAGAGTCTCCAGCACTTTTAGGAGGAAAGAAATGAATGCTGCTTCCTGCTAAAAGCGTAAAACGGAATATTCTTCTAGCCATTCTGAGACTGCCTTAGAAGTATTATGCTGTTACAGATTTCAAAAGGTTAGCTTCAATGAACCTGACATCAGTATAGCCCAAAATAACCCATTCAAGAGAAAAGTAAGAAATAATTGCTGTTTTCTCTTTTTTTTTCCCCTCCGCTATATTGCTATAATGATTTTGCATAACAGATTGAACAAAGTGCTGTTGTGACAGGTGGTAGAATTCAGCTAGTAAGCACCGAGACAGGGTTCAATTTAGTTTGTGAATCCTTTAATTGTTGTGCAGCTAATTAAAGAAGGTTCTTTACACTCGCAAGTGTTTACCGTTGCTAGTATGCATACATGAAAAATTAAATTGTGCCTTCAAGGGCTGAGAACTATAGAAAAATCATAGCTGAGGCTGCAACATGCTTACCAGCTCAAAATAGCTGCTTTTCACAATTGGAATTTGTAAAACTTTTTGCTAAGCAAATATAGAGCTAATTAGAAGTGTTCGTTGGACCAATTAACATTTAAATAAATAAGCCATATTGCACATTTCACAGTCTTTATTTAATGATGCTTCTAACTCTTTGGAAAGATTCTCTTAAGTACAAATAAGTTGTCATAAAAATGAAAGATAAAAATAACCCCATAACAGTATATGCTATTTTTTTCCTTTTGCCTTGAAGTCCTTTACTAAAACTCTGTACCTGTTATTGAAGAAGAAGAAAAAAACACACCTACCACCCACAAATCTAGCTTTTCCTTTCGTCTTCTCCAGTTACCTTTCCCCCTCTTTGAATAGAAATAGAAAAACATATTTTATTACTATTTAAATTGTTATGATAATTCTGTTTACTTACGGTTTTTACCCCATTATAGAAAAAAATCTGTTTCAGAAAATCCCACTTTAATCTGAGAACATGCGTAAGCAAGGAAAAGAAATGAAAAGAGACCCAAAACAGTAGTGTCTGGGGAATGTGGTAGAGAAAGCAGTGGGTAAAGTCCTTCACACGTGCTCCTGTGCAGAGAAAAGCCCACTGGGGTGGTAAGCCCAGTTCCAGTGCTCACATCCATTCTTGGTGGAGGCCAGAGGTACTGGGACATGGGGAGTCTAACCCGGATCTTGAAGTCCTTCTTTCTTATTCTCAAATATCAAGATACGTAGACCAGACTGAAGCAGGAGGATAGCTGGAGCCCAGGAATTCCAGGCTACAGTGAGCTCCAGCCTAGGTGACAGAGTGAGACCCCATCTCATAAAAGAAAAAAAATAGATAGATCAATGGAACAGAATGGACAACTCAGAAGTAGCCCCCCACACAGGTAAGGCCAATTGATTTTTGACAAGGATGCAAAAGCAATTCCATGAAGGAAGGAGAGTTTTTTGCAGCAAATGGAGCTAGAACAACTGGATATCTATAAACAAATAACAACAAAAAAAAAAGAAACTTGACCTAAATCTCATACTTACACAAAACATGGATTACAAATGTAAATATAAAGCATAAAACTATGAAACTTTTAGAAGATAATATGGGGAAAAAATCATAGGAACCTAGGTCCTGGGCAAGTGGTTCTTAGATATGATACCGGAAGTAAAATTCACAAAAGTAAAAATTAATAAATTGGATTTTGTCAAAATTAAATTTTTTGCTCTGCAGAAAATCCTGCTAAGAAGATAAAAAGACAAGCTACAGACTAGGGGGAAATGTTTGCAAACCATGTATCTGACAATGACTCATATCTAATATGTAGAAAGAACTCTCAGGCCAGGCATGGTAGCTCACACCTGTAGTCTCATCTGCTCACTTAGGAGGCTGAAGTGGGAGGATCACTTGAGCCCAGGAGTTGAAGCCTGCAATGAGCTATGATAGCACCACTGCACTACAGCCTGGGCGACAAAGTGAGACATTGTCTCAACAACAAAACAAAACCCCTCAAAACTCAACACAATAAATAATAAAATTAGAAAATAGGCAAAAGACATGGCCAGATATTTCACCAAAAAAGAGATATGAATAGCAAATAAACACATGAAAATATGTTCAGCATCACCATCCATTAGGGAAATACAAATTAAAAGCATGATGATATAACACTACATACTGATTAAAACAGTTAAAATTCTGTTTAAAATGACAATACTAAATGCTGCTGAGGATGCAAACAACCTGATCTCTCATGCATTGCTGGTACAAATGTAGGATGGTACAGCCACTCTGGAAAACTTTGACGTTTTCTTAAAAAATAAAAAATAAAACATACCCTTACCATACGATTTAACAATTGCACTTCTGAGCACTTATATTAGAAAAATAAACTTACGTTCACCCAAAAACCTGTACGCCATTGTTCACAGAAATTTTGGCTACAACAGCCAAATTCTGGAAAAAAAAAAAAAAGTCCTACAATAGGAGAATAGTGAAATGAATTGTGATACATCTATGCCATGGGGTGCTACTCAGAAATATAAAGGAATGAATTCTTAATACATGCAAAACATGGATGGCGCTCAAGGGCATTATGCTGAATTTTAAAAAGCCAATGCCAAAGCTGGGTGCGGTGGCTCACGCCTGTAATCCCAGCACTTTGGGAGGCCGAGGAAGGTGGACTGCTTGAGGTCAGGAATTCAAGACCAGCCTGACCAACATGGTGAAATCCCATCTCTACCAAAAATACAAAATTGAGCTTGGCATGGTGGTGGGCACCTGTAATCCCAGCTACTCGGGAGGCTGAGGCAGGAGAATCGCTTGAACCCGGGAGGCGGAGATTGCAGTGTGCCAAGATCACACCACTGCACTCCAGCCTGGGTGACTAGGTGACAGAGCAAAACTCCATCTCAAAAAAAAAAAAAAAAAAAGCATTTCTTATTTAATAAATTGTGTTGGGAAAACTGGCTAGCTAGCCATATGCAGAAAACTGAAACTGGACTCCTTCCTTACACCTTATACAAAAATTAACTCAAGATGGGTTAAAAATTTAAACTTAACACATAAAACCATAAAAATCCTAGAAGAAAACCTAGGCAATACCATTCAGGACACAAGCATGGGCAAAGACTTCATGTCTAAAATACCAAAAGCAATGGCAACAAAAGCCAAAATTGACAAATGGGATCTAATTAAACTAAAGAGCTTCTGCACAGCAAAAGAAACTATCATCAGAGTGAACAGGCAACCTACAGAATGGGAGAAAATTTTTGCAATCTATCCATCTGACAAAGGGCTAATACGCAGAATCTACAAAGAACTTAAACAAATTTACAAGAAAAAAAACAACCCCATGAAAAAGTGGGTGAAGGATATGAACAGACACTTATCGAAAGAAGACATTTATGCAGGCAACAAACATATGAAAAAAAGCTCATCATCACTGGTCATCAGAGAAATGCAAATCAAAACCACAATGAGATACCATCTCACACCAGTTAGAATGGCAATCATTAAAAAGTCAGGAAACAACAGATGTTAGAGAGGATGTGGAGAAATAGGAATGCTTTTTACACTGTTGGTGGAAGCGTAAATTAGTTCAATCATTTTGGAAGACAGTGTGGCGATTCCTCAAGGATCTGGAACTAGAAATCCCATTTGACCCAGCAATCCCATTACTGGGTATACACCCAAAGGATTATAAATCATTCTACTATAAAGAGACATGCACACATATGTTTATTGTGGCACTATTCACATTAGCAAAGACTTGGAACCAACCCAAATGCCCATCAGTGATAGACCGGATAAAGAAAATGTGGCACATATACACCATGGAATACTATGCAGCCATAAAAAAGGATAAGTTCATGTCCTTTGCAGGGACATGGATGAAGCTGAAAACCATCATTCTCAGCAAACTAACACAAGAACAGAAAACCAAACACCGCATGTTCTCACTCATGAGTGGGAGCTGAACAATGAGAACACATGGACACAGGGAGGGGAACATCACACACTGGGGCCTGTCTGGGATTTCGAGGCTAGGGGAGGGATAGCATTAGGAGAAATATCTCATGCAGGTGACGAGTTGATGGGTGCAGCAAACCACCATGGCACACGTATACCTATGTAACAAAACTGCACGTTCTGTACATGTACCCTATAACTTAAACTATAATTTAAAAAAAAAAAAGAAAAAGAAAAAGCCAACGCCAAAGGTCATATACCATATGGTTCCATTTATACAACATTCTCAAATTGAAAAAATTAAACAGATCAGTAGGCACCAAGGGCTAGGGATGGTTGGGGCACGGAGGGGATATAACTGCAAGTGGGTAGATGAGGGAGATCTTGTGGTGAGTAGCACTTCTGTGTCATAATAGAGGCAGTGGTTACAGAATCTACAGATGTGATCAAATAACACAGAACTGGCCAGGTACATTGTAGTGATGTTGGGGTTTCCTGCTTTTGCTATTATGCAGCACTACAGTTATCTAAAATGCAAGCAATGGGGAAAAGCAAAGACCTCTCCATACTATCTTTGCAACTTCTTATCAATCTAAAATTATTTCAAAATTTAAAAGGGAAAAAGAAACTAAATAATTAACATTTAAAATCATGGGCTATTTTCTGTTTGTACTTTCTAAAATCCTAGACCTGGTCTGTTTTGTGAGCTCTTAAATTTGTCAATCAGTCATTCTTTCCGTTGGGGTATTCTCTCTTTCTCTCTCTCCCTCTATCTCTCTCATGCCTATTTATTTCTGAACACTGGTTACTTTCTTGTAGGGATGAGGGTCTTTTCAGACCCCCTTGTCCAAGCCCTAATACCTTGTAATCATTAAGAGGTCTTATTGTTGAGTTTGGCTTCTAGTACTGAAATCAAATTAACAGATGCCAATTAACATTTAAATAAACGAGGCAGATTAGTAAAGAATCCACAGAACACCAAACTGTAAGGAGTATGGTGGAAATGGCAATATAAAACAAAGAAGTAAAAGCTGAGTTTTTTTAAACTTTTTGTCTTGAGATAATTGTAGATTCACACGCAGTTGTAAGAAATAATAGAGGAATCTTGTCTACTCATCACCCAGTTTCTCCCAATAGTAATATCCTGAATAATGATAGCTAGTTTGGCATCACAGCCAGGAAACTAACGTTGATACATCCCTCCAGCTTTACCCAGACTTCACCAGTTCACATGCACTCATCTGTGAGCGTGGTGTGTGTATTTATTTCTTTGCCATTTTAACACATGTACATTTGTTTGACAAAATGAACAAGAGATGAGGGCTAGGTGGAGAGTCCTCACGCCAGAGAGAGTTCTTTCCAGCAAAATTCTCCCATTTATAATACAAATGTGGCTTTAGACATTGAACACCATCTGTTAATGAATCATGAGATTAAGAACACAAACTCAGGGACAGGTACAGCTTTTCCTGTCACCTGAGTCTCAAGCCACAACTATTGTCACCCCAGCCTCTATTATCCAAGACCTGAAGTAACAAGTTCTAACAAGTAGTAAGTGCCCAGGTTTGCAGCCATAGAGTTATAGGATGTGGAAAGGCCAACTGGGAGCTCTGGGTTCTAGCAAAAAGCTGGACTGTAAGAAGAGGTTTGCAGGAAGGTGGAGGTGCCTAGCTGGCCTGAGGTCAGGAAGCCCTTTAAAAGAGAGGCTGCTTGGCTAGGCACGGTGGCTCACACCTGTAATCCCAGCACTTTGGGAGGCCAAGGCGGTCAGATCACCTGAGGTCAGGAGCTCGAGACGAGCCTGGCCAACATGGTGAAACTCTGTCTCTACTAAAAATACAAAAATTAGCCAGGCATGGTGGTGCATGCCTGTAATCTCAGCTACTCGGGAGACTGAGGCAGGAGAATCGCTTGAACCTGGCAGGGGGGCAGAGGTTGCAGTGAGCCGAGATCATGCCACTACAGTGGCACTCCAGCCTGGGGGACAGAGCGAGACTTTGTGTCAAAAAAAAAAAGAGAGCCCTCTCATAGCAAATGGAGGCAGGACACATCTGTAGAAAGCTCCTCCTTAGAATCACTTCCTTACTCTCTTCCCTGAAACTGCTACACTGTAACAATTGGCAGGTCTGCATCAAGCTTCTGAAAGATGGATGGAAGAGACAAATCTAAAGAAATTGCCAAAAGCAAAAGTAAACCCCAAATTCCTAGAAAGTCAAATTGATCCAGAAAATATGTCAAGTTGGACACTTCCTTTTCAATTGGTTATTTTATAGACGCTAGAACACAGATCATGTGATCTCTTATTTGAAAGAGATCCTCCAGTCCAAATTCCCATCTACAGGAAAAAATTATCCCATCAGGAGATGGAGAGAGGTACCAAGCAACCTTTTGCTTAAATAAAAGGCTGGGATTTTTGGTGATTGGCATTTTTTGTTTGGTGAGAAGTCATTTTTTTAAAACATAATGAAGTAGGCAGAGCAGAGAGGAGTTTTAGGGCAGGGAGAAGATTCTGTATGATACTGCAATGGTGGATACATGTCATGATGCATTTGTCGGAACCCACAGAATGTACGCCAAGAATGCACCCTAATGTAAACGTGGACTTCCGGTGATATTGAAGTGTCAATGTAGTTCATCAGTGGTAACAATTGTACTGATGTAGTAGGGGATGTTAATAGCGAGGAATTGTGGGGACAAGGCTTTGTACTTTCCACTCAATTTTGCTGCAAACCTAAAACTGCTCTTAAAATATCGAGTTCATTAACTTAAAAAACAATGAAAACAAAAATGTAACTGACCTAGTTATCATAAGTCTTATATTCAAAACAAACTTAACTTGCATTAAAGTGACAAAAAGTCCTTACTAAACAAAAATTATGGAGAAAGGTAGATCTTTTGCTGCCTCTCAGACTCAGCCACCTGAAGAGGTACACAGCTATTAAGGTTGCATTTCAACATGGCAGAAGCAAAGCTTGTTGTCAAAAGAGAACATGGCACTAAAATCCAATCACTGAGACATTTAGGTGCAACACATGGAACCTCCCCAGAAAAGGCATCCTGGTGGCCCTTCTTTGGCAGATAAACCAAGGTCTGGTTGACTCTGAGTCATCTTCCTGCAGGAGGCACAGTTCTTAACCAATCACTCTGACACATTCAGACCAGCATTCTACATCCACCAGCAGGGCTGGGTTTTAACGTTAAACTGCAACTGGTCCACCCCAAACCAGATGTGTGCCTTAGGTGTTTGACTGTAGATACCGCAAACAAAACAACAAAATGCCACTTCTATGTTCTAGTTATTGGACATCCCCTTTATGGTACCCAAAATGACACCTTGTCTGTTTGTAGACTATCTGATTTTAGGGTCATAAACTACCTGTCCTATCAGTTCCTTCTTTTATCACTTTTCAATAATCTTGTACCACAGATAAGATGAAAATTGGTAGCAATTAAGATTCATCTAAGCATTGTCCCTTTGTACAAAACAAAAGCCCTAAGAAGACTAGAACTTCATTCAGTACAATGACATGAAGCACAAATGCATTAATGCAAATAAGGATTACACTAAACCCTGAATATACATTACGTTTATTTTGAGAAGTAACCGAGCTCACAAGCTGAAAGGGGAAGCAGATGTGCAAGACTCCAAAACCAGTGCTCCAAAACCAGTGTTAAGGGGTTGACCCTTCACATGGCATGATGGCTTGCCCACTGCTTTTCAGATAAAGCCTAAAATCCTTCATCAAGGCCTCCGTGGTGTCACCTCAACTTTTCTCTTGAGCTCAGCTCAGTGTGCAGCTCACTTGCACACTAGTTTGTGCAAGTCCAGTTCATAAATGGTGATTCTCCTTTGGAAAGGTGAGGCTGACCTGGGAGTAGAAAAGCAATTGCTCATGTGTAATTTCCAGACTGTACTATTTACAGGCGGGGCAAACAATTACCACCAGAGATGGAAGAAGACAGGGCCATGTCACTGGTTTCTTCCTCTCAGTGTGGAGGACGTGGTGGTGCATAGAATGGGGAAGGGACGCTGAAGAAGGAGCTTCCTCTGGTGCAGCCGAGCAGACGTAAGAGATGCACCTGGCCCAGTCCTACACCTGGGTATGTGTGTGTTGTGGGGTAGGAGGGTGGCTGAGAAATGGGAGCGGGGAGAGGGTTGTTTAAGGAAATGAGCATTTGCAAATGCAAATCTAGTAATTACATAACCACACATGCACTATCATAGTTAGATACCTAACTACCCATTTGCACACTCAATTACCCAATGTGTAAGGGTTCATCACGGATAAGTAGGCAATAGGTGGGCACACCTGTTGGACTGGCTTCAGAAAATTTCAGCAATTCTATAACACAAGAGGGAGAAAGCGAAAGTCGTTTAAGGAAAAGTCTTGGACCACCAATTAAGGAACCATCCAAGGGGGTCCTGTGTGTTCATTGTTACAGGACTTATGGCCTCCAGTGTGAGTCACTGAGGCTTGCTCACTGATCTGATAGAGAGCTGCCCCTTTTCCATCTGCACGTGCCCTTCTCTACCGTCTCTGCTTGCCCATCTAGCCCTGCAGACTCTGACTCCTTCAGCTTCCACCTCTGGACCAAAGGCAGCTCTTCCCACACAAGTTTCACATCTGCTTTCTCTCCATCTCCTCCACCACTGCCCTGTCCAACACCACCAAACAGCCAGGCTTCCATTCTGCCCACATTGCCCCTTAAACATTCATATTACATGATGACTTTACCCACTACTTTTCAGATAAAGCCTAAAATCCTTCATCAACGCCTCCGTGGCGTCGCCTCAATCTTTCTCTCCAGCTCAGCTCACAGCTTCCCCTTCGTCTGTGCCTCTAGCCCCACTCTGCCCACCTTTCAGCCTTCATCTTCACCAAGTTCCATCTGCCACAGGGTCTGTGCACTTGCTGTTCCCTCTGCCTGGAATGCTCTTCCCTGAGATGTTTCCATGTAACCCCTGCCTGAGAATGTGACGCTGCCCCTAGCCTAGGACCGGAGGCTCTGTGAGCTCCAGACACCTCTCCTTAAGGCACCTGCCAGACTAATGATTTCACATTGGTTCATGTGATTCTCTGACGAACATCTGCCCCTCTCTCCAGACTGTAAGCTCCATGAAGAGAGGGATCAAGTCTATTTCACTCATCATCCTATCTGCAGGGCACAGTAGGTCTTCAATAAACTCTTTGGATTGAGTGAATTAATCAGTAAGCATAGGAAGAAATGAATGAATCAGACCCTCTTCTTGGATGGCTTTGCATGTGCTTCTTTTGATCAGATCAGCAAACAAGCGTCAGTGACTCATATGTATCCTGGTAGTTCTCATTTCCTCTCCCCCGCCCCTCAACCCCACCCCACCGCACTAAACTGTGAGCAGGAACCTCAACACAGAAATGAAGTTGCCTAAGTGGTTGTTGAGTGAATGAATGAGTGGATGGATGAATAAATGATACAGGGGATTGTTCTTGTTCTTTAGCATCTTGGACTCACATAATTCCCCAGCACGTATGACTGCTCCCCAGAGACAGCTTCACACAGTAGGTGTCGTTAATATTTGCTAACCAGATAAATGAATGAATGCTATCATCTTGTACCATACAGATCATACATAAGTGGTTTCCAAAATGCCATTGAGTATTCAGCATTCACACAGTCCTACAGATCCACGGCAGTGGTTTTATTTGAAGTTACCAAGCAATTTAAAAAATTAAATGAGCGTGCACCCTGTCATATTTTGATCTAACTATGCACTAATTTTCAGGACAGAGAAAAAACAGTTAATTACTATTTTGCACCACAGTCCTCTCCTTCCTTCTACTGTAATGTAATGTAGTCAAATAAATAAGTTACTCGTGCAATTTTCATCTCTAGAAATAAAACAGCACTCATAACTCTTTGTTTGGGAGCTTAATTTTAGCTCACTTAAGAGCAGTTATCTGATGTACTTCTAAGAACAGAGACACCCTAGAAAAAATGGAAATCACACAGAAAGCAGGAGGATTGGCTCAGAAAATGCCATGTCCCAGGCTCAGTTGAGAGGCCGTGGCATTCAGGAGTTGGCAGCTCGGAGTAACCAGCTAACCGCAGATAATTGCTGCCGGGCGGTGGTGCAGGGCATGGATTCTACATCCCAGACCTTCCAACCCTTCTCTGCCTACCCTGGCGTTGTCTCCACATGGGCGTGAACTTCATAAGGCTAAATTCTGTGGTCTCCTTAATGAAATCCCTTTGGCGGCTGCTCCTAACCTCCCTTCGTATTTTAGATTCAACCGCACAATCTTTCTGTCCCTACCTCCCTCGCCCCAGGGGATCTGTGGTTTCCTACTGGTTTCCTGCAAATTCTAGAGGAGACCCATGAGAGCGCTGGGCCTCCCCTAGGAAGGACTGGAATTCCCAAGGGAAAGGGTGTGGCTGAGAGTCCTCCCAGGGTTGTGGAAGAGGAGACACTCACTCCCTTCTCCCCTCAGAGTCCTGGAAGCTGAGCACCTCCCCTCTCCTCCGGCCCCCAGCTCCGGACATCTGAGAACTGCAACCTAGAATCCATGCACACTTGCTTCATTGGTCCTAAAATACACTTGTTTTGGCGGGGGAGAAGGGGGGAGGAATATCCT
This sequence comes from Pongo abelii, assembly GCF_028885655.2. Lineage (NCBI taxonomy): Eukaryota > Metazoa > Chordata > Mammalia > Primates > Hominidae > Pongo > Pongo abelii. The sequence goes on along the minus strand of NC_072005.2, from coordinate 35,669,183 downwards.
TATTCAAAGTGGAGGCTAAAGAGATGTCTAAGACATACTGCATCAGCTAAATTAATACTGATTTGTCCTGGGGCACAATTACAAGGTTTAAGGTTACAGTACCAGGAGTTTCAGAGGCAATTATAATCCAAAGACAGCTAGCTAAGGGGTGGCTGGGAGTTACAATCAGAACAAGGGAAAGTTTAGTGGAAGATGCTGGGATGCACACCTGTAATCCCAGCACTTTGGGAGGCCGAGGTGGGTCGATCACCTGAGGTCAGGAGTTCGAGACTGGTCTAACCAACATCGTGAAACCCCATCTCTACTAAATACAAAAAATTGGCCGGGCATGGTGGTGCATGCCTGTAATCTCAGCTACTTGGGAGGCTGAGGCAAGAGAATCTCTTGAACCCGGGAGGCGTTCAATTTGAAATTTGAAAGCATGTTTTTCTTTTCCTGTGTGTCCTTTTACCTTTTTCTCTCTTTCTCTTGGTCTTCTCAGATTGCTCTGTGGTCTATCCTGGACTTTATCATTCTTTACAATTAAGCACTAGGAATAAGGTTCACCGTGAACAAAAGCAGTTTTTTTTATTGTTTGTTTGTTTGTTTTTTGAGTCAGACTTTCACTCTTGTTGCCCAGGCTGGAGTGCAATGGCGTGATCTCAGCTCACTACAACCTCCGCCTCCCGAGTTCAAGAGATTCTCTTGCCTCAGCCTCCCAAGTAGCTGAGATTACAGGCATGCACCACCATGCCCAGCTAATTTTTTGTATTTAGTAGAGATGGGGTTTCACGATGTTAGTCAGACCAGTCTCGAACTCCTGACCTCAGGTGATCGACCCACCTCGGCCTCCCAAAGTGCTGGGATTACAGGTGTGCACCACTGCAGCCAGCCAACAAAAGCAGTTTAAAGTCAAGTCTACTGGGACAGATGTGGGGCAGAAGGTGGGCCCTTTGGACCTGGGATCAGAAATGGGCAAGACATCCTGTGGTCTTTTGTTTTGGAATTCCTCAGGGACAAAGTGGCAGTGAGTGATTTGGCCGTGTTGGGAGGGATTCCAGGTCTGCTCCTAACCACCTTCCCAGGTATGTGCAGTGCAAGAGCTGGGACTCTGCCTCTGGCTCTGATCACAGGAGGATTTCCAGGCACCCAGCATGGGCTTCTGCAGGCAAAACTTGGTCCCTAGTGAATAAATATTAATGCTGCCAGCACTCAAGGGCACGCAACCCCCGAGGTTTATAAAGTGCTGTGTTGAGAAGATTCATAACACTCTCAAGTGGGGATTTCTGTTTATTCTGACATTGGAATAGATGCTCCCAAGGTCCCAGGCTGGGTTTGAGATCCCCATTGGTGCCAACGGGGGCTGAGTGTAAACATGTGGGTGGGGGCTGGCGGTGATGCCAAGAGCTCTGGCCTCCCAGTCACTTGATTAGAATCCTCCAGAAAGCTCACAGGGCTGCCTGCCTTCTGCCCTGCCAGTGGGGATCCCTGACTTTGCATGGAATGTTTCTAAGGGCTACAAAGGACACTCCAGGCTCCGATAGATTTGGAAACATAAAAGCACCTTCAGACCTCAAGAAGACTGGATTTCCAGCTCTCCTGCAGAATGTGGGATTTGCTCTCAAAGAGCCTGGCTAGGAAGATTGGCATGGCCAAGTGGGGACCAGCATAGGGGCTGGGGAGCCTGTACTCACTTCAGCCCCTCCAGCCTTTCCCTTTGGAGAGTTCAACTCCACTTTCTAGCACTGAAACTCCCCTGCAGCTGCCTGCCACCCTGGTCCCGCCTCACCCTAAAGAGTTTTATTTAATGCTACTCTTACTTGGGCTTCCTTTTCTTCTCATCCAGACCTTTTTCAGCATGCAAGCTTATTAACAGAGAAAGAAGAGAAGTCCCTAGCATTTTTTTTATTTTATAAGTTCCAGCTTATACTAAGGGCAGCTGAACTAAGATTAAAGTAAAGGAAAAAAGCAAATTAGCAGGCTTCTCTCCTCTTCTCTCTACTCAACACAACCTCAAACCCCCTGCAGCTAACCCCTAGGAAGTAGATTCAGGCAACAGTAAGTGCTTAGGGAGGAGTAAACCTTCCCCTGCACAGCACCTGCCTCAATGGAGATGGAGTCCTTCCTTGAACACCTCTGAGGTTCCCCATTGAATATCTACCGAGATATCTTTGAGGAGGGAAATCCCTGGGAGGAGTTGGGATCCCAGCAGCCATTTGAGAAATCTTAGGTAAAACATGTCAGAAACAACAAGCCTTCTTTCCTCTCTAATTCTGCTGGAAAAATCTTTTTCTAGAGACCTTAACAGCTTAAGTTGGAAAATGTCATCGTGCCACACTCAGCAGCCAAGTGGCCCTTCTGGAAGATGGGGAGCTGGAGGGGCCCACAGCAGCTCTCTGCTATCTGCTTGGGCCAGCAGGACCCTATTAGGCAGGACAGAAATGGAGTCCCTAGAAAAAGAATCTGCTAAGATTCAGGAGCCAAGGGCACCACCACGTCTTCACCCAAAGGACATTTTCTGGGCCAGCACCTTCAAGGGTTCTGGTCTTGGCCTTCGCTTAGCCCAGTCTGGAACTTTCTCATGAATGAGAAAGGCAGAGAATGACCCATGATGAGTGTCACCATAATACAGCCCCTGGGGACAAATCATTACTAGTCGTATCTGTACTGAACAGGTTAAAAGATTTCTGAGCTGTGAAGCATGGACAAGATTTTTTAAAAATCCATGGGTGAGGAGCATGCATCTTGGGCAAAAAAGGAATTTTTTTTTACAAGCATCTCGTGTCCACAGTAGAGGAGAGGCAAGGTCCCATCTATGGTCACTAGATTTTTCGAGGGCACTAAGATAACCCTCTATGCAAGTGCTCGCCCTCCCAGGAAACCTCTCCCCAAATGTACCCCATACACAAGTATCACCAACCACATGGTTGGCCTTCCACATACCCCGTTTGAGTAGAAGAGCTGCACAAACCAGAACTCCACTTGGAAATTGGAGAACCAGGCCTGGGCTTCGTGGAGGCACGTGGAAAGTGTGCAGACTGGGTGAACTCACACTAGGGGGGTCCCACACCCAAGGAAAGGAAACAGGCAGGCCTGACACTCAGTCTTGTGTTCTCTGGCTCATGGTAAGAGGAGCCTGGTGCATCAAGAGAGAAGGGGCATGGGACCCCCTCCTTCTCCACAGGTCGTCAAGCCTTTACATCTCCTGAAGGGGCTACACTTGCTTTGTAGGGGAGACTTGGAGGAAATAGAGCCCCCTGCAGTTGGTCAGCTCACCCTACATAAATGGCCATTGCCAGCTGTCTGAATGAGATCTAGAAGGGCCCAGCACATGATTTTAAGCCTGGAAAGTAGAGGAAGCCCATAAAGGAATCTCTCTCTGTCTTCCCATTGGCTACTATAAATTAACCAAGAAGGAAGGAATCTTACACTCCATCCTAACTCTGAAAATCACAGCATTTGTTTCTAAAGAGCTGGTCTCTTCATAACAGCACATTCAGCTTCTCCCAGCAGCCATGGCATGCAAGAAAACACCATGAGGGTTTAGACCTACAACACTGGCCTACCCTGGAAAATTCCCCCAAGTGAAGAAGTTGAAGAAGCCCTGCCAAGCACAGGAGGGACGAGGCGATCGTGGATGGCTCTGCACCTGGATGGCAAGCCCCGGGCATGGCCACTGCTGGGTGGTCTCTGTGGGATGGAACTCCCACCTTTCAGTGGACCATGAAGGCTGGGGCAATAAGCCTTACAAAGTGGTCACAATGGCTGGAGGAGTGGGGATGCCCCCATTAAGGCTTCCGGAGGGTGCCTCCAAGCCCCCTGCCTAACCCCACCGAGTATCCATAATTGCAGAAAAATCTAACTTGATTTAGGCAAAGTCACATGACCTCTCTCAACAGCACCCAAGACCCAGAAAGGAAATCCATATGGATACTTTGACCAAGGTCCCAGGCCAGGGTGATCCATGGTCTTCTTTATCTTAACTCAGGTTGACTGAAGTAGGCCACTGTTCATTCTGATTCACTTCCCCGGGAAATCTTACAGACACGCCCCTGTCTTTTCTTTTCCCCTCCTGTTTCTGCCAGTACTTATATCCCAGCCAAATCAGCACCTCTTACAGCCTCAAAACCTGACCTCAAAATCTGAGAGCCACAGGAGATTACATGGGAAGCAGGAAGAAGACCTCTAAGGGGCTCCACTTATGGACCATCCTATCTACGCAGACACCCAGCTGGTGCCTGGCTCATCACACAGCCCCCTCCAGGGCCCAAAGCCCACTGAGCAACCAGCCTGGACACCTACGTCTCGAGAACACTCCCCATCCCCATCCCTCAAGCAGGGTCTAAGTCCCCTCTCTACGCTGGGTTTTCCAAGCCTCTTCCCTGATATCCTGTGCAGTAGGGTAAGTAGTTTCCAAGTGATGGAGTGGAGAGGACCCTGCCTTCCAGCCAGGTCCCCTGGGGACAAGGACCACATATTCCTCCAGCCATTAGTGTCTGCAGCCTCTCTGCAAACAGGGATTAAGCAACAAATGTCCCTTTCTGTTGAGCATTTGACCTTATCTCAAGTGTGTCATCAGCTTCGAGAGTCATGGCTTATGTCAGTGTGGGTGAAAAACGGCCTCCACGGCTTCCAAATTGGGATCGCTCTGCTCTCAGCAGCAGATGTAAGCCAAGCTTGTGGTAAGTGGCAATAAATGGCTTGGAAAGAGGCAGTGGGTCCCTCACCGCCGTCAACCATGGGAGGGCAGTTTCCGGGCATCTCTCGAGCATGGCCCCTGCATCAGCCTCCCTGAATGGGGTCTTTGGGGCCCAGCCCACAGCAACCAGGGGCTGCAGAAGTCTCGGGTCCCCACGGTCCTGCTCAAAGCAAGATTCAAAGTCAGGCTGCAACTGGCGACAGCTCTGTGACAGCCTCTTTTGCAAATTTTCCTTTGCAAGTATCAGCTAAGCACCTGCCTTTCTCCCCACGTCCAGGCCTCCCTCTGGTACCATATTGAGGCCTGGACAGGTTCTAGCCGTGGGATATTGGAGCCCATGAGTGAGGGCAGATCTTCAGCATGAAAACGGTGCTTCATCTTTGACCAACCACCTTTTCTCTGTGTGTCTCCACTGACACTTCAATCACACATCAAACAGACCGACTCTCGCCTGCACATTGCTTCCTCTAGCATCTTTTTATCAGAATCTTAAACACACAGATGTCAACATGTTATCTTAAAAATAGCTGATAGGCTGTGACTTTGGATAAGCCCTCGGAAGCAGTCTCCTGCTGTCCATGCCGGCGACCCTCAGACAAGCACTGCCACTGTTTCCACTATAATAGAAGTGTTCTGTGAAATGCAGGGCTAATTTCCAAGTGTCTTTCACCAAAAATCGGTTCCTGAGAGCCGCAATTAAATACCTAATACCTATAGCCCTGGCTGTGCGCCAGGCCCTGCCCTAGGGACCTACAGATATTGAGGTTGGCAAATGTAGACCAAGGACCCACTACACGTCAGAAGAGACAAGAGGCCAGGCATCATGGTTCATGACTATAATCCCAACATTTTGGGAGGCCAAGGCAGGAGGATCACTCGAGCTCTGGAGTTCAAGAACAGCCTGGGGAACATACTGAGACCCCCTCTCTACCAAAAATTTAAAATATAGCCAGGCGTGGTGGCATGCATCTGTAGTACCAGCTACTTGAGAGGCTGAGGTAGGAGGATCACCTGAGCCCAGAGAGGTCGACTCTTCAGTGACCCATGATCACACCACTGCACTCCAGCCTGGGTGACAGAGTGAGACCCTATTTCAAAAAAGGAGGTAAGAGACAGGAGGGGCAGACATTCATAAAGAGGGACTGCAGAGAGACAATAACATAGTCGGAAGAGTCACAGGTAACAGAGATGAAAGCTCAGCTGAGTGAGGGGCTAACTCCACTCAGAGCAGCGTGAGAACTGGCTTCTGTAGTGAGGTGAGTTTTCAGCTGGCTCTTGCAGGATGAATAGGAGTTTTCTGGAGTGGAGGTGGAGAAAAAGTGGCTGGCTTTCTAAGACAGCATAGGCAAAGGGCTGAGGGATGAGAGGAGGTTGCCTGAGATGAAGCTGGGAAGGTGGGATGGGACCGGTATTGAGGGGCCTGGGATGCAACGCCACCTGACATCAGAATGCTCTGGGCCACATTTTTTAAAATTGAAGTTTAAGTTAAGAGTGAGACAGACGGACATTGCCACATGATCCCTGACGTCTGTCTGCCAGCTCAGTGATCCAGGCACTGCCACTCCTTCAGATAACTCCATGGGGTCCCACTAAGCACCAGATGCTCTATGTGGCTGTGGCTCCACCCAGCTGGGGACCCAAAGCAGCATCACTGAAGGGACCTCCAGGCAGTGCCCACATGTGGATTTCAGAAGACAGGAGATTCATGATGGATGCGGAGTTGCACCTGGGGTGAACCATCAAGTCTGAAAAGTTGGGGAGATGTAGGTGGAATATGGGTAGAAGGAATAATAAAAGCCAAGATGCAGGGGTGGACAGGTGTGTCCTGCCCATTCCCTGGGAGATGGCAGCTTGTCATGCAGGGTCTGGAAGAAGAAGAAGGATGCCTGGGGAGATGCCTTGAATGTCAAGTCCGGATGTTAACCTTTATCCTGCAGGTGACAAGGACTGGAACCAGTGGGTGAAGCAGGGAAGAGCAATGAGGACAAGGCCACAGAGGACGGTCAGGAGCTCCAGGAGAAGAGAGGCAGCACTGCAACCAGGGTAACGGTCGAGTTACCCAGCCCACAGGGAGACACCCGTCAGGCAGCTGTCCCCCCAGTGCAACCAGCACTGCTTCCCAGGGCACCCGAGCCCCAGGCAGGTGGCCCCTTGTCCCGCTTCAGCCACCACAACCCACACTGACCCCCATCGGGTCATCACCTCCCTCAGTCTCTGGGCGGTTGCTAGACAAACTCCACCACTGGCTCTTCCTACCTCATGTCCATTTCCACCCGATTTCAGGGCTGCCCCTGCTCCTGGAAAGGCCCTTCCTACCCTGAATGAAAGAGAAGGATGCCTGGGGCAGCTGCTGCAGGGAAGGCCTCAAACATCAAGTCCGGGTGTTAGACCTTTATCCTGTAGGTGACAAGGACTGGCAACCAACGGGAGGTGGAGCTGGGATTTTTGTTTGCTTTTTTTTTGTTTTAGAGACAAGATCTCGCTCTGTCACCCAGGCTGGAGGGCAGTGACGTGATCACACTGCAGCCTCGACTGCCTGGGCTCAAGGGATCCTCCCACCTCAGCCTCCTGAGTAGCTGGGATTACAGGCTACACCACCACGCCTGGCTAATTATTTTATTTTTGTGGAGATGGTGTCTTGCTCTGTTGCCCAGGCTAGTCTCAAACTCCTGGCCTTAAGCAATCCTCCCACCTTGGCCTCCCAAAGCACTGAGATTACAGGTGTAAGCCACCATGCCTGGCTGAACACATATTTTCTAAACACCATCTGGTACCCCTATTCCAAGCCATTCCTCCTCTCTCAACCCTGAGGGTGCTAGAAGTGGATGACCTTTGACCCTCGTACTCCACAGGGGTTTCTGGTTTTCATACAATGCAGGAAGAAGAATCCTGTGTCTAGACCCACATCCATGCCTGAAGGTCCCATGCAACCAAAGCAGGGTCCCACCCGGACATCATTCACTAGGAAAAGCACTGGGTGTCCACTTCTTGCCAGCCCACTGGGATCGTGCATCCACAAGAGGGTCTTGGCCTTGACACCCTCTTCACCACCAGGCCCCCAGCATTAACACAGCCTGTGGTCTGCCATGGGTCCTCAATCAATATTTTGGGAAAGAAACAAAGGAAGGAAGGGAAAGGAAGGGGATGGGACGGGGGGGGGAGGGGAGGGGAAGGGAGGGGAAAGGAAGGGGGGGTGGGGAGGGGAGGGGAGGGGAGGGGAGGAGAAGGGAGGGGAGGGGAGGGGAGGGGAAAGGAGGGGAAGGGAGAGGAGGGGAGGGGAGAGGAGGGGAGGGGAGGGGAGGGGAGGGGAGGGGAGGAGAAGGGAGGGGGGAGGGGAGGGGAGGGGAAGGGAGGGGAAGGGAGGGGAGGGGAAAAAAGGAAGAAGGAAAGAAAGAAAAAGAAAGAAAAAAGAAAGAGAAAGAAAGAAAGATAGACAGAAAGAAAGAAAGGTGGGCAGAAGAAGAGAGGATAAAGGGGAGGAGGAGGAGTAAGTGAGTAGCAGGCCCTGGGGCCACAGGCATGCAGGTGGTGTATGTGGTTTAGGCTGTGTCCACATCCAGCTGGCAGAGTGGAAGAAGGAAGGGAAGGGGAGGGGAGGGGAGGGGAGAGAAGGGAAGGGAAGAAAGGAAAGAAAGAAGGAAGGGAGGGAGGGGGGAGGAAGGAAGGAAGGAGGGAAGGAAGGAGAAAGAAAGAAAGAGAGAGAGAGAGAAAGAGAAAGAAAGAAAGAAAAAGGAAAGAAAGAAAAAGAAAAGAAAGAAAAAAGAAAGGAAGGAAGGAAGGAAGGAAAAGAAAGAAAGAAAGAAGGAGGTGGGCAGAAGAAGAGAGGATAAAGGGGAGGAGTAAGTGAGTAGCAGGCCCTGGGGCCACAGGCATGCAGGCATGTATGTGGTTTAGGCTGTGTCCACATCCAGCTGGCAGAGTGGAAGAAGGAAGGGAAGGGGAGGGAAGGGAAGGGAAGAGAAGAAAGGAAAGAAAGAAAGAAGGAAGGGAGGGAGGGGGGAGGAAGGAAGGAAGGAAGGAAGGAACGAGAAAGAGAAAGAAAGAAAGAAAGAAAGAGAAAGAAAGAGAGAAAGAGAAAGAGAGAAAGAAAAAGAAAAAGAAAAGAAAGAAAAAGAAAGAAAGAAAGAAAGAAAGAAAAAGAAAGAAAGAAAGAAAGAAAGAAAGAAGAAAGAAGACAGAAAGAAAGAAAGAAAGAGAGGGAGGGAGGGAGGGAGAGAGAGAAAGAAAGAGGTGGGCAGAAGAAGAGAGGATAAAGGGGAGGAGGAGGAGTAAGTGAGTAGCAGGCCCTGGGGCCACAGGCATGCAGGCATGTATGTGGTTTAGGCTGTGTCCACATCCAGCTGGCAGAGTGGTTGGTGGGGTGCAGCCGCCTCCACAGGGCCTCCTGGAACTTGTCAGCAACTCTTTCTCAGTGTGTTCACCATCCGAACTGGGTAGACCCCAGACCTTAGCAAGGTACAGATCTACCTTCCTGGATACAGGAGGCATAGTCCTGAAAACCTGAGTTGCATTTGTTTTTGAGACAGAGTCTCATTCTGCTGCCCAGGCTGGAGTGCAGTGGCTGGTCTCAGCTCACTGCAACCTCCACCTCCTGGGTTCAAGCAATTCTCCTGCCTCAGCCTCCCGAGTAGCTGGGATTACAGGTGCCCAGCACCATGCCCAGCTAAGTTTTGTACATTTAGTAGAGACTGGGTTTCATCATGTTGACCAGACTGGTCTCGAACTCCCGACCTCAGGTGATCTGCCCACCTTGACCTTCCAAAGTGCTGGGCTTGCAGGCGTGGACCACCACACCTGGCCACATTTGTTGTTTTTAGGAGGAGAAAAAGAAATATATTTGATTTTAATTGTGCAAGACTATCTGAGCTAATTTTAAGGATTTCTATGGGAAATTCTTTTGCACAAAGAAGAGTAGCTCCCTGGTTTATGTTTGCTAAATGATAATTTCCTATACCAAATTTCCTTCACACAGTTAACACCTGTGTGCTTCAGAAGTCAGAGCCGCCCACCGCAGGAATTTGTACACCTGCCCTTTCCTCCATCCTCATCACAACCATGTAGATCACATGGGATCCAGTGGATTCCGCCTCTGCAGCAGCTTCTGCCAAGCCAAGCCATACTTCCTTCCCTCACTATCGGCCTTCGTCTGGGTGATGCATTAGTAACTTACAAGTGGGACCAAAAACACGCAAATACTACTAGTTTTCACACAGAACTTCCTTCTTAAAAAAAAAAAAATTCCCTGCCCACATCCCATCCACCAAAAGAATGCTTAATCAATGAAAAAATTAACTGTATCCCTAAATAAAGAAGTGCAGATATTTTCTTTACAGTGCTTTATTAATTTGTAAATACCATTATTGAATTTTTGAAAGTTCTAATTTAAATGTATTGATCTATTATTGTTTTGTGGATTTTCCACCCAAATGTCTTGGAGGAAAAGCACGGGGGGCACTGGATAGACCATGCAGTTGCCGAAACTTCGCCAAACCATCAAATAAGAGCTTTGCAGAGATGATGCACAAGGACTTACAAGGTGTACAGACCACTAAGCTGACACGTTTATGCTTAATTCAAATCAGACAACTTTCTTCTAATAGCTGTGTCTGTCGCTAGCCATAACACGGAAATGGGACATGGATGCAGAGCTGCCTCTTTGCAGGCGGGGGCAGCAGGGAGAGGAGGTAGCAATCCGTGGAAAGGAAGTGAACACATCAGCCAAAATGGGAGCCAAAGAAGGTCATTTTTACCCAAAATGTCTCACATGGCCATTTTCATTGAGATTTAAACCAGGGAATGGAAAGCATTCTCTTCTCTCTGCTTGTTCTCTTCCAAAACAAGAATTTAAATTAAGAACTATTTGCTGGCTTCCCCTGTAGCAAACTTCATGGGTATTTATTTAGCAATGCTTTGATACTTCAAGGATATTAGGATGGGGACACACAGGCCAAGAGATGAAATACACAGGACCGCATGGATTGCTCTGGTCAGCTCCACCTCCCTGCAGACTCTGAACGCTTCTGTCCCTTGCACTGTCCCCTACCATGGAAAGAAAGCCTGTTTACAATGTTCCCCATCAACCGCCCCGCATTCATACCCTTCGAGGCTTCTTATGGCCCTTGGAATTAGCCCCTTGCCCCGGCCTGCAATGGTGCAAAGGCTCTGGGACCTGGGGCCATTATGGCCTAATTTCCCATCTCTCCTCCCTGGTCCCTCATGCTCCAGCCCCAAATCCTCCAGCGTGCCAGACCTGTTCCTTCCTTGGGCCCTGTGCCTTGCAAGATCCCACTGTCTGGAAGCCTGGCTCCATCTTCCCATGCCAGTCTCAGATCAAGCATCACTTCCTTAGAGAGGCCTCCCAAGACCACCCCATCTGAATGAGGCACCCTGTCCCTGCCACATTCCACTTTTTTCCAGTGGGAATAATCCTGTTCATGTATGAGGTGGCTGTGTAGCCTCTATCTACCCCTGCCTTCTCCCTCCCCGTAACTTAAACAAGGACTTTGCCTGTCACCCAGTCCCTAGCACAGTGCCTGGCACATAGGAGATGCAAGGGAGCACTGATCTAATCAAGAGATATTAGCTCCCTCTGGGGGCATGATTTGTGCTGATTATCAGATATATATAGACCAGGCATGGTGGTGGCTCACACCTGTAATCCCAGTGCTTTGGAAGGCTGAAAGTAGGAGGATAGCTTGAGGCCAGGAGTTCAAGACCAGCTTGGGCAACATAGCAAGACCCTGTCTCTACAAAAAAATGTTAAAATTAGCTGAGTATGGTGGTGCATGCCTGTAGTCCCAGCTACTCAGGAGGCTGAGGCTGGAGGATCACCTGAGCCCAGGAGTTGGAGGCTGCAGTGAGCGGTGACTGCATGGCTGCACTCCAGCCTGGGTGACAGAGTGAGCCCCTGTCTCTAAAATTAAAATTTAAAAATATGTAACAATATATAAATTTAGATAAATTTATTTTAAAATAAATAAGAAACACGCATCTGGCACCTGGGTGGACTCAGGACCATTCCCTGCTGAGAAGCAGCCAGACCTGAGTCTTCTGGAAAATGTCACACACTCCTCCTTCGGGAAGCTGCACTTCCAAGGGAAATCAGAACACAGCATCCTCCCTCTCACTGCCTTAAGGCTAAGCATCGAAGGGCAAGAGATTCCCTCTGGTCTGAGAGGGCTCACATCTGATGCCACAGCTGGGTTTTCCTGCAGAGTTTGAAACAAATCAGTTGAATCACTTTGGAATTACAGAGTGCGAAAAAAGTTAACATTTATGACTCTTCTGTGTCTCCCCTCTTTCTTGGCCACTGATAACTCAGATTCACGTGGCCTCACGGTGTCTCAGGGCCGAGCCGTGGGTTCTCCGGGGGTGCTCGTGGGCATGGCTGGGTTTGCATGGTCTGGGCGACGCACTGCAGGGTGGCCCGTCTCCAACACTGACACCGCGGCTCCCATTTGCAAGGACGAAGTTTCCTGCCAACGTTTAACCCCATGTGTGAATTTCTATGCAGGCAACAAGTAGTGCCTAAGGCTGGCTAATTAGGGGGTGCAATTGTCTAATTGGGCCATGTGAAAATGGGACAAAAGGCTGACTGCTGGCAAAAAAAAAAAAAAAATCTGTTTTCACAGAAAGGCCCTCCCTGAAGAATGCACTAGGACTTGGGCTATATTTTGTCTTGACTTCTTCTGTTGGGGTCTTCAGCTCAGCTCCCTGCTGGAGCTGCTCTGTGCAGGAGACACGAAGAGTGGCCATGTCCTCAGCGGTGGTGGCCTGGGCTCAGAAGTCCCTGCTCCATCACTGGCCAGCTCTGTGACATCTGGCAAATTTTTACCCCTCTGGATCTGAGCTCTCTCATTCACAGATCAAAAGCCTCAGCTCCTTCCCCAGGACTTCCCCAGTGAAGATGAAATTAGGCAAGGTAAGTAGAGCACTTAGCACAGTGCCTGGCACAGAGAAAGCTCCTGAGTGACGGGCAGTCAGAGTAGGTCCCAGGCATTCCTTGGTGGCTTTGCGAAGCTGCATCAGCACCCCTTACAGCATCCCCCACAGCCAGTGGAATGAGCACTCCCACCTAGGGCATCTCTTCCCTTCATCCACCCTGCACCACCCCTGGGCAGCCCACTTGGGCATCATCCCACTTCCCACCTGCATGCCCACCACGCCCCCCAGCCCTTCCGCTCGTCTACCCTCAAGCCCCATCCCTCCTTTTCTGGTCCTCACCCATGATCCTCTCCACCCTTCACCCCTTCCACCTGTCAGATCTCCTGGCGACGATGATACATCCCTGCCCCACCCCATCCTCCTTATGGCGACAGGAATCAACCCCACAGAAAGCATTCAACACACCCCCATGACACACTGGGGTTGCAGAGGCTCAGTGGAGAAGACATCAGCCAGGAGTCCATTTTGCCAGACTTGAGAGCCATGACTGACGCTCAAAGAATCAAGACCACATCACTGTCATCATGCCGGGCAGCACAGAGCTCGGGCTGGCTTCTCCTTCTTATCCTCACCTGGAGCTCCCAACACGAGGCCATTCAGGAAGTGGCCAGGACCAACTGGACCCTCACAAACAAAAGTGGGAGAGGAACGCCTTACTCAAACCTTCCCACGGTATTGTCAGGAAAGCTCTAGTCAGGAGAACACACAAACTTCAAAACCAATCACATTTGGGACATAAAAATAATAACAATCACCTTCATATCTCAAACCATATTTGACCAAGGTTTTCAAGATGATTGCACATGCGTTATTTCCAACTGCCCATCTTCAGGACCAAAGCACTGGACAGGGCTGGAGCTATCACCCCCTCCCCACACTTCTCATGCCTGGGACTCTGGGAAATCCAGATCCCTGCCAACAGCCCTTGGGAGAGATGAGACACGGGTCCACACCTTTGTCCCTCCAGCACTGGCACAGCATTTCGCACACAGGAGGCCCTCAGGGGGTCAAAACTTGAAGTGAACAACTTCGGGAGGTCCAGAACAGAGACAAGCCATCTCCCACCTTGTTAAGGGGCACTCAAGATTTCATGCTTTTCTTTCCTGTAAGAAAGTTCACCAGTTTTTGTTCCTGTCCCACTCCTTTAGAGCAAAAGGGACCTAGGCTGGAGCAATGCAGGAGATGGAAAGAAGACAATGAAGGACAGAGACCTCAAGGGAGATGCAGTTGGTTCTAAGGCAGAACTTTGAAGAGCAGCCAGTATGTTCCCACCATCTCAGATGGAGCCAAACCACCACTAGCCTGTGTCAGAAGACCCAAATGTGGCAGGAGTTTGAGACCAACCTGGCCAACCTGGCGAAACCCCATCTCTACTAAAAATATAAAAATTAGCCAGGCATGGTGGCTCACATCCGTAATCCCATTACTTTGGGAAGGCAAGGCAGGCAGATCACTTGAGGTCAGGAGTTCAAGACCAGCCTAGCCAACATGGCAAAACCCTACATCTACTAAAAATACAAAAATTAGCCAGGTGTGGTGGCTCATGCCTGTAGTCCCAGCTACCTGGGAGGCTGAGGCACTAGAATGGCTTGGACCAGGGAGGCACAGTTTGCAGTGAGCCAAGACTGTGCCACTTCACACCAGCCTGGGTGACTGAGTGAAAATTTGTCTTTAAAAAAACATAAAAAGAAGACCCAAACGTGGTTAGAGCATCCCGGCTGGGGCGACTAAGAAGCCTCCACTCATTGCCAAGTCCATTTTGGCATTAGGGAAGACAGCACAGGGACTCTCAGACCATGTTGAGACCATCAGCAAGACCAAATCACTTGTTCAGGGGCACAAGATTTGAGGAGACAGTGCTGAAATTAGACTCCCAGCAGCTGGAAAGGGTGGCCTTGGGAGCCTATTGGGCAACAAACAATCCACCCAACTGTCAGAGGCAGGTGAACCAGAGCAACTCCATCTTGAATAGGAGCTGGGTAAAATGAGGCTGAGACCTGCTGGACTGCATTCCCAGAAAGTGAGGTATTCCTAGCCGCTAGATGTTTATAGTTAAGAGAGCAGATTGATAATGGTTACTCAACAGACCCAGATTTGGGAGTATCCTAATATCCCAATATCTTGAGAACAAAGGCATTCCTAATTTTGCTTTAAAGATAATAAAATCAATTCTTGCAAAATACAGTAATTAAGAAAATTACTCCCTTATCACAAACCCTTGTAGCAGAGCACATCTCCCCATGATCTTTTTTATCCTATATATACGAGCATTGGACCTAGGGTGAACCTACTCTGTCTATGAGTAGCCGTACTTTCACAACTTTACTTTCTTAATAAACTTGCTTTTGCTTTGAACTGTGGACTCGCCCTGAATTCTTTCTTGCATGAGATCCAGGAACCCTCTCTTGGGGTCTGGATCCGGACCTCTTTCCTGTAACATCCTTCTGGTGACCACAGAAGCGACTACAGTGTGGAAACCCCTGGTCCAAAGGCTAACTTTGGGTAAGTGGTGGGGTCCTGTAACACAATGAGTTCTGTGAGCACAGCCCACACAGGAAACATCCAGGACTCCCACCACATCCCGAGGCTCTGAGACCAGAGGGGCTGCCAGCTTTCCCAAGAACCTGAGCCAGCCTCCTGCCCTCATGAAGCCTTCAGTCTAGTAGGCAAGTCTGGAGTCAGTTGTCCCCTTTCTTTCTCCTTTACATCTTTGCCCCAGTGTCAGGCCACGTTGGCTCTGTCGATGACAGAGAAGCTCCACCCCCTTCCAGGACCCCCATGTCAGGATGGCCCTGCCCCTAGCCCAGCATGCCTGCCGGCCTCCCCTGATGGACTGTGAGCCCACAGGGCAGCCAAGTAGCAGAGGCCTGCAAACACCTGTTGGCCATCCATCCCGTACCCACTGTGCACTCAGAACCAGCCAGATGCTGGGCGCAGCAATGAACCTGAACGTAACGTCCTAGCCTGGGGGTGGGGTTGGGGCGGGGGGGAGGCACATGTGCTTTAATGGGGGAGCCAGGCGGCAGTCAAGGGAGTCTATTGGACACCGTGAGTGACTGAATGGGAACACTGGCTGGGTAGAGTGTCAGGGAGGATGTGCTGAAGAAGGAACCCACAGTGGAGCTGAGAGTCACCGGAAAAAGGTGCCTCCAGGCAGGAAACAACCCATGCAAAGGCCCTGAGCTCACTGACACTCCCACCGCAGCTCCCTCCCACCACAGCTGCTTCCCACTCTCCTTCAGACCCTGGCCCATTCTGTTTCTCAAAGTGAGCCGATGCCCTGCCCAGCCCCACGGAGTATCCAGTGGGTGCTGACTATCTGTGTGAAATTGACAGGTGCTGCACCACCCTGGGTCTGTGAGGGCCCTGGTGGCTGTTCCCAGCCTCATTATCTGGTATAAGTAATGGGAGGCAGGGGGCTGGGATGGAGCAAATGGCAAGGCACCTCCATGCTCAGGTCAGAGACACCTTCGCCCTCTGCGGGGTGGAAGAGGACCAGCCGACAAAGGCAAATACACCAGGGCAAAGACACAGATGGAGGTCAAGAGCCACCATCACCATCACCCTCAACAAAGGCGTGTATAGGGATTGGGGGAGAGGGGATGCCAAGGAATGGACCAGGGAGACCGGGCACTGGAAATTTCCTCAGGGACAACTGCCTGGCAAAGAAACCTTGGTACCCATGGAGCCACTAGAAGACAAGGGGTTGAGGGAGAGGGGGCTACAGCAGCCGTCCCCACCCTCAAGACATCAAGCACACACTTGGGCATACACTCACATGGAGTGGGCACCCATGCACACTCATTACACACACTCATCACCCATGCAGATATACACACAGCTCTCACAGACGCTACCCATGCACACAAACCTCACACATGCACAGGCACATGAGCACACACAGTCACATTAATGCACATCTACACATATCCCTAACACACACATGCACGCACACGCGCCTACACACACGTGTGCATACAAGTGCAGATAGCACCCACATACAGGTACTCACCACCCACATTCCTGTAAGCACTCAAATACAGACACACAGGCACAAGAGGTGCAAACACGAACACATACATGTGGTCACACACGCATCTATTCGGGCCCACACACGTGCCACGCCGGCACATTCCAGCCTGCACTCGCCCATCTCCAGGCACACGCCATGTACACTCACGCCCATACGCGCACACGCGGACACCTGCCCCTACCCCCACACAGGCACTCACACCCCAAGTCCCGGGACCTCCCACACCCCGGGCCGCAGCACACTGTGCGAGTGGAGGGGGTGAGCTCCCCAGCAGAGGCGCAAGGAGGGTGTAGGGTGCGCGGTGTGGCTGTGGGCTGCGGGCAGGGGCCGGGGGCGCGCCCGGGTCGGTGCCGCGTGGTGGGAGCAGCCGGCGCGCAGGTAGCGGGGAGCCCCGGCGCACCCAGCCCGCCGGTGATTACTATGCGGCGGCAGCTGTCTCCGGCGCGGTGACGGCGCCTCTAATTGATCTCATTATCTCCCCTCCGTAAGGTGAAGTGCGGCCGCTCGCGGGGCCCGGGCGCGGGCAGGGCCGGCTGGCAGCCGCGGGCCGGCGGGGGCAGCGCTCGGCCTCGGGGTGGCACTACCGCCGGGCGCCGCGCCAACGAACGCAGGCGGCGGGCGGCTCGGCGGCCGGGCTCGCGTTCCTGCACCGCGACCGCGCCAGAAAACACCCCGGGGCTGGGCGGCGTCTCCGAGACGCATTCCTTTGTTACTCCCACCGTCTTTGGTAATGATTATTAATGCCATTATGTCCCATTTCCCCTCACCTTCCCCCGCTCCCAGAGCCGCGCCCGCGCGCCCGATCTCCAGGCGCTTCGCTCCTCCTGGAACCAACAACAATGATCCTCAATTAACCCTCTGCCAGGGCTGCCTGCTCGTGAATGAGGCGCTCTTCCGGCTCGCGGGCGGCAGGCGTCCCAGCCCGGGCGGGGGGCCAGCCTCCGCTCCCCCGGCCCGACCCGCGGGGGCTCGCAATCCGCCCGGGCGCCGGCTGGGGGTGGCCTCGCAGCAACCCCAGCCTCCCTCCAGGATGAAACTCGCCCTCTCTGGAGGAGAGAGGGCAGAGACGGTCCGAGAAGTTGCAGGAGGGAAAGAAAAAAAACACCAAAATACTCAGTTTGTTGTGTTTTCCTTGGGTTTGTTTTCTTGCCAAAAAAATTACCCCCTTTGTCTTTGCGCAAAAGAGGCAATCCGGGCACCTTCTGGTGGGCACCGAGGCGGTGCCAAGGCGCCTTTCTTCAGGGCGGTTTCTATTCCTTTTCTAGCCTCACCAGATGTATTTTTAACATTAAAAAAACACTATATTTAATTGGTTATGGATCTCTGTTCTCTTAGCACTACTGGATATCACAGAAAAACACATTAGTACAGAGCAATTAGTGCAATGGCAGTAAACAACTAAGGCACTATTAAGCTGTGGGTGATTAAATAGTATTACTTTATATTTTTTACGGTGCTAGACTAAAAGATGGAGATTTAAGATATATATATTTCCATTAATATTAATATAAAATATAAATAACAGGTGTCTTCCACTTCTTCTTAAGGTGCAATTTATACCCAGCACTTCAATCTGTAGAGAACTACTTTTCTTATTGAAAAAAATCTCTTTCTTTATACACTCCAGGGCAATATTTCTTATCTTCATGCACCCGGATATTTAAGCAGAAATATTATTTAATTGGAGTTACGGACTCAGGCGAAATAATGCCCATACCTATATCACCATTAAAAAATAATAATAATAAAGCTTCCATCCCATTGAAATACGCTCTATCGTTTCTATCTTTGCAAAGAGCGAATCGGGCATTATGTGGTGAATTGACTGCAGGCCCGGAAAACAAGCGGGCGGCGGGTGGGCTGGGGCCCTGGGGCTGGGGCCGGGCCGCGTGCACCTTGCCGAGGCCCACCCTGGCCCCGGCGCCCACTGCAGCTCAGGCCGCTCCTCCTCCGTGTGTGTAGATCATCCTGGAATTCTGGCACATCTTTCCTCGGCATCTGATTAAGTTAACAATGTGCTGCTATTTGCATGCAGATTTGCCGGGGCTTTCTCTCCAGCTGCTCCCAGAGACTTGGTCTTTCTCTGCGTTGTGATAGCACAGCAGTCCCTAAATGCAATCTTTGTCAGACCCAGGTGTGCTCTCATTGAGGACGCCTTCGTTCCAAGCAATTTTTCTTTCTGTAGCATTTATAAGGCTCTATTATAGTATAGCCACATCTGGAGGAAAATTCTCCTATTAATTATATACTTTTACCACTAGGAAGACAGATTCTAAAAGATACCAACATTTTTGTTGTTGTTGTTCTTATTTCTTTGACAGGCTGCGTTTTATTTTATTTTGTTTTGTTTTTCCAGGCATTTCAATATTTAAAGAGCCATTAACCAAGGGGTGGGGGGTATGAATTTCTAGGAAAAAAAAAGAACAACAGAACTAAAATCTCAGTGTCAGCCCTGCCTTACCTCACAGGGACAAGTCAGGGGAAAGGTACCAACTGAGATCTCTCAGAAGACCTCCAGGCTGGACAAGGGATTCAGGATGAGGGCCTGGCCAGTGGGGAAGAGTTCCGTTCTACTGGAGTTTAAAAAAAGGTGGGGGGGAAGAAAAGCACAAGTGCCATTAACCTTTAGCCTAGTCTTCTCCCAGGTGGACATTCAAGCATGTCACCAAATCGCCAGACAATTTGATTTCTCTAAAGTCAAAAAGCAGAACCCAATTGGATCAGCATGGTGATCCCGATGCGGAGTTTTCTTTGTGTGGTGGGGTAATTTTTCAATTAGGTTGGAGACAGATTAAAAGCAAAATCTGGAGCTCAGAATTCATGCTTATCTTTCAGAAAGAGACAAGAAGAAGCTTTGCCCAGGGAGTCTGAAAGTTACTTTAGAAGCAGGTGGGTTGTTTTGTTTGTTTGGTTGGTGTTTTTGCTTTGTTTTCAAATCTTTTGGTACAGTCAGATTAGATGGGGGGGGGGGGCGGGTGATGGAGAGAATTAATGTAGGAATTATAGGAAAAGTTTTAACCATCAGATGGTCCCTTTCTAAATTATAATAAATTTAAAGGGCTAGAATTTTTTATTCAAAAATTATTTTGCAAAAGGGTGTGTACTTCGTGAACAAGAGTCCATGCATGAGTATGTGCGTGTCTGCATGTGGGTGTGTGCGTGTGTGGGTGTTCTATGCTGGGGAGACTGCATGCACACACACTTGCACACACTCACACACACACACACACAAAGAAAACTGAATTACCTTGAGAACAGGGAAAATGGAAATGGAACCATTTTCACTTTTCAAGCCAAACTTCATCAGGTAAAAATCCAAGCAAGGTTTTGGTCACTTGAGTCCAGATCCTATGATGACAACGTGGAAACTCTCTTCTCCAGACTCACCTCCCCTGTTCCAAAGCTGGCCTCAGCAAGATCCCAGGGCCGTGTCCCGGCAGTACCAGGGGCGGCTCCCAGCAGGCCACGTGTGAGCAGCAAAATCACACAAGAGAGGCCTTTCTGAGTCCTGCCTCTGAAGGCTGGAGTCACTGCTCCCAGCTACTAACTGCCTCTGCTCACTGGTGCTAACCCCTTTCCATCAAAATGACCGATTGTTTTCACTCTCTCTCTACAGAGGCCAGAAAGGGCCTGCAATTAGGGCCCATCTTTGGACCATGCCTCAGCCTCAGTTTTGTCAGCTCTGAAATGGGAAGAGCCAATCCCATCCTAAGGACATGCATGAAAGACTGTCAGCCCTGTTCTAAATAGAAATGATAAATAAGGGTAAAGTTTACTCTGATTCTTTTTTCTTAGGCCTCATTTCCTCCAAGCCTTGGTGCTGAAATTAACTGCCCTTCTTTCACCTTACGAAAACAAGAAGCGGATTCTAGTTTCATGATACTTAAGGAAGAATCTATGCAAAAAGGTGGCAGATATTAAATGCATAGATTCTTCAATGTATATATATTCTCTCTTTATATATATACACACATATATATATGCATATACATATATATAGTCTCTATATATGCATTTAAACTTATAATGCAAAAAGAAATAATTTATTTTCTAATTTGACTCTTTTGGGGCCACTGCCTTTTCCATCTCCTGCTGGCTGGCAATGCCCCCTCCTTTCCCCTACAGATATCCAGATACCCTCCTGCAAAAATACAGCAGGGAGGCAGATGCAGTGATACTAGATTACATCACTGGATAGCATGTGGCATTGAGGGGAGAGAGGAAAAAAAAAAAAAAAAAAAAAACAAGAAAAGACAAATGACATTTTGCTGCTATGGTGTGCTACTTTAGTGGTGATGGCTTGACTTTTGGCCCAAACGCATATGCCAATGGCAAGGCTAACTCCAGGGACTCACAAAAAAGAATGTGTGTTCACAGCTGTACTGTACACCAATACAGATTACATGTTTTCAGTGTTGCGGCTACAACAGAATGCTAATTAACATACTGGAGTGATGAGAGCGGCTGCAAGGGCCTTATTGTTCCATTATTTCATGAAGCCCAGCTGCCTTTGTTTATGTCACTTATCCTCTCGTGCCACAGGTTTTTACTCCAAAAATACTATCCCAATACAGCGTTAATATTTAAAAAACAAAGAGGTGGCAGATTGTCATTTTTGTGTCAGTCTCAAACTGCAGAACTGTTAAGCTGTTCTGGTTCGGTATTTAGAAATAATTTAACAGCCATATTCAGACACTGCCTGCATTCTAACATAATGGCTGAATACTTGAACCAAGCAAATGCATAACTATCCTGACATCACTTATGAGATTTAGATTGGTCAGTTAATGGAAGTCTTTACCACAATCAATACCATAACAGCTTCTTGAAATGAACGTGATTTTTTACACGGAGTGCTGCAAACAATAACTACAGAAATATACTACCTTTGTACCTAGCACAAAGAAGCTAAAATGCAAAATTAAGAAGCAATTACGTTTTTGCAAACTAATATTACGTTGATTATTAAAAACAAACACTTTCAAAAATATGTACTTATCATTTAATAATTGGAGGGCATTAGTATCCCCCCGTACCCGATTAATCATTTTTTTACACTTCTTAATAGCTGTTTCACCTACTGGCTACATTATCAGCTTGTTGTTAAGTATTGATATTGATGATTGATGTAATAATGATTAAATAAAAAGCCATATTTACGGCTTGATTTTTATAACATTTTTTGTCATAATCTTCATTCAAGAGAACACTGTCTGCTGTTTAAATTAGTTTTTTCCCCTCTGTTTTGCCTGGATTGTGCGTAAAAGTGACATTCTATAAAATACAGGTTTCCTCAAATAGTGTTCCGCCGGCAATCCATACATTCTACAGTAATTTGCAGTCATGGTCAGGGGAGGTTGTTGGCTCAAGTTCAAAATGTTTATGGCGCATTGCTTCTCCAAAGAACAAAAACACCCTGGGGTTTTAGTTCAAATTTCCCTAAATGCACCTTTATTGACATCAGGTACAATAGTTGGGGAAATACGTAATACCCCAGCACAGACGCCATTCAACCAGAGTCATAAATTAAGTTAGAAAAGGTCTCCCCTAAAAAGTATAGCACTCCACTAATCAAAGCCACGCTGTCGCCATTGCTACAGAACACGGAAATCTTCCCAACAGCCAATTGAGTGAAAAAGCCATAGTTGCTTTTTAACGAGTTTAACTGGTAATCTCAGATAAATGGAGAACTGTTTGAAGTGTCTGCCTTCTCTAAGGCAGTAATGAGAGGATTTAGAGCATTCTGCATCCCAAACTGCGTATAACCAAGAGAATGCCACAGGTGTGTCACCATCCACGTTAGAGTGCTGTCTCAGCGATGGCCATCCCCCCACTGTGGACACAATATAGATTTTTTTTAATTGGATCCAGGAGCTAGCTAAATTATCCAACTGCTCTGTGCTTAAACCCCCAGCTAGCTTATGTACCAATAATAATAAACTTTCCGTAATAGCAGCCCAGCCTATTACTGTTTTTTTTTTTTCTCTTAACCTAAAAGTAGAACCACTTTATTCTGATTGAGCCACTGAAGAAACTCCTGAGTTGGTTTCCTTCTAAAAAAAATTGCTCAAGAATTACAGAACAGACCCAGGTTAATAATATTCAATTATGCACACACGTATTTTCAGAGGAGAACTTGCTTATCTTATGGTACAGGGAGAAAATAATGTCATAATTCATCCCTTTGCAATTTGTGGAAGAATTTTGTCTTTTCCTTTACAATTTTTATTTGCCAGGTCAAAGCAACAGCCGGTCAAAACCACACCCCGGGACAGTGACAGCAACATCTAGACTGCACAATCGCAGACGGGTCGGACTCAATTGACACAGCTTCAGTGTGATCCTCCACATTTAATGCATTCATGTTTCATTTGCAAAAAGAAAATCCGAGCCCTGTGCTACCATTCTGGTTTTCAGAAAAGTGTTACATTTATAAATAAGAGATCAAAATCCTTGAGTGGGCAGAAGTAGTATCATCAAACCAAATACATGTTTCCACCATTTGGACATATTTTTAACAATCTTAATCCCACTTAAACTTTGCGAAAACTCTATTGAAAAATTTAACCTTGTGCTCTTGAAGCTGAAACTGATAAAACTTAATAGCAACAAGGCAGTGAAACACTAATAAACTCATTATAGATCACATAAATGGGATGTCTGCATGGCTGCCAGACAGTGCACATAAGCGCCTCAGTTCCAAAGAGCAAAGGCAAGCAAGGTAGTGTGGCGTCTGTGTGGACAGTTGGAGGGAGACGATTTGGTAACACTTCACAACAAGTTTGCTAAATTTACTGGATCAGGCAGTTCATTTAGAAATTTCAGATGCTAATTATAGGTGGGCTACAGACAAGCTGGTATAAAGAATGAGTTTTCCTGAGGCCTGAGAGCCACATCAGGGTCTACGTTTGCAAAACGGCTCCTGAGTCCTCAAAGCCCTTTCCATGTGATACTCCTTCACCAAGCAAGCGGAGCAGCTGAGGACTCAGCCTCCACCAGTCCCCTCCCTTGGACTCGGTGAGATTCTCCCCTGTCGAATCCATGGAATCCTCCCTACAGTTGGTTTGTACCAGAGGCCACACCTTGAGGTCTGCTCGCTGAATTCCACCAACTCATAACTTGTGTGGCTCACGCGGCAATTTAAGCAAAGATATGTAAGGGTCATCAACTTGTTGAGTTTCATGTAAAAATAGAGATTCCTGCTTTTGCTTGAAAAATCCAAAGCTCTAGCAACATTAAACCCACATTCCCCATGGACAGCCACCAGGGTGCCTTCTCCAGGTGGTCACAACCTCAGACACTGATGGAAACGCTGTTGCCCTCGCAGGCACATCAATGGGACGTCCGTGTGGCTTCAGTTGCAAAGGGCAAAGGCAAGCGAGGTAGTGAGGTTTCTGTGTAGACAGATGGAGGGAGAGGATTTGGTAACACTTCACATTTGGCAACTAGAGTTTTGCAGCGGTAGTGTGCACCATTCAGAGAATGCTGATGAGAGGAAAGATATGGTCAAAAGAAGATATGCTAAGGAGAAGCTGGAGGATGGACTGGAAGAACACGACTTGTGTTTCGGGCCCCACCCCACCACGTTCAATCAACATGTGGCTGCTGCAGCCAGCTCTGCCCTCCATGAGTCTCTCCTTGCAGAGAGTGGGGGAGTATATGCTTCCTCCTTGTCATCACAAGAAGAATCTGGGAACCCAGGAAGGACAGGAGTAGGAGGGAGGGACAGAGGCTCTGCCCCTCAGTGGCTCAAAGTCTAGGTGGGGAGACCAGGCATGAAGTTCAGACAACCAGAACCAAGGCATGGGGTGGGAGATGGTGGTCCAGCCATGCAGTGGATACTTTAACAAGCATGAGAAAACGCTGTGCTTAGCCTTGGAGAGCCCACAGCAAAGGTGCAGGAGGAAGGACTGGGACACAGGGAGAAGGAAAAGGAGAAGGAAGAGATCGAGGTGGTAGGCAAGACAGTGAAGTGCAAGGCTCTGCTTGTGGGTGTCATTCCCTGTGATCTGTGAGGCCAGGAGCCAAGATCAGAGAGTGCTTGCCCCTCAGCTACTCCAGACTCTCATGTCTCACTGTGCTGCTGCCACGGGACCAGCATCACCAGCACTTCCCGGGGGCTAAAGGTGAGCAGCTCGGGCTCCACCCCAGACCTCCTGAATCAAATGGGCATTGAAGGCTCTGATCTATCCAGCTGGTAGAGAAAGCCAAAGGGATCGCTCCAGCTCCCTGCACTCCACGTCCACATGCCCTGGGCTTTGCCATGCATGGGGCGTGCAGGTGTGAATTGCAAAGGAGTCTAAAGGGACTCCAGGTGCATTTCTAGCCAAGACAGATAACCAGTCCATCCACCTCGATGGTGTTTTTAGACCATCAATAAATATGGCTTTGGTAGTCAGATGATGTGTAATTAGCATTAAACTCTTTTATTTCATGTAAGTTAGAGCCTTGTCTGAGACACTTCATTCAGGAAGTAACCTGGCACTCAAGATTAAAATGAAATATTAGCATGTCAGCGGTGGCCTCACCACGGCACACTCCCCTCCCGCCCTCCAACCCTGCAAGGGAACAGCACGGAACGTCCCAAGCACCCCAGCAGAAGGGATGTGGCGGAGGGTCTTTCAGAGGTGAGAGGTCAGACTTTCTTCCATGGAAAAGGGGCCACTGCCCCTAGCAAGTGAGAAATGGAAAAACTGACCCTTGTCGAAGTTGAAACCAAATAAGTGTCATCCTTTTATTGCATTTTCTTTCTGCTCCTTAAACTCATCCAGGCTGTCACTGCCTTGGGGCCTTTACAACTGCTGTGTCCTCTGTCCAGGCACTGCCATCCTCATGGGACTCAGTGTCTCCTCCCCAGAGGGCCTTCCCTTATCACACAGTCTCAGTCAGCCCTCAGTCCCTCAGCTTCAGATCCCCCTGTTTGAACACTTGGTGTGGCATTTGCCCTAACAAATGGTGTTCTGGCTTCTTCCTATAGAATAGTATTTATTGCCTGACTCCTCCAACTGGAATGTCAGCTACAAGAGGGCAGGGACTTGGCTGTTTTGTTCTCTGCTACACTCTCAGGGCCAAAAACAGCACCTGGCTCATCAAGTAGGATGAAAGAGAAGAGAGGGAGTGGAAAGGGAAAATAGGGGATAGATAGATAGATGATAGATAGATAGATAGACAGATAGATAGATAGATAGATAGATAATAGACAAATGATAGATCCAGAGAGGAAGAAAGGTAAATAGATCTATCTGTGTATAGAGAGATGCTAAATACATAGATAGATTGACAGATAAGAAGATAGATCTAGAGAGAAAAGGAAGGGAAGGAGAGAAGGAGAAAGCAAGGAAGGAATAAAGGAAGGAAGGAAAGAAGGAAGGAAGGAGATATAGATAGATAGATAGATAGATAGATAGATAGATATGATAGGTAAATAATAGATAGATAGACAGACTGACAGCTAGCTCAATTGATCAGGCACTTTGGCTGACATGGAAGAACATGGTGCCCACTCTCAAGAGTCTTGCAATTTAGAAGGGAAAGTGACAGAGCCAGAAAGCATTGCCCAGCAGCCGCTCACGGTGTTGTCAGATGTGACCAGAGCTGCACATGATTAAATGGCAATTAGGGATTCAAAGGGAAGGACCATGAAGACAGAGGAGAACTTGCTGTGGGCTGGAGGAGTTGGCGTGGGGTTTCCTCAGAGGTTTGGCGGGGGTGACTTCCTTGCACCAGATTCCAAGAAGCCGGCTAGATATGAAAATCCCAAACGGTGCCCCAAAGTTGCACAGAGATCACCAGACACATAGCAAGATTTCAGCTGATACATAGAGAAACTCCTATTTTTTTAAAAATGAAGGCTTATGTAACTATTTTGATGTTTGATATGAAAAATACATAACTGGCAAATTCAACCAGAGATTTTGTAGCTATTATTATCCAGGACAAAGCTAAATATAATATGTTATGGGAAAAAGTGTGCCTACTTACAAACTATTAAAGTCCACAAGCAGGTGGTTCTCACTCTGGAAAAACTCCAAAATTAGGTGTGGGAATGCTGGAAGTGGCCAGCTTAGAGCTAAGGAGTCAGCCCTCACACTTCCCGCAGAAGCAGAGCCTCGCAGGGAGTGCCTGGGAAGGTTACCTCCATGGGAGTCCTTGCTACATGGGACCTGGTGGTCAGCTGGGTTATCGGAAGCAGACGTGGGCTTCGTGGCCCTTGCCCGCATTCGTAGAAGTGGCAATGGTATGTTCAAGCACGCCAGGGATTCCCTGGGCAGCATCTTCCCCCAACCAAAGCTGTGTGGGAAGCAGGAAATACTCCTGGAAAGAACTGCAATGGCTGCTCCTGCCTCTTGCAGGGGCAACAAGCACTAGCAAGTCCCTTCCCTTCTAAAGGAGAGAGAGAGGGAGGAAGAGAGAGGGAAGAGAGAAAGACAATAGAGAGGGGAGGGGAGAAGGAAAGTTTGGGGAGGAACAGGGACAGGAGGAAAAAGATGAAGAAGAGAAAACAAGAGCATCAGAGAGACAGAGAGAAAGAGAGACAGAGAGAGAGAGAGAGAGAGAGCACATGCCTATCTAAAGACCAAATGCTGGCGAAAGTCCTTTTCAGGAAGAAAAATTTTAAAATGCATGAACTCTATTTATACCCTGAGTAAACAAGATAATTACGTGTTCGTTTCATAAGTTGTGCCTTGATTTCAGATCACTAGTGACCATGAATGTTTGGATTTCATATAAGCATGTTTAAAAGCCATGGGTCTTGACCCTCTGACCAGGAAGCTAAGCTTAGTCAACACTTTTCACACTGTGATCAAGGCGTAAAGCGCAGAGTTGAACAAACTAACATTTTACTCTTGGAACTGAAGTATAAGCAGGAGAACTGATGAATCTGCTAATTGTTCCATTGTTCTTGCCTGCTCTTGACATTAGCATATACCCCTTGTATCACCCAAAGTACCTCTTTTGTATACATATGAAAAGAAAAACACATATGACCCTGATGAATATAAAGGGTGTTTTTCTTTTCTAAAGAGTCATCACTTTCTGCTGTTATCTTAAGGCCAAGTTGCTTGTGTACAGTTCATGCCCTGGCCTGAGAGCATGCTGGGACTGCCTGCAATGCACCCTGTGCAGGCTGGACAGTTTCTGGACACCCCAAACTTAGCCTGTCCCAATTTCCATCTTTCTTCCTGCAGTCACTATAAGCCTTAATCAAGAGAAAGGCAACAGCGAGTTCTGCAAGAGGCTGGTGAGGTGATTCTCTTTTATTTTTATTTTTTAAGACAGGATCTTTCTCTGTCATCCAAGCTGGCATGCAATGGTGGGATCTTGGCTCACTGACCCCTGGGCTCAAGCCATCCTCCCACCTCAGCCTCCCGAGTAGCTAGGATTGCAGGTGCACGCCACCATGCCCAGTTAATTTTTGTATTTTTTTGTAGAGATGGGGTCTCCCTATGTTGTCTAAGCTGGTCTTGAACTCCTAGGCTCAAGTGATCTGCCCACCTCAGCCTCCCAAAATGCTGGGATTACAGACATGAGCCTCTGTGCCTGGCTGGGGTGATTCTCTTTCTCCCATTCTCACTTTCCCTGTGTCAGTTCAGCAAATGGTTTTCTAGTGGCTCCATTCTTGGCTATATCCCAGTGAGTCACAAATACCTTAATTGGGCACACAGCTTTGTTCACCGTGGGGCTCCAGCCTACACCTCCACTCTTGCCTGCTCTTATGCTATATCCTATACATCTTACACCCGTATCCTAAGTTCCAGTGAAACAGAGATGCTTAACATTCTCCAACATACCTATCCGCCCTCAGTTTTTCCAGATTCCCCCTCTCTTGCCTCTGCTGGGAATGACCACTTCAATTCCCCCTCCCAAATCTGCAAATGCATCTGACAAACCCCTGCCTTCTGCAAGAAGCTTCTCTCTTGCCTTCTCCCATCTCTATTGGTGAATATTTTCCTGGTCCCTCAAGGTCCAGCTCCAAGGCCAGCCCTTCCCTGAAGCTCTTCCTGGCCTCAAAATTAGCCCAGTTTTTCCTCTCTTTAAATGATTGCACAGTGCTGAGCACAGAGGAAGTGTACAACAATTATTAGCTCCTTTATTATCAGTCAACAATTTATTCTTATTGCTTTTATTAACTGATCTCTCCATCTCGCCTGAGAATTCATGGCTCTCCATTGAATCTCGGAGGTGGCACTGGTTGTGTTCTACTTTGCGATGTGGTTTGTTATGTGTAGGTTCTTTCCGTCTGTAGCTGTAGCCCATCATTGCCTAGGATGGTGGTTCCGGGTAGAGTAGCCGGGCTCTCTGTATGCTTCTGCCAGCTCAGAGTGTACTGAAAAAGTGCGCACCTTACTTCCCTACGGGCAACGTCCTTTTAGGCTCAGTTGTCAATGAATTCTCAGGGCCCCAGCGAATCCACAGCCCTGGTGATAGGCTGCCTCCTGAGATAACTCAACGGGTCACAACAGCAGTGCCACTGAGGGTCATCCAGACCTCAATGCTAACTGAACATACATGCTGCCGATGCTGGGTGCACAGAAGATCTGGATTGCAGCGCTCTGGGCAGGTGGGGAATAGGTCGGGAAATACTGTGTCCCCCTCCTCTTGTCAGCCTAGAGTTCTAGGGAGCTTGTCCCAGCCCACCACATCACAGATAAAGACCTGCTGCACAAGAGCCACATCAAAGTTTTTCCTTAATTTCAAACCCCAATTTCTCTCACACTTTATTTATTTTTTTTTTTTGAGATGGAGTCTCGCTGTGTTGCCCAGGCTGGAGTGCAGTGGCGCAATCTCGGCTCACTGCAACCTCTGCCTCCCGGGTTCAAGCTATTCTCTTGCCTCAGCTTCCCAAGTAGCTAAGACTACAGGCATGCACCATCGCGCCCAGCTAATTTTTGTATTTTTAGTAGAGGCGGGGTTTTACCATATTGGCCAGGCTGGTCTCAAACTCCCAACTTTGTGATCTGCCCACATTGGCCTCCCAAAGTGCTGGGATTATAGGAGTGAGCCACTGCCCCTGGCCTCTCACACTCATAAACAAGAACCAATGGTAAGCCCAACAGTCCTTTGTGGGGAGGAGAAAGAAAAAATCTTGATTTGGCCTTGCTGGAGGCTAAACCTCAAACACTGAAACTTCTTTCAGATCCTATTTCCGGCTGGGCGCCGTCCGTGGCTCACGCCTGTAATCCCAGCACTTTGGGAGGCTGAGGGGGGTGGATTACATGAGATCAGGAGTTCGAGACCAGCCTGGCCAATGTGGCGAAACCCCGTCTCTACTAAAATTACAAAAATTAGCTGGGCATGGTTGTGGGCCCCTGTAATCCCAGCTCCTCAGGAGGCTGAGGTAGGAGAATCGCTTGAACTCAGGAGGCAGAGGTTGCAGTGAGCCGAGATCATACTATTGCACTCCAGTCTGGGTGACAGAGCCAGAGTCCATCTCAAAAAAACAAAACAAAACAAAACAGAAAAGATCCTATTTCCACTGCCCTCCTAAAAGCAAAAGAGAATGGCGGTCCTGGTCTCCCTCTGCGTATTCTTCCTCATGGCACTGGGTCCTTTCAGCCCAGATTCACTGCGCTTGGGTGAAGGAAAGGGTCCTCCTGGCTAGTGAGAATCAACATCACTGCCAAAGACTGCTGACAGCCCATATCACACCCGCACACACTCACGACACATGTCAAGGAAGGCCTGGTGTCCCCCAGAAGGTTACAACTATTGAGGGATTTGGAAAAAATGTAAAAACAATATATATTTCTTCCCCTATTTTCTGTCTCACCTGGTCCATTGCCAGAAACATAAAGACCATCTGGATGGTCCAGGCATACTGATTCACACCTGTAATCCCAACGCTTTGGGAGATGAGGTGGGAGGATCGCTTGAGGCCAAGAGTTCAAGACCAGCCTGTCAACACAGTGTGACCCCATTTCTATAAAAATAAAATAAAATAAAAGAATGAGCTGAGCATGATAGTGCACACCTGTAGTACTAGCTACTTGAGAGGCTGAGGTGGGAGGATCACTTGAGCCCAGGAGTTTGAGGCTACAGTGAAATCCAATCACATCACTGCACTCCCACCTGGACAACTACAGATGGAGACCCCATCTCCACAAACATAAATAAATAGAGACTACCCGGGTCAGTGAAAGAGAGAAGCTATTTTCTCCTTACCTCTCCACTGACTCACTTTTGTAGAAAGGCAATGGTTTGTGTATATTTTGCTTTTTTTGCATGACCCTCCTTTTTTATTTTAATTAGCATGTCTAGACTGGGCTCAGTGGCTTACGCCTGTAATCCCAGCAATTTGGGAGGCTGAGGCAGGCAGATCACTTGAGGTCAGGAGTTCAAGACCAGCCTGAGCACCATGGTGAAACCCCGTCCCTACCAAAAATGCAAAAATTAGCCAGGCATGGTGGCATGTGCCTGTGGTCCCAGCTATTTGGGATGCTGAGGTGGGAGAATCACTTGAGCCCAGGGGGCGAGGTTGCAGTGAGCCGAGATCGCACCACTGCACTCCAGCCTGGGCAACAGAGGGAGACCCTGTCTCAAAATAAATAAATAAATAAATAACATGTCTCAAAACAAAGGCAATGCTTTCCAAACATACAAGCATCGCCGAGAAATTGTCAAAATAGATCGCTGTTCTTGGCTTTTTTTTTTTTTACCCCCTTTGGAAGAAGACAAGGAAGCAATGAGCAAAGTCCTCACTAAGCACCAGTTCCTCAGTTCACCCACAGTGCCCAGGGAAAGAGGTAGGACCAAGGTTCTTGAAGGAGTAGGCTTGGCAAAGGAAACTCTCGAGGCGAGTGAGTCATGGTGAGAGTAGCTGGGTCAAGACAGGAGTAGCTGACCCTTGCAGGACTTCCTTCCACAGGCCTGGACCCAAGAGTCGTAGAACAGCAGGGAAGTGGCCGGAACGTCTGCACCACGGACAGTGGAGCCAGCCCTAACTGGAGGCTCTTTGCTTCTTTGGAGTCCAAGCCTAGTACTTTCTGCAAAGTGGCCTCCTAGAGGACCAGACTGCATCACGCTGTTCCCAGCTGACTACCTTTAAAACAAAGTGTTGAGATGCGGCTCTCATCTTCCGGAGCTCACTAGGAAAGCCGCCCGCCTCTGCCTGGAGGACTGGCACACCTCTGCCCCGGCACAACTGCCACTGCAAGTATCTGAAAACGCTTGGACAGGGCCTTGAGAGTGGCAGCTCCCAGACTCAGAGGAGCTTTGGTCCCAGGGAGGCTGGGCCATGGACGATGGTGAAGTTGAAATGTTTCAAACTGAGATCCAACCCAGATCTCTCTTCCTGCACTTTCTCAACTGCCCGTGCCCCACTGTGCGAAACAGACAGACACCCGCAGTAGGACCAGCGGCAGCAGTGAGGCATCATGGGTTAATGTGCCTCTTTTTTTAGTTGGTGGTGCCTATTTGCAAAGCTGACCTAATGCACGGCCTCACAGCTCTCGACCTCTGAAGGGCCAAGAGGGACACAGGAGCCTTTGTCTTATGTCAAACAAAAGGCAAAGTCACAGCGGAGTGGACCCTGAAGTGATGTGGGATGCCCGCCCCACCCACCCCACCCCGGAGGACGCCTGCCTTGCCAGGCCGCCCATAGGGGCAGATTCAGAGTGAACGTGGCAGAAGAAATTTGTGTCCAGGCTCAACCCCACCACCCACCTGGTCCCCACTCTTTGGAAGGTCCTACTCTGAGTGGCACATCCCAAGCCCAGAGAGAAGTGGCATTTCTCTGCACCAACAGCTGGCACAAAGAGAAAGACCTCCAAAAAGAAAGGTCCATGGCGCGTGTTTGACGCCTTCATGGAAGCCAGTCATTTCCACTTCGCCAGGCCTCTCCCCAGATGCCCTCCCTCCATAGCAAAGCCCCCCAAATCTCTAACAATTGAACCCTCATCACAAAGCAAAAAGCACCATAATTAGCTCCATAAAGTAATCAAGCCCCATTAAAGGGAAAAAAATATGACATGAAGCTTTTGTTTCCAGAAATGAAAAAAAGAAGGCTTAAAAAAAAGAAAAGAAAAGAAAAAAGAAAAAGAAGAGAAAAAAAGAAGGAAGGAAAGAGAAGAAAATCCAGCAGCAGCAGCAGCAGCATCAGGGATTCCAGAAAAGGAGAAGCTGTCGCCCAGGCACACAGGGAGAGTTCTCCCGTCGGGTGCCGAATGGCAAGAAGGGTTAAATTTATGTTCCATTACAAGTCCCCTTTTTTTTTGGTTTCATCTTCTCAGTAAAACACATAACTTAAAATGAAATCAAATATTAAAAATGACAGACTATATAAGTGCTGTGAGTAACTTCAGGTCACGGAGGGAGGGAAAAGCCGGCAAGTTGTCAGGCACTATCTGTCAGAGTGAATTAGAAACAATCAACAGAGACTGAAAGGGAAGGTGATTGTTATTAAGCAGCAGGGCTGTGAGCAGGCTACCCAGATGTGGTCGTGCATATAAAGGACAGGAAACAGCAGTTTAATTCAGGAAGCCCTGGCGAACAGGGCAGCAGAGAGGAGAAAAGTCCTTTGTCGCTAATAAGCTGGAAGTTACTTTGATAACAGCAGGGTTAGACTCGAGAATAAAACACATTTCTTTCACTACCACACACCATTAATATCGCAGAAATGTGGTCAGAAGAAATGCCCAGTGCAAGGCGGACTTAGCCAGTGGCCTTCCCCAGCAGAAGCCTGGGAAGCCGGACCCCAAGTCCCCATTTCAGCCAATGCCTTCCCTCCTTCCAAGGCCAGGCTCTTTCTGACCGCGTCGGACCGACTATCACCTTCCAGAAATGTCATCTGACCAAAAAAGAATACTGATCGTGTTTCATTATTTCCCGGCGTCAGACACTCCCATCTCTGTGGCCTGTGGGAAAGGTGCAAGCCCCGTAAACAGCCTCGATATAATAAAGTCCATGCATGCAGCAACGAAAAACAATTTTATATGCAGACAAGGCCCGATTTCATAAGAAATTACTTATGCAGGCGTTCTGCAATTATCCTGTGATACTTTCAGGCAACAGTCTGACAGCAGTTGTGCAAACAATAAAGGGATTACAGAAATAAAAACAAATAATATTACACACACAGAAACTCCATGTTGCATGTGAACAGGATGAAGGGAGGGTACAGAAATCAAGGGAGCCAGGCAGGGGCCAACAGGAAGTGAGGCCCGGAGCCGAGCCGACCCCTTCCCAAGCACTTTCACTACGCCCAAGCTCGCTGCGTGGTACTTTCGGTAGAAGGAAATGCTCAGCAGCTATCTGGGGGCCTGCCCTGATCTCCTCCCCCAGCTCTGAAGATGCTGGGCCACCTGCTTGCCTCTCTGACCCGCAGACTCTTCATATGGGGGAAGCTGAGGTCTTTGGCTCCCTTTGAGGAAGGAGCAGAGTCTGGACCAAGAAGAGGTGAGCAATAGGTGGGCAGGGCAGCCCCGACACTTTCTCTCACTCAGCAGGTGGCCTCATACCACAGAAAGCATCTTGTCCTTCCACCTGTCCCAGGGTCAATGTAGGCCCTGGGTCAACTGCCCCTGTCCAGTTGCAGCCCAGAGAAAGCTTCAGTCAGCATGGTGGAGGATCAGGACCGCTGCTTCCCAAATGCAGGGGAGAAAAGTCAGTGGATCAGCCACACGTGAGGGCGGAATCAGACTCAGAGGAGGCCGAAGTGTTTTCCCAAGCAGCCCTTACCCAAGTGGTGTGGGGAGGGGTCGTCCAACTGCCCACAGGATGGAACTTGGCCATCCCCTCCCTCATCCCCTCTGCCGACATTGATAGGACGGGTGGGCACCCTGTAACTCATGTGCTGGGGAGACAGGAAGGAAGGTGGAACCAGATGCCTGCAGAGGGGCATCCTGACTGCCTCCCCCAGAAGATAGGGACTTCTGCATTGCTGCCCATATCTGAGCAATGGCCTTACCCCATGCAGTCAGGAACAGTCGCCGGCCTCCCAGTGGCACAGCCGTATTCAGCAGCAGGAGAACTCAGGGCCAGGAGAAGCGTGGGGCCAGGGAACTGCAATGCTCCAAGCCATTTGCACCTCATACGCTCCAGACCAGGCTATCCCAGGGGCAGCTCAGGGCCGCACTGGCCACTCCTTGCAGAGAGCCCTCCCCATACCATGAGCGCTGTGTCTGCCCCTGTGCTCAGGAATCACCAAATACAGGCCCCAGCTCCAGCCAGTCCACACACACACTTGTGTTTACACAAAGTGTTTTGAAAACTTGAATTTGTTACCAACAACAGAGACAAAATTTTAAAAAGAACTGGATTCCTTTTTTTCTGACTTTTAAAACTCCGAAAACCTGGACAAACTCGGCCCACACTCCTGGGCGGCTGCAATGGATGGAAGCTAGGTGGTAGTGGCGGTCCCTTTTGATGGGCCAGCTTTCCCCAGGCTGCTCTGTGCACACTCAGCTCCATGCATTTACCAATTGCACTCTGAATTTGGGGTTATGACAGCTCCCCAAGAGGGAAGAGACCTGCCCAGGTCACTCAGTGACAGGGTGGGCCATAGGAACACATTCAGGAGCAGAGTCCAAAACCTGTCCCAGCCTGAGCTGCTTCAGCCTTGATTGTCTTTGTCCAAAACTTTCATGGTCTGACCCTAAAATGGGCCTGCTGGAATCCCTGAAGGGCATCCGAAATCACCTCTCCAGATATCAGAAACTCAAGGCCAGCGTCCTGGCCTGATTGCATCCCGAGGGTTGGCATAAGTTAGACTTGGACAGACCTTGGGTCTTGCCATTCCTGCATATCAGAAAATTCAGAAAGAAATGTGGATTTGTCATATATTTGGTTTGCTTAAACCACAATGCAACAAGTTCTAATGATTACAAGTTTCAGAAGCAAGGGGGCTAGTCAATCAACACAACAAGTGATTGCTAACCACTCAGTGGGCCAGGAACGGCCCTAGGGGCTGTGAGAGCTACTGAGATGAAGAAGACACAAACCTCACCATCCAGACACAAGCTGGAGCCTCAGTTCACCACAAGTGGCCCCCAAACTGTCTGGATCTGCCTGGGCATCCCAGGGGAGGTGAGGAGGGCCTACTGTGTTCAGGTGAGAACTGAGCTGGACATAAACATAAATGCGTGGGTTCTGGTTCTGGCTCTGCTAATGATTTGCTTGTATGATCCTGGGCCAGTCCCTTACCCTCTCTGAGCCACAGTCTTCTCACCCATAAAAGGAAGGTGGCTTTGATCATAAAGATTTCTGCTAACCCAAGGGTTTCATGAGCCTAGGAATGATCTAGAATTCAGGAGGACAGTACCACTTGGCAATAATACCTGCACTGCCCAAGGGAAAGAGGCCTAAACTATAACCACCAACACTCCTTACCCTTAAACTCACCCTGCGTGCATGATGACCCATAATGACCCAGTTTCCCTGCAGTGAACAGGAGATGTCTGCAACTCTCTGAGGGTCACTCTTCTCTTCTGGGCACAGACTTAGCCAGACCAAGGCTCCCTGATCAAAGGAAGAAGCAGAGTCTGTACAAGGAAGAGGTGAGCAATAGTTAGGCAGGGCAGCCCAGCTGGACTCTGTGGGCTGATGTGGGACCTGAGGTGAGAGCAGTTAAGCGGCCTGTGATACCTTCCAGAAGCTCTCTGCCTGTCACTCTCCCCAAGCGCCCACAGCTGGGAGGCTCAGGCCTCCCGGGGCTGCACAGAAAGCTCATGCCAGGGCCTGAGGAGCTGCCATGGGCCCTGCTGCTTCAAGAGCAGGGTCCCCAGTGCTGCTGTCCATCTTTCTTGCACCAAAGAGCCTGAAATCCCTAATTCCCAGCTTTGGACAAGTCACCAGCTCATCCCTCCAGAGGAAAATGAAGGCCACCAAGAGCCAATCCAAGCCACTCATTCCTGGCACCTAGGAGCATCTCCACACCCGAAAAGGGTTTCTCAAGACACTCCCTCTGGTTAAACACAAAAGTTCACACTCATCAGCATGGCCTACAAAGCCACGCCTGATAAAAGCCCTCCACCCCACCCATCCTCTCCCCAGGGATCACTGTCTGGACACACTGGCCTACACGCTGTCCCTTAGACATGCCACGCTCTTCCCCGCCATGAGGCCTTTGCACATGCTGTTCTTTCTGCTCGAATGCTCTTCCCAGAACTTCACTCTGCTCTGGCCCCTCCATGTCCTCCAGACCTCTAGCTGCCAGCGTCCCTTCCTTAGGGGGGCCTCCCCTGACCACCTAGCCTCTCTCAAGTACAGATACTACCCCTCTCCTTCCCCACCCATTCTCCTGCTTCATTTTCTCATGCATTTATTGCTCTATGATGACATCATATCCACTGGTTTCCTTGTTTACTGCTCCCCACCCTCAACCCCCATAGTATCAGTCCTCTGAGGACAGGGTCCTTGTCTGTCTTGTCCAACATTGTACCCAGTGTAAGAGCTAAGAGTTCAGGCTCTAAAATTGGGAAGAACCATGCTCGAACCACCAGGTTTGAGGCAGGAAGAAGGAATCAGGCTCTGAGGTCAGGAAGAGCTATGCCTAGACCTGGCCTTCCCAGGTTTGGGGCAGGCCATTTCTCTGGCCTCAGATCCCACATCTGGAAAATGGAACAAATCATACTATCTACTACCTGCTAGGGGATTTGGGAGGATTAATTGAGATGATATCAAGAAATGCACATGCCAGAATAAGCTCTACTCTGTCTTCTCTCTAGAGTTAAAATTATCTCTGATTTTGGTTTTCTCCCTGGGAAAGTGTCCGCCATGGGACCTTACACACCAACCTCATTCAGCAGCTACAAAGGAGTTTGCTGGGATCTTTTCTTCCAAAAGCCCAGAGATCTCATGGTGAAGATCGAATATGATGCAAAGCCCCATACACATGTGCACGGCTTATCATCATTATCACATAGAAATTACAATTATTCACTCTCTCCTCTGTGCTCCCAAAGTACTGCTCCTGCAGCATTTAACTAAGGTAATTACTGCTGCGGGAAGGATGTTGACTCACTCATCTGTACCAGGACAGAGGGGCTGACTCGGGGCAGCCCAGCCCACCGCAGGAACAGCACCTGAAGTGCAGACTGCCCTGGATCCCCAGAGTCCTGCAAGTGCCTGGGACACAGTGTGTCTGTTACATAAAAGGAGGGTTCTATAGGCTCTGAGTGCCTTTCCTTCTGGAAGTCACTGGGCCTCCCAACCTGAACATGAGGTCTTTCTAAAGGATAAAGCTATAGAAGACTGGACAACCATGCCCTGAAATTCTGCCTCCAATCTTTGCAAAGAGCTGTCTGGAAATCTACATTGTGGTGGGACATGAAATCATTGTCTGATGTGTGTGATTCATTCAGTTACCAATGGTTGCCTCAATGTTTATGTAATCAGTGCTTAAGAGTGGCACTCGGGGCCAGGCACAGTGGCTTACATGTGTAATCTCAGCACTTTGGGAGGCAGAGGCAGGTAGATGCTTAAGCCAGCCGTCCCCAGGCTTTTTGGCATCAGGGACCAGTTTTGTGGAAGACAACTTTTCCGTGGATTGGGAGGCGGTGAGAGTTTCCGGTGAAACTGTGCCACTTTAGATCATCAGGCATTAGATTCTCACAAGGAGCACACAACCTAGATCCCTCGCATTTGCAGTTCACAATAGGGCCTGGGATCCTACGAAAATCTAATGCAGCCACTGACAGGAGGTGGAGCTCAGGCAGTAACACTCACTCACCCGCAGCTCAGCTCCTGCTTGACAGCCCAATTACTAACAGGCCACAGACAGTACCAGCCCATGGCCCAGAGGCTGGGGACCCCTGGTTTAAGCCCAGGAGTTCAAGACCAGCCTGGGAAAAATGGCAAAACCACATCTATACAAAAAAATACAAAAATTAGCCAGGCATGGTGGGAGGCACTTGTAGTCCTAGCTACTTGGGAGGCTAAGGCACGGGGATCGCATGAGCCCAGGAGGTTGAGGTTGCAGCGAGCCAAGATCACACCACTGCACTCCAGCCTGAGTGACACAGTGAGACCCTGTCTCCAAATGAAAAAGTAAAATAAAATAGAACAATGAGACCCTTCCTCGTGAGTGGTTTAGCACCATCCTATTGGTGATGAGTGAGTTCTCACTCAGTTGGCTCACACAAGATCTGGTTGTTTAAAAGAGTCTGGGACCTCCCCCACCCCTTCCCTCGCCGCCTCTCTCACCCTGTGATGCTCCTGCTTCTCCTTCACCTTCCACCATCACCATCATGCAGTTGCAGAAGCTGAGCAGATGCTGGCGCCATGCTTGTACAGACGGAAGAACCATGAGCCAAATACACCTGCTTTCTTTATAAATCACCCAGCCTTGGGTATTTCTTTACAGCATCACAAACAGGGCCTAATACATAAGACTCCAAAAGGTCGAGTGTCCAGTGCAAAGAATCGGGAGGGCATTGATGAAGAGAAGCAGCAAGAGTCCCAGCAGGAAACTCTGAAAGTCCAGAAAAGGCTCTGGGGCTGAATTAGCCTACTTCCAACCCATTCTTAACCAGTTCATCCCAGGTCCAGACTACTCGGGGCAGGATTCAACTTCAGGGCCCAAGAAGCCTGTGGTCTGGAGCCTGAAAGTCAGCGAGAGGCAGGGAGGATGGTGCCCACATGTTCTCTGCCTGTTTCTAATACCTGCCCCCTTTCTTGGTCTCCAGGGGACAAAATTTGTTTTTGGATATAAAGTCTCAATCCTCCTTCCAGTTCATGTGACCCAGAAATTATTCCAGGATATATATTTCCAGTCTGGGAAAATCTCCCTATCTTTATGTGGCCAATCCCATGAACACATAATTGTTCTTTATCTTCTAGGAGGCCCACAGCATGCCAGGGCAGTTAATTTTTTAAAATGCATGCCATGATCAGGTGTAGTGGATCACGCCTGTAATTCCAATACGTTGGGACGCCAAGGCGGGAGGATTGCTTGAGCCCAGGAGGTCAAGGCTGCAGTGAGCCATGACTGCACCACTGCCCTCCAGCCTGGGTGACAGAGCGAGACCCCATCTCTATGAAAATAAATAAATCAATAAAATAAAATGCATCCCTCTGTGTCAGAGAATCTGATAAGGCTGGAGCTACTATCTATTCTACAGAGTCCAAGAAGCCCATCCAAAGGATATCTGTGTCTCATTCGCAGAGGACACACATGTCGCTTCTCCTCCTCCCCCTCGGTCTCCAACCTGTCAGGCACCTGGGCAGGTAGTTCATCCTTCTCTTCCCTACCCGTCCCAATTGGGATCAGGGGAAATGGCCCCTTTCAGCACCGTCTCCATCTCGGGAGGCAAGCAGAGTGGAATGTTCCAGAACAAGCTGGTATACTCACTGCCCCCAGAGGAAACCAGTCTTACCCTTCTCCCCTACCTGAGGCCTGCGGCATGGATGCTAAACTGGGCCTTCCAAAACTGTGAGCATCCGCGTGGCAGAATCCTCACCATCAATGTAGCAGCTAAATATTGTAAGGCTCCTAACTCCTCCATCTGTGTTTTGCCTCCCAAGAGGGAAAATAGTCTTCGCAGACGTTCCCTTATCTGGCAGGCAGATTCTAAACCTTACTGGCAACTGCAGGCTTGTTTTCCCAACCAAACAGCTATGGAACCAAAAATTGCTCCTGCCGGCGATATGCTGTGGAAGGAACTAGCCAAACAGCTCAGTCTGGAAGCCCGGGGCCCGGAAGCCTGTGGGTTGTCACCATGCCTAGGGGAGACCCAGTGCTCTGAGAAGTCACCGGTGCCGTGGGGGCCTGCTCATCCACTGATGGAAGCGACCACTGCTGGTTTTCGCTGTTCCTTTTTCTTAACACGAAATACACCCACCAAGAAACTGATGGAAAACACTCACCACAGTGTGAAATCAACACTTTCTAATTCAAATAAAGGGGGTAAAAAAAGGAAAACTTCCAACTCTTACGCTGCAGCTATTTTTCTCCTACGATATTACACGAGGCCGTAGCACCACCACTGTCTCGTGCTCTGCCTTCAAGTGCACCTCGGAGCCCCAGACCCTCGCTTGTCAATTTATGGTACTTCCCTGAATTTTTCTTATCCCTTCCGATTCTTAATACCGGAACCCTGCACCTGTGCAATTGCTAATAAACCAATATCTGATGATAACCGTGGAAGCCTAATTGATAGAGGCTTTTATCGACTGGCCTTGATGTCTATCTGAGGTTCTCAACAGCCAAGATTTAAATGTTTCATTTTATTTTTAACTTTCACTTTTCCACATTTCAGCGATGTCAGGCAAAGAGGTATGGTTTTACTATCAGAACGAATCATGGTGCAGAATAATTTATGACTTCAGCTTGGGCTTTCAGAAAAGCTATTTCAAATCTTCACTTTGATTTGGTTGTATCAAAACTACTCAAAATAACAGCAGCACTTTCTTGGAACCAGAATATGTTAGCAGCACCTCAGGATTTTGCACTGAAGCCCCATCTTTATCTCAGAAGAAAACTTCAGAAAGGCCTTAAGCCACAGAGGAGAAAATAACATTTTTTTCACAATCTCTTTGTGCCTCTTCCCCACCCATCCCCAAACACACCCAAACCACAAAGGAATACCTCCCCAGTGGGGAAAGGCCCTGCCGGCCACCACTCACTGAGAGCTTACTGGGCAGGTACGGGACTCCTACCTGGGTTGGGGAGAGGGTACAAGGAAGCCCCTGGCCGGGGTCAGGAGAGAGAGGAGCTATTTGGTTTAGATTTGTGTTTGGTCAACGCAACAAGGCAGAAGGAAATAAGGTATGTCTGGGAAGAAGAAGGAGTTCTAATATCGTAAGACTTACCTTAGCAGCTTAACTGCATACTTGTCTTAAGGACTGTCAGTCTGGTGAGAAAATGCCCCAGAAAGGATAAAGTTGGTGCAGGCACTGACAGATTGCAAGAGGGGTGTCCCCGTTCCCTATCACAAAAGGAAATATAGAAAGAAATGATGTAAAGTGAAATGTAACAAATTCATCAAATCACAGCAATATGCAGAGGTCAAGGAAATTCAACGGAAAAGGTTAAAGATGAAATCAAATCCGGTGTATGAGAATGGAAATCTATCCCCATGCAAGGCCACCGGTGACGTGCTGTAGACAAGAAGCTAAATACTGCCTAGCACTGGGATCTTTCATTTTCATCAGATCAATAAAAGCTTATATTTATCAGGATTCCAAGCAGCTGCCACTTCTGACAACCTCCACTTTATTTTCTCACTCCTTGTGCTCTATCAGGGCAAAGAGGAGAGGAGAAGCAGCTTTTAATGCTATTTACACCTGAAGACACAATTCCATTAAGAGGTCCTGTTTTGTTAAAGAAACAGGGATTGATATGATTATATTGGCAGGAGCGGGAAGTCTCTTTGTTCTTCTCCCCCATGTTTTCCCCTTTGCAATCCAGACCCAGCAAGATTTCCTAACATGAAGTCCATGTGCGAGCACTTTTTTGTTCAAACTTACCATTTACCAAGAGAGGACAGGCTTTCTGCTAAAACAGTTACCACTCTAATCATCTGTACAACAATATTTGCTATCAGGCATTCTAAATAGATTATCACCAGTCCATCTGTGTCATTATTGATTTATAAGGCTTTAAGCAGCTTTAGAATGGAAGCTTTCCCACTGAGGGGTTTCTTGTATAAATCAGAGCCGTGCTCAAATATAGCAGCCATCACTCAAGATATTGTTCTTAAAATCATAACAAGAAGGAGAAAATGATAAATTGCTTGTAATATACTGATCCAAACTGATATGCAAATCTTGTTTTTTAAATATATTACTTGAGTAAAAAGAGGATCATTAACATATGAATGCTATATGCAAATGATAGTGACAGAGCAGATGTTGGCGCATGTAATTGACCTATATGTGAATTGCATCAGAACCCTTAACTCTATTAATTCACTACCCAGTAACTAGATATTGTCCAAAAAGTGCATTCTTTGAAACCATATACTGGAAGCAAAGCTGACAGGGTTCCAAGGATTCTGAAACAAGGTCACTGTCACTAGTATTTTGCTGTCATCTGCATTCCCCTTCTTATAGATGACATCATCATGTGGCCGTGTAAATCGATCACTTAATAGCATTTAGAAAATACTGCAGTGGGGAACAGGTTATAAAAAAAATGCCCCAGTTTTATTCTTTTTCTTGGCAGAAATGTCATACCTCTTAAACTGAGGGTTTGTGCATGAGTGCACAGTGAAACACACAGATGCCATTTTATTCCCCGTCTTTATTTTTCCACTTCTTCTCAGAATGACATTAAATTTTATTAAATAGCCTTTTGTCCACAGGGCACAGACCACCCCGCATATGATAATGTATTAATGCCCCACGTTCCAGCCACTGAGCTGAAACATTCTGAGACTTGGAGGATAAGTATGAAGCACCATTGTGTGTATAGCCTGCTAACAACTGTGACACATACTAATAGAAACATACCTAATAAATTACTGCTTTCAGGTCTAGCAAGCTGACATTTCTCTGCAAGGGACAATTTTATATTTGTGGCACAGAACAAAATTGCTTCATATGAAGCCACTGTGGATTAGCATAAAAATTAACACTTAAATTTCAGCTTATTTTCCACCCTCTCCTCCTGCCACAACAATCAATTCCTCTTATAAATCTGATTAGATTTTATGATGCTTATTATTCAGAGCATGTCTCAACACAGCATTCACAGGCTTGAAGACTATTTGTTTAAATAGAAAAAAGAAGCAGATAAATCTATAGGTATTTTTTATTACCCCATTCCCCTCCAGTTTCTTTCTCATATTGTAACATCAGTAATTGATTGCACACATTAATTAACATGTAAGGTAGAAATTCTGCATTATGCTTGATTTATTTTCCTATCTGGTGAGTAGGTTTGTCTGCTGCCCTTGTGTTTCTAGGACATTGGGCTCGATTCTGGTCCAGACATAAATGCCAATGCTCATTCCCCCTGAAAGTTATTAATGTCAGATATGAAATGAGATTTTTGATTTCACCTGCTTACTAATCCACAAAAGCTGTTTTGAGTGATGCAGGCTTAAACGCCGAAATTTGAAATGATATATTGCTATATCTGATAACATGCAAATATGTTCATTAGACATAATTTAGCAGGAGAGAATAGCAACACTTTTATAACAAGTCTAGGTCAAAAATGGTTGTTAATTAAACAAGTCATGAAAAATGGCATTGCAAGGAGACTGTCCGGCAGACACTAGACTTTCTAATGATATACCTCAGATAGGTATCCATTGGTTTGCACTAAAATGAATAGGAAAAAAACAACTTTTGGAGCATCTCACACAATCTAAAGTAAGGTTAACAAAACTATACCCACATTAACAACCTCAATGGAATCGCATATTCTACTTAGATTTTAATGGTAACACACTATACTTCTCCATTTGAAGATGCGATATCACTTTCTGTCTTAGTGACT
This sequence comes from Pongo abelii, assembly GCF_028885655.2. Taxonomy (NCBI): domain Eukaryota; kingdom Metazoa; phylum Chordata; class Mammalia; order Primates; family Hominidae; genus Pongo; species Pongo abelii. The sequence goes on along the minus strand of NC_072005.2, from coordinate 35,625,146 downwards.
TAAAGTGATTTACATGGTTGACTCCTTCACAAATAAACCAGAAAAGAAATTAATATTATATTCGGCCCTGCTGCTAGCTGCCCTGAGTGTTTATGGCTGTGTATTTTAAATCAAGCAGAGTAATAGGCAAAAAGATGGCTGGTTGGTGAGGGCAGGGTCGGGGGCTGAGGTGGATAAAGCACAGACCCCAAGGAGACGAGGGTGTGGGGTTCTGCTCCTTCCTTTCTCTATAGTTCTTCTCGAGTGTACACTTGGTTACCTAGGGAACCAGTGTGTAGCAAGAACGCTTCTCACTGGCCATGAGTTGAGGTTCAATGTGGGTGGGATTCTGAGGCATAGGTGAAACAGGACACCTGAGCATGGCTTCTTGGAGTGGGGCTTTCTGAATGCATGGGGAAGGATTGTACCTTGGAAGTTAACTCCAGTATAAGGAAGGCAGGAACATTTTCCACCTGACCACTCATTTGGCCTTGGCTGCGGGGAGGGGTAATATTCACACAGGGGTCAAGGCCATAAACATCTGGAACCAACAGGTGCCCCAGGCCAGCCTGCATGTGTGAAAGCCATTATGAATGCTCTACTTACCCAATCTTTGCAGCCAGATACTTAGAACACTGTCTGCAAAGCAGAAAGGGCACATCAATGCATTTGGAGCCCTACGCAGCGAGTAAAGTTGAGTGTGAAAACAAAGTATCATCTCACTAAACCAAAAGAAGTCTAGACTGAAGCCATCTTAACAATCAACCTAGCTCCAGGGCACCAACTCAGCACTTGAGGCAAAAGACACAGTATGTTTCATCTTCACTCATTTGGTGGAGGCAGAAGGCCCTTCCCTTTGTGTCATTCTTAGCCTGGCTTGCACTCAGGATTATTACGATTGCCAGGAATTCTACCTTATCTTTGGATTGTGTTTGACTCATACACAATCATTTGTGCTTTCAAATATGGGTTCTCAACCTGTGAAACAGGCGCACTGGCATTCATCCTGCTGGCCTCTCAGGGATCATGTGAAAATCAAAAAAAGAAAATGGATGGAAACTGGTGAAAGAAGAGAAGGAAACCTAGGTCTGCATGGCACTTGGTACTTTCGTATTGCCTCCATGCCCTCCACTGCAGCTCCTGCCCTGCTCCGTGTGCATCCCTCATGAGACTCGAGACAGACAGCCTCTCCTCGCCCTTTCATGTCCCAGCCCTGGATCTTGGACTCAACCATCCATTGCATCCCCATGGAGGATTCTGCCAGTCCTCAGGACTCAGGAGCAACCCAAGGATGTCACAGGAAGACTTGTGGAGGGGACCCACGGGGGTGCCCACAAATTAGCAGCCCATGGAGAAAAAGTAGAGAGGGAGGGTCAAGGACCTCAGCATGTAAGAGACATTTGAATTCTACAGTCACGGTGGATGAGTTTAGCCTGCACCTCTCCCAGGCCACAAAAAAATGCCTCTTAGGTACCCTGGCACTGTTTATTCAACTTAGTGAGCCTCTGCATCCAATCATATGAAAGATGCCCAGAATCTACCCTGGGTGCAGTTAAACCATTACGGATTCCTCCAGAAGCTTTAATTCATTTCTTCGTGTTTTATTTGTTGAATGAAGGAAGGAACTAACAAATGCATACATGAACAAATATATGAAGAGGTGAATGAATGCATAAGGGCATGTATAAAAGGGTGGATGGAGAAATAGAAAGATGATTGAAGGAATTTAAAAAGTAATAAATGCATGAATTAATGGGTAAATGCATAAACACGTGTAAATCAAAAATACTTTATGAATGGATGAAAGAATATCATTGGAATCTTGTCATCAACAAGTACACACATGGGCGTCTCCAGCATGCCCACGTGGCGGGTTGAAGTAGGACATAGGAGAAGACATCGTAAGTAGGGTCCCTGCCCGTTTGCTGTTTAGGGGTTTGGTCACCCATCTTTGTCTCCCTTCCAATGTTTCAAAGCACACAGACTTCTAGAAACCCTGTGGGGCAGCTAGGAGCATTTTGCAAAAACCCTTGCAGTGTCAGGAAAGGGGAGATAGGAATATTCCTATTTCTTCTGTCTGAATCTTCAAGAGGGGAGGATTCGTTCTGGGTGTTTCTGACAATGAGACCCCTGGCCCTGTACACCTCAGTGCAATCCTACTAGACACCAAGACATTCTTCCCAGGAGCAGGGGCCACAGTGGCTGAGAGCACAGACCCTGGACCAGAGCCCAGTAGGCTCCTGCTGATAAGTCACATCCTGACCCTGAGCCTCCATTTCTTCATCTGTAGAATGGAAATCATAAATGAAAGAGCTTGGCTCACGGCCTGGCACCCCATAAACACTCAACTTCCAGCCATCATGGGCAGATACGATGAGCAGTTCTGTCTTGCAGGCTCTGGGCCCCCTGTGGTGGAAAGCTTGGTCCCAGGCAGACATCCACCTCTACCAAATGTTCTAGCTGCCAGGCTGCCCGAAAAGCAGGCGGCTGGACCAGAGAAACCCTCATGTCACCTTTCAGAGTATGTTTTATTTCTTCTACCAAAGCTCTACCGATCTGCTTGAATAAAGACATTCTGTGTTTTAAATGACTGTACAGAGTTGATCTTTGTAGTTCTTTGATCTTCTGAGGAATTTGGTTTCCCATCTGCAGAATCAAGAATTCGGTCTAACTTTTCAAAAGAAGGCATACATGCGGCCAACAATCATATGAAAAAAAAAAAAAAAAGCCCTTCAACATCACTGATCATTAGAGAAATGCAAATCAAAACCACAGTGAAATACCATCTCACACCAATCAGAATGGCTATTAAAAAGTCAAAAGATAACAGATGATGGCTAGGTTGTGGAGAAAAAGGAATGCTTACACACTGCTGGTGGAAGTGTAAACTACTTCCACCATTGTGGAAGACAGTGTGTTGATTCCTCAAAGACCTAAAAACAGAAATACCATTTGATTTAGCAATCCCATTACTGGGTATATACCCAAGGGAACATAAATTGTTCTGTTATAAAGAGAGACATGTATGTGTATGTTCACTGCAGCATTATTTACAATAGCAAACTCATGTAATCAACCTAAATGCTCATCAATGGTAGACTGGATAAAGAAAATGTGGTATATACACACCATGGAATACTATGCAGCCATAAAAAAGAACAAGATCATGTCTTTTGAAGGAACAAGGATGGAGCTGGAAGCCATTATCCTTAGCAAACTAACACAGGAATAGAAAACCAAATACTGCATGTTCTCACTCACTTATAAGTGGGAGCTAAATGATGAGAACACATGGACACAGAGAGGGGAACAAAACACACTGAGGCCTCTCAGATGGTGGAAGGTCGGAGGAGGGAGAGGATCAGGAAAAACAACTAATGGGTAGTAGACTAAATACCTGGGTGACAACTAATCTATACAACAAACTTCCGGAACACAAGTTTACCTACGTAACAAACCTGCACATGTACCCCTGAACTTAAAACAAAAGTTATAAATAAATAAAATTTTAGAAAAAGAATAAAATTTGGTCTAAATATATGATTTTTCAGCATTTCCTAGCAGCAGAATCCTTTTCCCGAGGAAATCTTCTCCCATATGAGCTGATAATAGCACAGTTGCTTTGCCCGTAGCTACAGAGAAGAACCCTGAGCCCTTTCCTTCTCTTGGCTCCCAAGGTGTCTCCTTGGAAACCCTTGGGGTCCCTTGGAAGCCAATTTGAGAACCACTGTCCTACAACCTTTCTGATGGCAGTGAATCTGTAACACTGTGGCAGCATCATAGTGGCATGGAAGACCTATCCTGAATGCTAGTAGTCATCTGGAGTGCATGCCATCTACAGTCATCAACCTGGCCACACTAGGCAACAAAGCACAAATGCTGTACCTGGGACTTTGAATGAGACACTCTCCAGCCCTCCCCGACCAATGCCTCCTGGTCCCAATTTGCCACCTCCTCCTTCCTTCTGCCTCCAGCTCTGCCACTGATTCCAAGCCAGAGGCCAATCCCCTTTCAGGTAGGCCGACCTAGTCCCCAGGGATGACACCAGATGAAGACTGCAGACTTCATGGATCTGTGGTTCCCGCTGGTGGGTCGAGCATGACTCCCTTAGATGCATGCAGGAAAACTAAGCACCCGAGACGCTCTGCCTTCAATGACCTGGTCATAAGATGTCACTGGGGCTTCTCTCTCTCAGAATGCAGATAAGGACTCATTTGAAATTTCTAAAAGTGGAGTCACTACATTTTTTTCTTTTCTTCTACCTTAAGTAGACATGGGACAGTGCTGCCCAAATTCCAACCACGTTGCCTGCCACCTTCATGCTATTACCACCTCTGCTTATACCTTTATCATAAACTAGTTAAGACACTTCTTGAAACTGATCACAGATTTCTTTAAATCAATCTGTGTCCAGTGGAAATTTTATATCCCAGTGCCGTAAATAAAAGCCAGTATTTCTTCCCCATCTATGTACGTAAAACAGAGACATAGCTGGTTCAAAGAGGAAAATGCTCAGCTCTGTCAGACCTGGAGTCTTCTCGCAGTGCTGGGGACAGGAACAGAGGGAGGAGCTGAGTGCACCCATGCTGGGGGGAGCCCCCGGGGTGTGGTCCTCCCCCACTACTGACTGTGGATCTGGGGCATCTGACAACCTCTCCAGCCCCAGTTTCCTCATTTGCAAAATGGGGATGATGGTAGTACCTACCCCATAAGGTTGTTGCAAGAATGAATTAAACTAAAGGAGATCATCAATTAGTATTAATTAATTTAGAAAAATAATATGCCTGATACCGAGTTAGTAGCTGCTATTGTGTTGCTGTTGCTGTTGTTGGTGCTATATTAAAAGATAAGCCAGCAGGAGTCAGAAATCTTATAGAAAGTAGCATCTAATCTGTGTCTCCCACAGAAGGCTGACTCATGTGCCATTCACTAGACAAGCAGTATCACGTAGTGACAAGATCACAGGGCCAAGAACTAGGAGCCTGGGTCCGGTCACTAAGTCACTGTCTCGCTGTCTGACCTTGGGAGTCCCTTCCCTTCCCAAGCCTTGACTTTCCCAACTGTGAAATGAGGGGATGAATGCAGGGGTCTCCAAAGAGCCTTCTGCCCATGGGGAACCTGAATCCCCGAGGCCACTATGGGCCCAGCCTTTAAAAAAAATGGCCTGCCTGCTCTGCTCCAGCCCAAGCGAGGGACTTGCTCAGTGAGGGCTTTTGAGGTGTGGCAGGCCAGGCCCAGCGCTGGACAGGGGAGACCCAAGAGCTGATAATTCCCAAGGCACAAGATCCAGTGCTGGCTCAGAGAAGGGAATGAAGGCGACGGATGCATCATGTCCCAAGTATGGAGTCTGAGATGTGGGTGACAGCGTCCTTGTCTTTTTTTTTTTTTTTTTTTTTTTTGAGACGGAGTTTTACTCTTGTTGCCCAGGCTGGAATGCAATGGTGTGATCTCTGCTCACTGCAACCTCCGCCTCCCGGGTTCAAGTGATTTTCCTGTCTCAGCCTCCCAAGTAGCTGGGATTACAGGCGCCCGCCACCACGCCCAGTTAATTTTTTTTGTTTGTTTGTATTTTTAGTAGAGACAGGGTTTCACCATGTTGGCCAGGCTGGTCTCGAACCCCTGACCTCAGGTGATCCACCTGCCTCACCCTCCCAAAGTGCTGGGATTACAGGTGTGAGCCACCGGCTGTCCTTGTCTGCCAATTGGGGGCAGGCCCTAGGGGTGGAAAACCACAGAGCCAAAACAGGGGTGCCCCTGAAACCCAGCACCCCATGGTGGGGTTCTGACAGGGACCCCTTCAACTACCTTCCCTGGGTCTCACCCCCAGGCCATGGTTTGCTCCCTCTGACACTTTCGCATGGCCATCTTGACTGTTACACCAAGCTATTACCTTAAAAAGGACTGAAATAAGTTTTTTTTTAAGGACTGAAAACAGGGATGCTTTTAGGATGCACTCGGGGTTGGCCAACCTCTTGCTGTTTTCCCTCCATCCAACCCAGCATTCTGTGGGTGAGACTTTTTCAGGGGCAGAAATCTGTATCTTTGTCCTGAAGCAGCACCCAGTTTATCCAGGCATAGGTTACTATCTCCCAGTGTTTCGCATCGAAAAGTCCACTTGCAAAAGTTTATCTGTTTCTCAGCTACAGACAAGAAAGGAACACCCTCAAAAATCGGATAGAAACTATGGGACTTCTGTATGATAAAAATCACGCACATGCTATACACATCTTCAGCTTTTAATGTCACTGCGTGGAGGTCATAGGGTTCTCCAGGGACTACCAGTTAGTAGCCCTGGAACACCTCTTCCTCCCCCTCATCTCCACCTGGGCACAGGATCTTTCTAGGTTTCCCTTAAGTCGGAGCCTCACCCAGGTCAAGGCCCCTCAACTGGAGATGGAGCAGGAAGCTGAGAAGCTTGCTAACATCAGTAAGTAGCACTTGTGATACATATTATGAAGAGATGCTCCCCCACCCCCAGGAATCACTAGGTGTGGCTTTTGGACAAATATACACACATGCAGAGGTTTGTTTTGGAGGCGTAAACACACAGTCTCTAAAATAGGCAATGTTGAGTCTCTGGCACAAAATGAGGGTATGAAGCCGACACTGTTTATAATCTGCTGGAACCCTCAAACTTGCAAGCCCTTTTTCCAGAAACATTCATGTGAAAGCCTCTTTCTTAGGAAGGGGTACTTTTCCTGTTCCCAGGCAAGCTTGGAGGATGCTACCATAGAAGGGCTTATCCAGGAGCCCAAAGCTGTCCCCACCAGGCCGAGGGTGGGGGAGAGAAGAGACCCAGAGACTGCAGACCCTGGAACACGCTGCAGCAGCCAGACCATCACCTGGCCTTTAGTGGAATTGGCTAATGACAGCACTGATAAGACCTAAAGCACTAAGCCAGGCATGATCGAGACAGACACCTAAATTATCTATTCAGGTGTTGACCTCTCTACCGCCTTTATTAGAACAAACCAGTGTAAGAAAACAACCAAAAATTTTTTTTCTTACTTCTTTCAGTTGCTGTGCTTGGCAACGTTATTGCACATTAGTTCAAAATAAGCTGCCAATAAAGTTGGATAAAATTAAACTCATGCTAGAGTTTTTTTCGTCAATAATTTTTTTGGGTTGTTTTTATTTTCATAAGGATTCGAAATGCAGCATTATCTTAGGTTCAGAATTTCCCAGGCTGGGTAGTCACAACTTAACTTCTACTGAGTTTATAAATTCCAATTTCAGTTCTTTTAAAATGAGTTTGGTTTTACTGTTAGCTTCATACGGAAGAGGTCTTTATAGCAGTTTGTCTTTTCCTGTACAAAAAGCACAACATAAAACTGGAATCTTCTATACTGTAATTAGACTTAGGAAATTATGTGATTTCTAATTTAGCAGAACCTCAGCACATAGCAGAGTCCACAAACCCAAGTCCACATTTTTTTGAATACATGATCTCAAGAAAATGTCTTTTTAAAGATAGCAGTTGTGAATAGGCCAAAATGATTCCATTTAAGATAGCAAAATAAATAAATATATAAATAAATAAACATCTTGGAGTAAAAATAATGCACTATAGCAAATTGACTATGGCAAAAATCAAACACTGTGTGTCGAAAGCAAACAATGGGAATTTTTATGCAACTCAACATTTTTCTGGCTATCTAACTATGATTTATACATCGAAAATGATAAATTTAATCCCATCACCAGTAGATCAATTGCAGGTATAACAGATGAAATCAGAATAAATCATCATATCACTGTATTGGAAACACAAAGAGAAGACAGAAGAGGAGTTTTGACTTTAAACTGAAATCTGTTTCCAGGCTTTTCCAAGGACAATTTGCATGGAGAAGTTCAATGTATACATAAAGTCATCTGATCCAAATATGCTAATGATTTTTATTGGTCAAATCTTAAAAGTGAGGTTTATTTTTATGAGTATGCATTAATTAACCCAGCATGTACTATCTTTCAGACTATCTTGCCAGGGACTTTCATTTCAACATGTTTATTGTGAAATGTTTGCATTCTCCACATTTGTGGCCCACACACAGATTATTTCATACTTTCCTTTAGAGCACTTAGAAAAGTTAAAAGGAGTTATTGTTTTTGATTAATGCCATTTTGGGGCAGTTAAAAAAAAAAAAGACTTCCAAATCCCAGCTCTGCATAAATTCTTTGACATTAAAAAAAAAAAAAAATCTCTGCAAGTTCTACTGCACAAAGAGATGAGGGGGGCTGCTCTGGGTTTATTTGAAGGTGGTCTCCTAAAACTGAACTTTATTAACTTTGGTGTCTGCATGAACTCATGCAGAATAGCAAGGGACCAATGGGGTGCAGCTATCAATCACGAGAGGAGAAGCAGCAGGCACAGAGTGTGGTGTGGTGTGGTGCAGATGGAAGTTCTAAGGCCCTGCCTGTCATCTTTTGATTAAGAAAAGGAAATGATTTCACTAAAAAGATATTCCCTCTTGTGTTGTTTTGTTTTAACTGAGTTTGTACTTTCCACTGAACTGGACATATTTATTGAGACTCATAAGTTACTTCACGGTTCCCAACATCACTGCAATCTCAACAAACTATTTTTTTCCTTGCCAATTATCTAAATATCAAAACTATAAAATATCTTAAAACATTCTCCATACTGTAAACATCTTAGCTACAAAGCTTTGAGTGTAAACAGTATGATGCATCAGAATGGTTTTAAGCGATGTTATAAAAACTGCTCTTAAAAACTAAACAAAAATGTAAAGCTTCCATCTGTTTTATGATTTTTCCACTGCTGAACGGCTGCTGTGTGCCAGTTCACTGAACCATGGCTTGCTAAAGAGATTGCTGGGGTCACAGATTGAAAAAACAAAGAGCATGTCTTTAATGGTGGGATTTTTTTCTCGAGTCTCCCTGACATGGCTGGAACCGAATTAAGTGCACAGCAGCAGAAGAGAAGGGACATAAAACACACACACGATGCCTGTTGCAAGAGGAACCCTCTTTCTCTCTGACAGGCTCGCATCTTTTAAAGGATATCATTCCGGCAATTATTTCAGGTTCTTTGGTGACTGTATACCTGCAACCTCAATGCACTCTTATGTCCTCATGGAATTTTCTTTTTGGCCCTCTGTGTACAAGTTAAAAATAGACAGCAAATTGCATACTAAGAAAAAGCATTCAGGCTTATTTTTGTGTACATGTGCAGGTAGGAGATGATGATAATTTAGAGACTGCTGACTCTCCTCTGCTGAGCCCTGATCCACGGGGATGCGAAGGTGCCTGAGCAGATGAAAAGACCCCTCCAAGGTGCAAGAAGAAAACAACCCTTCACTAGGAATGTTTGCCTCTGAGATATATATAAAAAGTCCAGTAAGAAGGGGAGAGATTAAAATGGATTGTGCATCGAGTCCAAGCCCTGTTCTTAGGGGATATTGACACCCAAAGCAGGGAGCACTGTAGGGGGAGTCCAGGGGCTGGGCTGGGCCCAGTGTGGTCTCCCCTCTGGGACCCGACTGACTGACATTTCCTAAGGGTCCTCCTGACACCCATCATCTTGTCCCCTGAAACCACCTCTGAGGAATGACAGCCAGTGGGACCATTGGATTTGGGCCTCTTGTGCAGGCTACCTGGCCGGTGTTCCCCCAGAGACACGGCCATTGGGGTTAAGGTCATCTCTGACACCTCAGAGCTAGGGAGACTCTGCAAGTCAGCCCACGAGACCAGGTTTGACTTGTTACCCTGTCCCCACCACTGTCCCTTAGACAGCAGACACTCCTGGAGCTGGGACGGGTGGGAAGAGGGGGTGCAGGGGATGGAGGCCTGCCCGGGCCCAGGGCAGGATTCATGGGGAGTCCACCTGCCTTCCCTAGGATGAAGAGTGCCCACTGGCCCTCCTTGCGGAGGGTCCACCCAGCTCACCCTTGCAGGATACCCCCAGGTCAGAGGCAAACACAGATATCTGGGGCAGAAGGAGAACATTTAGGGCTGGAGATTCCAGAGGAGCCCACCCTGCTTCCAGAAGAAGGCAGCCTCCAAGTGGACAGCAACCACCCACCCACAGCGCCTGCCTGCTCAGAACATGGCTGCTGGCCTCCCCACCTCCCTCTCCGACCTTTCCTCCACACCCCAGGGCTGTAGCAGCCCCTCTTGTCTCCCTATCGTGCAGAGATTTGGCAATGTCACCAACCTCCAGCCCCCAGAGGGCAACCCTCACCCTCCAGGTGGAGGTGTCCATCTGGGAAACCCATCCCAGCCCAGGGGCCATCCTAGATCCCTGGAAGGCTGGCACATCAGTGAGCAGAGCTCTGTCCGAGGGTGGGCAAGCCCTGTATGTGCCATACCCTGAGACCAAGGGCATCGATGGTCCCACTCTTGCTCACTTGCTTACTCCTGCTGCCTGCACACCTTTCCCAGCAGTATTCCCACCTGTACCTCACCCAGCAGATGAGCAAGAGGCTCCTCGGGTGGGGTCAGTGGCTGCTCCACAGCCCCAGAAGCTGTTCTGGGACTCCCACTGTGCTCAGGGCTTCAAAGACCCAACTTAGACCTGGCCATGTGACCAATATGCCAGTGTCCAAAGAGCAGTCACCCCAAAGAGCACCTGGCCCATGGGCCCTGTGGGCTCCCAGGCAGGCTGGCACAATTCCGTGCGCATTCCAAATTTAAATCTGGGACGCTCTCCCCTTTTTTCACTGCTCCAGAACATGGGGGAGGCATCTGCCTAGGAACAGCTGTCACCCAAAGGAGGCGGCGGCACATGCAGCTCTCCCGCGAGCACCACCGCCAACAGCCACACATCAGCCAGGGTTACTTAGTTACGGAACTTCACAGCCCAGGGGAGGAAAGGAAGAGGAGGGACCAAGCTGACATGGAGGGAAGAGCAGGCAACCTGGGCTGGCAGGTGCTGCACTCTCACACATGCCACCGGCAACAGAATGGCCTTCTGCAGCAGGCACTGTGTCCCCACTTAATCTACAGGGAAACTGATGCTCAAAGAGGTTAACTAGCATGCCCAAGATTGCACAGCTACTAAAATAATAAGACAACAATCATATAATAACCAATAAGAACTAATACTCACTAGTTAGCATGTTAATCATGCTTACTATATGCCAGCCCCTCCTTGGTGGGGTCCAAGTTCAAATCCTTACAACAACCCTATGAAATGCTATTAGCATTGCCCCCCTGCAGATATAAGGGAACTGGGGCAAAGGGAAGTCAAGTAGTTTGTCCCAGGTTAAGTAACCAGGAAGTGATAGCACTAGGATTCAGTCCCAGCCTACCTGGCTCCATTCTTTTAGCCACTATACCACAAGGTCTATCACCATCATCAGCAGCATCATCATCATCATCATCATCATCATCATCATCATCATCACCACTATCATCACTATCATCATTGTCATCATCATCACCATATCAATCATCAAATCATCTTCTTCATCATTACTGTTATCATCACCATCATCATCACCACCGCCATCATCACCACCATTATTATCACCATCATCGCCATCACCACCATCATTACTATCAACATTGTCATCATCATCATCATATTATCATTGTCATCATCATCATATTATTATCATTGTCATCACCATCATCATCAATCATCTTTATCATCATCACTGTCATAATCACCATTAACATTGTTATAATCACCACCACCATCAACATCATCACCACCATCATCATCATCACCACCATCATCATCACAATCATCACCATGATCATCATCATAATCACAATCATCACCATCGTGATCACCATTATCATCATATCATCATTATCATCACCATCATCACCACCATCATCACCATTGTCATCATCATCATCATCACCACCATCATCACTTATTGAGGAGTACAGTTAACACTTACTGAGCTCTTGCTAGGAGCCCAGAGCCGTGCTAAGTTCTTCAACTTCCATGCGTTATTACATGTCATTTCTGCTATTCACTTTATCCTCACTATACAGACACTAGGAAACTGAGGCTCAGAAAGGTTATGCAATTTACTGAAGGTCAGTTAGTACCAGCAGAGCCTAAAACAACCCCAAGCATCCCCATTTAATAGCCGTGTCTCTGGCCCCTGTGAGGGAGATAAGGAAGGCCTCATCTAGGGACCCACCATGGGCTGTGAGCTGTCTCATCAGCTAGTATCAGGAGTGGGCTTTCCAAAGAGGAAACGGGACCGGCACTGGTTTGTGGTGCCCAGGAAAGTACAGGGAGGCTGCTTGGGCTTTGTCATTGTTGCCAACCCATGTGTTCTTCTCACTAAGGCTAATCTCGATTATAATGAGGGTTTATCCTAAGTTCAGCAAAGGGAGGGTGGCCAGGAAAGGCCTGACTAAAGGGGTGGCCAAGCTAAAATCTACAGTTCATGAGGACACAGACGGTGGTGGGAGCTACTACAAACACTGACCATATTTAGCAGAAGTTGGGAGATTGCGGACGCCAGCCGTCGGCTCAGCAACCCCACTCTGTGGGCCAGGCAGCCGGGCTGGGAGCGTCCAGTGCCAGCCTTGGCTTTCCTAGCCCTGAGAGCCTCAGCAGGGGTTTCCATCAGTCTCCCTTGAGGGTGGTCCAAGTTTGAGTAGTAGGAAAGTGACTAACTCCGGGGTAAAGGAGAATCAGAAAGGAGTAACAATCTGACCACCATCAAGAAAGAACAGGCCTCCAAGAACAAGACCTGCAAGAGACAGCCCATGGTGCAGGAGACCTGCAAAGCCACCAGCTGCCTTTTCCTGAGTTCTCACGGCTGAGACCCAACCCAGATGATACGAAAATTGCCAGTGGGTCAGGCTGCACTTTCCTCGAACTAATCACTAATGAAGTTTGGGGTGAGCTATTTTGAAAGCAGCCCACACAGCATAACCACACGCCATCATCAGCTGCCATCCTCAAATGCAATTTCATTCATAATTAAATATGAAAAAACCACCACCTTAAAATAACATCAGGGGTCACAGCTGAACTCTGCAGCCTGGGCCTATGCATTCTGGCCTGTACTGACCTCTCCAAGATGGTCTCCAACGCTTCCCAGGCATGCACCCTCCCTCCTGCCCCCAGACACACCTTCCCTCTCTGGTCCTACCTGCACACATTGGCCCATCTCATCTGCCTTCCAGGCATGCTTTTCTCCATCCTCTCTGCCTCCAAGTGCCAGCCAGGATTCAAAGATCAATTTGAGCACACTCTCTCCTAATAAGCCTTCAATAGCCCAAGCCTGAAGGGACCTCCGCCAGCCCGTAAGCTTCTATAGCAATTGTTTATACAATCCCTCTGGCAAGGCATGGTGTGCTGCCCTGCGCTGTCCTTCCCCTTGTCCTGTCCAACAGCATTTGCATTCCACGTGGAGGTGTCCTGTTCATTCATCCGCTCATTCAGCACATGTTCACTGAGCACCTACTATGTGCCAGGTGCTGGAGAAACAAAAGTGAGCCATCAGACATGGTTTCTGCCTTCCTGGAGGGCAACTTCTACAAGGAAGCAATGATGAAGACACCAGTAAATATGTAATAGATCTTTCCATCTGGACTCAAGTCCCCCGTGGTCAAGCAGGTTCTGCCTTACTCTCATGCTGGAGCCTAAACCAGCATAGGACATACAGTCTGCGCTCAGTAGGCACTGACCAGCCTGGGCAGGGTCACCTCCTCCCTTGTTTACCTGTAGCTCTCCCTCTGGAACTGAATCGAACTTAACCTGAGGTCCTGATATCACACCCTCACCCCAGTCTTTGCCAAGATGCTGCTTCTTGGGGTCTCACATCTGAGGAACAGGAGGTTACTATTCATTTAGTAGGAATCCATTTGGTGGGGACGGTCATCTGAGCCAGGGCCACTCCTTGACCACCTCCCATCCACCTGCTGGTTCCTGGTGGCTCCTGGACAGCCCAGTGTTGAGCTGAGAGTTGCAGCAGCTAAAGGGGACCCAGTCCAGGTGGCTCATGAACAAATAGAAATAGTTTCAGGGCCAGGATCTGAGGGCACCCCTGGCGAGGAAGATTCTATCCATGCACAAGGGCAGATCAGAGAGCTATGGAGGAAGTGGCACTCGTAGCTTCTCCACCTGGGTTGGCTGAGAAGAGAAGGGACAGCCCTAGAGAGCAGGAGCTAAGATGTGCCAGGGAGGAGATGTGCCAGGCACTGGGAAAGGGGCCAGGGGCTGGGTCAGTTCAGGGGACCAGACACCCACCGCGTAGCTCAGCACCTGCTGAACACATGTCTGGTGCAATGCTGGGCTCTGCTTGGAAGAGGGGTGGGCATGCCAGGCCTCCCAAAACACACAGACCACGTGGGAAAAGGAGATGACATGCTTGTGAGACAGGATGGGATGTGTACCAGACTGGGGGTGGCTGTGGTGGCAGTGGCAGAAGCTTCCATCATCGAGATTAAAGATGTAACCAAGCCTCTCACATGCACGGTTATTTTATTTGATGCCCCAACAGCCCTATTACAGAGGTGAAGAAACTAAGGTTCCGAGAGGTTAAATGGCTCTCCCAAAGTCACACTGTTCATAGGTGGCAGGATGGGACCGATACATAGCCAGGCTCTCAGGCTTTTCCTTCCTGGCTGGTGCCAAATCCTTCATGCTCTGGCCACATCTGCCTCCTGCGTGACTCCTCTGTGTCCCCATCCCTGTTCCGTCAGCCCCAGATGCTGTATGGAGATCTTTAAAGCAGGGGTCCCCAACCTCCAGTCCACTGACAGTCTGTGTCTTGTTAGGAACTGGGCCGCAGAGCAGGAGGTGAGCAGAGAGTGAGCGAGCATTCCCGCCTGAGCTCCATCTCCTGCCAGATCAGCAGGGCCATTAGATTCTCGCAGGAGCCCAGACCCCCTTGTGAACTGCGCATACGAGGGAGCTAGGTTGTGTGCTCCTTATGAGAATCTAATGCTTGACGATCTGAGGTGGAACAGTTTCATCCTGAAACCATCCGTCCACTCCATCCATGAAAACATTGTTTTCCACGAAACAGATCCCCGGTGCCAAAATGGTTGGAAGCCGCTGCTGTAAAGGCTGGGCATTGAGCTGAGGCCATAGGAATTTTCATCATGAATGACAACATCTCCATGATCAACCTACTATGTCCTACTCCTCACAGCATGATCACAGTCCTTATGTATTTGGATATATCCAAGTAAAGGGGAACAGGCCAGTATTTGTAGAACCAGTCTTCAAATTGCGTCATGGAGGGGAAATGTGGGCTCCCAGCGATGGGTGGAGAAATGTTTCTCTTAACCAGAGGTCCTAATACCACACCCTAGCCCCAATCTTAGCCAAGATGCTGTTTCTTGGGGTCTTAATCTCCTTGTCTGAGAAGCAGGAGGTTAATACTCACCTGCCACACAGGAATTCGATTAGAATTCCAAAGGAGAAAGATGAGTTTCAGGGGTTGGTAAGTTCATTAATTGACTCTGAGTATTCAGCTAATAAGCTTTTACAAGCATCTTTCTCCATCCATCCCCAAGAGTTGCATAGCTTTGGGTCCAATTTGGAGGCCATTATCAACATTCAAACTTCCAGAATCATGACTCTTTCTACATGCAGGAAAGAGAATGTTCTAGAACCCCAAGCACTCACTTCCCATTGGTGAAACTGCTTCTGTTTCTTTTTGCTACCATGCTCCAGTGACGGGAGCTTTCATTTTATTGAAAGTTTTGGGTCTGTCACCAATCATGTCAATCAATAATCAGCAAATTAGCAGCTTGCTTTTGCAGACACTTCTATTTTCAACCTGAAGGGTGGTTTGGGGGTTTCTTTTAAATTTAACTATCCTCATTAAAGATTCATAGCATACCAAAAGAGTGATTTTTTTAAAAAATCATCTTTGCAGAAAAGGAATATCAGCAAAAATAATCACTATTCCGGGCTCAACAATCAGCCCCTAATGAGGACAGCAGTCATCAGTTAAATAAACATATCATTAGGGCGAGAATAGATGTGTCAACATAGGCACAGCCCACTAATTTGTGGGGTGGTTTGTCTTTGGTTAGTCTCTGTGGGGTCCGGCTGGTGCACGGGTGTTCCTAGGTCACAGTCCAGGGTCACTTTTTGCAGGTAGGGCTCAAGGTGTGGGTGAGGTCAGGCCAGGTGGAAGCTACTGATGGGCAATGGCAGAAGGTATTGCCTGGGACGCTGCCCTGGGCATCAGGCAGGCCAGCAGCAGCAAGCAAATTTCTACCAGGAAGGCCTACAGGAAGCCCCAGACAGAGACAGCCACAGGCAGGAAGGTGCAGATGAAGAGGAGGAATCTCTTGACCAGAGGCCTCATGGCCACGTAGCTCTCAGAGGCCACAACCCACCTGAATGTTCAGTGTGGGCATTCATTCTCCACCCAGCTCTCCTCATGGCAGAAGCACGGGCGACACTTCTCAAGAGGGACAGAGAGGACAGAATCAAGTGGTGCTCCCTTGCAACTCCCGGACGTCTCTATGTCTGGGATCCACAGTCCTTCAGAGATGAAGCTGGGGCTGTGGCCAGACAGGAGGTCCCTCTACCAGGGCCTCATGGTCATGGAACTGTGCTGTCTTTCAGCAAATATTATTTATTTATTCATTTATTTATTTATTTATTTACTTATTTATTAATTTATTTGTTGAAGACAGGGTCTCACTCCGTCACGCAGGTTGGAGTGCAGTGACATGATCTGCCATGGGCAATGGCAGAAGGTCGAAAATGGGACGCTGCCCTGGGATTTCTACCAGGAAGGCATGCAGGAAGCTCACTACAGCCTCGACCTCCTGGGCTCAAGCTATCCTCCCGCCTCAGCCTCCTGAGTAGCTGGGACCACAGGTGCACGCCACCATGCCTGACTAATTTTTGTATTTTTTGTAGAGACATGGGTTTTACCCTATTGCCCAAGCTGGTCTAGAGCTCCTGGGCTCAAGTGATCCTCCTGTCTCGGCCTCCCAAAGTGCTGGGATTACAGGCATGAGGCACCACAACAGGGCAGCAGAAATTTATAAAGTGCCTTTTATGAATCAGGTATCGTACTGGGTGCTAGGTCACAGCAAGGAGCAAGGTACGTTTGGCCCTTTCCCACATAGGCTTTAAGTTCAAGGGAAGGGAAAGCCAAGAAGTAGTTAAATAATTTGGATAATTACAGGTTACAATGAAGTGAGTAAGCAGGGTGAGATCCAGCCAGCAACTGGGGAAGTCTGATTTTATATAGGGAGGTGAAACAAGGGCTTTCTGAGGAGGGGATATTTGAGACAGGGCCTGGCAGAGGAGAACAAGCCAGGCTGCAAAGGGTGGAGGGAAGGGCAGTTCTGATGGAGGAGCAGGAGGACACACGTGGGCAGAAAGGATGCCCGGATGCCCACTGAGGGTGCCTGGGTGCATACATGGGGTGCCAGGTGCATGCTCCCAGGGAACCACATCTCCAAAAAGGAGACAAAGGCTGGGGCCACTGGGGCCCCGGAGGTGAGGATCTCTGAGAAGAGCAGGGCAGAGAAGAGAAGACAAGGGCCAGAAAAGTGGCAGATTGGTGGAGGGAGAGTGAGGAAGATCCTACAAGACTTCTGCATTTTAATGGAGATGAGATCAGTAGCTGAGGCGGGGGGCAAAGAGGAGAAAAGCCAGTGTGGCCAATTTGAAAAGCAAGCCCAGGAGAGATGCAGTGGGCGTATGGCATGCTGAGGGCCCATTTGATGCCTGTGGCCATGGATTCTGAGTGACACCTATCAGCTCAGCTGCATGGTTTTTTCCTGGAGAGCTAAGGTGCAAGGAACTGGCATGGAAAAGGGAGATATCTGAGTTCACCTGGGACTGGAGATTCATCCGGTGCATGGGATAAAGAGAAAACATGCCACAGAGCTGAGAGCTGATAATGGGTGCAAGGAAGTGATGAAAATGATGGACCATGATCTCCCCACTGGGTGAAGGGCAGCAGGAAGACAAGGTCCCCTGTAGCGGACAGGGAGGAAGCTGAAGGGTCCCTGGGTGAGGACACCAATGATTGACAGTGGAGGTGTCACAAACAGTGATTTGGAGGGAAAGGCAGTGATGGACTGATCATAGGATGGGTGAAGACCAGATTTCAGAGGAGCTCAGGTGTTGGTCACTGTCAAGCCTGGGTGTGGCTCTGAAATGGATGGCTAAGGTCAAGTGGAAGAAAAGTTACTGAGCTGAGAAGGTCAAGGAAGCAAAGTCCAGCCTGTTGGATGCATGACCTTGACATTCTTGGTCAATGTCACTGGCCAACAGTCACACCTCAGGAGACGGTGACACCAGAATCAAGGACATTGGTGACCTCCTTACAAGAGATCTCCTCAAGTCACTTGGCAAACAAATCCGATGGGAAATCAGCATGACCATTGCAGAGACAGAAGAGATCTAAGATTTATAGTATTCAGTAATTATCTAGTAAGAAATGGTCACCTGTCATAAAGACAAATAATATTCTTTTTTTTTTTTTTTTTAAGATACAGGGTCTCACTCTGTTCCCCAGGCTGCAGTGTGGAGTGCAGTGGTGTGATCACAGCTCACTGCAGTCTCAAACTCCTGGGCTCAAGCAATCCTCCTGCCTCAGCTTCCCAAGCAGCTGAGACCCCAGGTGTGTGTCACCATGCCTGGCTAAATTTTTTAAATTTTTTGTAGAGATGAGGTCTTGCTATGTTGCCCAGGCTGATCTTAAACTCCTGGCCTCAAGCGATCCTCCTGTCTTGACCTCCCAAATTGCTGGGATTATAGGTGAAGTAAGGCTGTTTTATTTACTAGTATCAGTGACTTGAGCCTGATTTTCCCAGTCCATTGCTGGAAGTGCAGTAGGGACTGAAAATTCTAGTCCTCAATTCCTTGACTGCAATTGCATGAGGGGAGCAGTGCAGTTATGTTTTGAGACTCAGAGGTCGTAACTCTCCGCTAGCTCAAGCAAGGGCTTCACTGACCCTCAGGTCAAGCTTTCTCAGGCTAGGAGCCCTCAGGACCAAGAAATGGACTCCACTTCGATGCCTAGAAGTTCCCTGGCCACCTGCTTCTATTCCATTCTGATCCTGAATGAGTACATGTCTACAATGGCTGAGTCTTGAGAGCAGAATAGTCAGTGAAGCCAGCCCACCAGCTATTGTTTCGCAGACATGGCCTGGGAGAGCCCAAACGTCAGAGTGAGAAAGCCATAGACTACCTCCTAGAAATGGGAGCCTGAGGCCCAGAGTTGCAATGTAACCTTTTCTAAATCCACTGGTAGCAAAGCAAGGCTTGGAACAAGGCCTCCCCATCCCCAGCTCCAAAGTCGAGGGTCCTCTCAGTCCCTCCAATTCCCCCTGCAGCCCAGAAAACTGCAAAGTTTCTCACCAAACAAAGGCAGATGCAAAGTGAAAATGCCCTATAATGCCGGTGCCACATAACCCAGTGTGCAAGAAACTGACCATTCAGGAGTGAGTTTCTGCCTCAGTTCCACAACTTTTGTCCAAGTTGCTTACAGCACCAAATTTATTTTAATATAATACTATTGGCCACAAACTTCTACATGATCGGATTTAGCACAATTAATATTTAACATGTGGGCACCTGGCACCTCCCAGCATTCTGATGAATAAAGTGTGTGATCTATTACTCCATATTTACCCAACTCAAAGAAATTAGTAGTGGTGATGGTGGTGGTGACGGGAGTAATCGTAGTAACAGGACCAAAGTAGTATTTATCGAATGCCTATTGTATACCAGGCATGAAAATAAGTACTTTCAAATACAGCATCTCATTTAAATCATAAGATTATAAATTATCACCTAAACCATATTACTTTGCAATATTTTAGTCCATTCTACTCAATGGATATTTTTTGAAAATCAAGTAGCGCAGTACAATAATTCCCAAATCAATTCTGATTTTTCTTCAGAAATTTGGTAGAGAAAGTATCCCCCCACCAAGTGTAGACCCAGTAAGTTAACTTATGCCCCAGAGCAAACTATCCTGTCAGAGTAATAAATCTCCATTTTAAAAATGTGTGTTTTAATGGAAATATTGACATGACCTTAAGAACACATAGCACCACCAAATAGTACAGCCGGGTGCAGAGAGGGAGAGGGGCCTGATAAACTTTTGTCTGTATCATGCCTGGGCTTTCCAAGGTCTGGAACTATCTTTGCAAAAGATAGTTCCAACAAGAACTTTAAACATAATTTAGATGCTCTCTTAAATATAATTTCATCATCACTTTCATGGCTGTTGCATTGTATTGGTCGATCCCACACACTTTATAGAACAGAACTCCAAAAACTTGACTTCTTTGAAGGTTCTATCTCTAAGCAGATATTCTGTAGAACAGATATTCTGTAGAATAGATTCCTCTCCACCTCCCATTCCCCAGCCCCCCACCTCCAAAATTCCAGCTGAGCATATTTTTCTTCAAAGGGCAAAGTTGACCTAGGATTATGTGTGTTCTCTGTACAAAGGATATGTTTTCAGCAAGCAGGACCGCATTCCTATGAAGCAAAAATATTCCCTGTAAGCTGATTGTTCCAGTCCTTTCGGACCTGTCTCAATAAAGGCTCTGTTCTGTTCGCTTGCTGTTGTGTGGCCCATGTTCTCAGACGTGGCTTAGGACAGGTGTTTGTCTACTGAGAGCCCGAGAGGGACTCTTGAGGGCTAAGAGGCCTCTCTCAGATAGCTGTTGGCCTTCTTGACACACCGACCTTTGCAAAGCAACCCCTCAAAGAAGATCCGTTTGAACAAAACCCAACAGAGCTCCCTTGCATGAGGGTATCCCTCTCTACAGTGCTAATTCCCATCTCTCACTCTGATGATGCCGCAAAATTCTATTGTTGCATGGGGGAAAGGGAGGAGTAGAGAAGTGAGAGAAATAGAGAACAAAATGAAAGCAGCCAATATTTCTAAGTACCTCTTGATGGTCTCTAATGTCTAAAAGCCACCAAACTAGGCCCAAGTACACCAAGCCCCTGGCAACGCCAGCTTCAAGATCAGCAGGAAAATCCAAAAGGAACCCCATTTCACATCTATGAACATGCCACAATCTTTCCAGAGACAGCCGTGTGGATATTGGGTCCAGCAAATCTCTCCCTCCTATAGGGTGGAATCATCACATCAGACCTTTATTTCTGAAACACACATGTGGTACAAATAACTATTTGCATCACAAAACGATTCCAACGGAACTTGAGTGATTAGTTAGGGCTACGTGGACAGCCAGAATAATGCATCACCATTTATTGAATACGCAATTATTAAGAGCCAAGTCTTCCCCTCTGGCCATGATGGAGAACTCCCATGGAGTTCTGAGTGAAGATCAAGGGCAGCAGAGAGCCCCAAGAGCAGGTTACACAGAGGCCCATGAGTTCCTCTGCTGCCTTGTCAGGGGCTGCAGAGCTTTTGCTGTGATAGGGACATGAGCTCGAACAAGAGTCAAAGTTGCCCTTGGGTAGCTGTGGCCAAGTGTGGCCTCCACCGAAGTCTCGGTTTATTTCTCAAGGAGCTCCTGGAGGCCCAAGTCTTTCTCTGCTCACTTCTTCAACCATCATGGTCACTGGAGCTGGGCAATGCCTCCCCACCTCCCCTGGGGAGTTCTGCAGAGCTGAACACACAAAAGGCACCTTCATGTTCATTGATAAACCAATACGTGAGTCATGACCATCATCATAGTTGTGAATCGAGAGTTTCTGCCCTCTGCCAAGCACTTGATGTGAATTATTTCATTTCATCCACACCCACCTCACAAAGCAGGTTCCACCCCATCTGAAAGAAGAGGAAATGGGCACAGAGTCTGACCTGTTCCCACTAGTAATGGTGGCTCCAGGAGCCCAGGCTGATCCCACCTTCTCCTTCTACTGACTGGGTAATATAACCCCGTTCTCCAACCTTAAAAGTCATCATGGTCCCTAACTCCACTCATCAGAGGACAAAGACATTGCCCAAAGGATAAAAATTCCACAGCTCAGGCCGCAGAGGTGAGAAGAATGAACACCAGGGTCTTGGGAGATCCAAGAGTGTGATCCAAGAAGAACTGAAAAAGAGCTTCCTTCACTTGGAAGGACTTAGATGTGAATACAGAAACCCAAACCCAAGCCAAATGCATGAAAGACACCTCCCAAATGAAGGGTGCACGGCTGCTTCATGCAGGTTTCCAGAACTTCCAAACAAAGCCTGCTGAAGGGTTTGCAGGAACAATTACGGCATGCAAATGTCATGTGACTTTTGTCACTGATCTTTCAACATGCAAAGCTGGGTTCATGTGTCTCCCATTCAAAATCCAAAATTGAAGTCTTATGTGGAGATAATTATAAGTGAAAATCAAACACAGGCCTGGAAAACACCCCACTTTCCTCATAAAATAACTGTTCACAGAGAAGAGCCTGGATTCTCAGAGGAAGTCCGGGATGGGACGGACCTCTCTGGCCAGGGCAGGGTTCAGTCAGGCCTCAGTCATTTGAAGCTGGTGTAAATTCTGGGGCCCTGAGCCCAAGGTCTGAACCCCAAGCCCAAGGAAATATGCGCTCCTCCTGGATTAAGTTCAACAATGCTGTGCCCTTTAACAAAAGGCTGTGAGTGAACAGGAGATTAAATTGCATAAGGGGGAAAAAAGGCTTTTTATTTTTATTAATTAATTAACTTATTTATTTTTAGAGGCAGGGTTTTTCTCTGTTGCCCAGACTGGAGTGCAGCGGTGCAATCAAGGCTCACTGCAGCCTCCAGTTATTGCTGGGCTGAAGCAATAACACCCAAATCAATAAGACCACACCTGAGTAGCTGGGACTATAGGTGCGTGCCATTATACCTGGTTACTTTTAATTTTTCGTGGAGATGGGGTCTCCTTATGTTGCCCAGACTGGTCTCAAACTCCTGGGCTCAAGTGATCCTCCCGCCTCAGCCTTCCAAAACACTGGGATTACTGGCATGGGCTACTGCGCCCAACCAAAAAACAAAACAACAAAAAAAAAACTTTTTAAAAAAAAAATCTCCCAGTTAAAAAAAAAAACATCGCGTGTCTTTCAAGGGCCATTTGTACAGCAGAATCCTTCTCTTCTTTGCACCAAAGATGGAGAGGCACATTCGTGCCTCCCGCATTGAAAGCCGTCTCACGCACTGAAAGCTTCGCACTGTGCTGGGCGCTTCACATACATTTTCATTTCCTCCACACCCACCTATGCGTTGGTGGCAGTCACCATCCCCTGGCCCTCTCCTCAGAAAGTTGTCAGGACCAACTTTAAGAGGATTCTCTAGAAAAAGCCAAAGTGACTTGTTCAGCTGCCTGGAGGACACTTGTTCCCTACCACAAACAAAAAGAGGACATTGCTGTTTAAACAGCCCTGGCTTCAACACGACACTCAGCCCCAAATTAGCACCCTCTCTCCCGCACCCTTTTCTCCCTGCACTGCTCTGGCTGCCAGACTTTCTGAGCCCACTGTTCCCCTCTTAGCCCCGTGGGGCAGACTCCCAAGGATCCCAGGCCTCCACCAACAGCATTGGCAGAGCGACGCCAAGCCCGGGCTGACCACTGGGACATGTCCCTGGCAATGGGGCCGGCCCTCTTTGCCAAGCCTCTTCAAAGTGGTTGCTATTTCTGAGTTCTGCCTGCTTGCCTGGAGCACAGCAAGGGTTACCATCTGACCCCAGCACTATTAAATCTTTTTAAAGTTTAATCTTCAGGGGATTTTGACTGTAAATAAAGAACACTCCACATGTAAAAAATAAACTTACACTCATGACTTCATGCACGACCCCAAGTTCAATTTCTGTTTGTGATTTAGCAGAGAGGAGACAAGGTATGTGATGCACATCTGCGGGTATGGGAGGGGCTCCACAGTAGAGAGGCAGCCCCTCACGTCACAGTTAGAGGAGAGGGGACACCCCCACAGCCACATGGAGGATAGGTGGCACAGCCGGGCAGCCCAGTGCCTGTGACCAAGATGCAGCTTGTTCCAACAGTGGGCACATCTGGAGGTACTCAGCAGTGACATCTGGGTTGATTTTCTGCCAGGATTTGGTGTCAGGGCCACACTTTCACTGGGGTCATGGTTCACAGATTGGACACCACGTGCAATGCCAGACTTGGCGTATCTAAGGTTCTGTGCTCCCCTCAGCCACCCCTAAGTGCTCTGCGGCAAAAAGACAGATGCAAGAAGCTTCAGAGTCTGAGGGACCGGACTTGAGCCTCAGGGAAGGGCCCTCTCCGCTGCCCTCAGCCTTTCACAGCTCTCCATGAACAGGCTGTCACTGGAACCCCAAAACAGCCCCCAGACTCTGACGAAACACGTGTGAGCACCGCGTTTTCCATTTACATGTGAAGAAACTGGGCTCAGAGAAGCCCACAGCCAGAAGGGAGCAGCTTGGTGACGGCCTGCTGACTTGCAGCTCTGGGTTGCAGCCACCACACCGGCTGCCTTGCCTCCCAGATCCGACATGCCACTGAGGCTTCCAGCTGAGGGGGAGAACTGGCCCCAAGGGTGGGGGTGAGAGTCACACCCAAATCACCTCTAACTAGAGCCATCTTCTGTCCCTCAGTTGCAGCCTGGTGCTGGAGCCCCCAGAAGGCAAAGTGCAGAGGACCTAGAGGGGCGTCTGTGCACTTGACACCAGCCCCTCCACAAAGCCCTTTCCAGCCTGGCTATCGTTCCTCCCTGGGCATGAGGAAGACATGAACCTGACTCCAGAACAGATGCCTCTTCAAGGCTCCCCAGGCCAAGGAGCAAACGTGGATGGTTCTAGAACAAGAGCACTCACACCCATTGTATGACTTTGGGTGAGGGTGCTTTCTTCCCTGGGCCTCCTTTCCCTAGGTACAACAAAAGGTTTAGAAGGTGTCACACAGGACTGTTGTTCACCACTAGTGCCCTAGGGAGAGCCAGCTCAGCAGTCTTCAGGAAGGACTGGAAGAAGACAGGGGCTTTTCAGGAGACATGATGTATATAAATATCAGGGCAGAGAGGCTCTAACTTCATGGGGTGGAGATGAGGGCATGGTGAAGTAAATTAAAAATGGCCATCTTGTATCATTGTTGGTGATCTCCTTGTCTGAATCTCTCATTAGAACACAAGGAAAGGTCAGACGGAGTGGCTTATGCCTGTAATCCCAACACTTTGGGAGACCAAGGTAAGAGGATTGCTTGAGCCCAGGAGTTCAAGACCAGCCTGATTAATGTAGTGAGACCTCATCTCTACAAAAAATTTAAAAAAATTAAAACTAACCAGGCATGGTGGCATGTACCTGTGGTCTCAGCTACTTGGGAAGCTGAAGTGGGAGGACTGTCTGAGCCTGGGAAGTTAAGACTGCAGTGAGCCATGATAGTGCCAGTGCACTCCAGCCTGGGCAACAGAGAGAGATCCTACCTTAAAAAAAAAAAAGAAAGAATACCAGGGAAGACACTCTGGAGTTTGGAACTTTGCACTATGCAGATTCCCAAAACACAATGGATAGATAGATAGATGGATGTGTGGATGGATAAAAAAATTGATGATGGATGATTGATGGATGATGGATGGGTGGATGGATGGATAGACAGATGATGATGGATATATGATAGATCAGATGAATAGATAATGGATGATGATGAATGGATGGGTGGATGGATGGATGGATGATGGATGGGTAGATGGATGGATAGATGGATGACGATGGATGATAGATGGATGAATAGATGATGGATGATGATGAATAGGTAGATAGATGGATAGGTGGATGGAGGATGGATGGGATGATGGGTGAGTACAGGTGAATAAAGGCGTACTTGATTGAGTGGATGGGTAAATAAAAGTGAAAAGGGATGGACAGATGGATGGAGGGAGAGACAATGGGAAAGAGGAATGGTCAGGTTGACTGAGGGGAAGACAGGAGTGGATGAGCAGAGGAGCAGGACAGATAGAGAAAGAAGTGAGTAGAATAATGGTAGGATGGATGGGTGGCAAAACTGAGCACCTTTGAGAGAAACTCTCAAAGGGAAGGTGAAATCCCTAAGAACCAGCAATGCCACCTCTAATCATGGCCCAGACCATCTGGACATCCCAACCACGAGAAGGAGGATGGCTTCCTCTAGACAGCACCTGCCTTCTTTCCCATGCTGCCCAACCCAAGAACCCTGCAGCCCTGGATCTGATTCATCATGAAGCACCCCCAGTCAAGTTCTGATAGAGATAGTATGTTTATTTTTTAAACAGGAATGAATTATTCAGCACTTCTAAATCCAGAATACATCAAGTCTAAAATGACACACACTGTGCTTTTCCCCTCTCCCTGCATACACTTAGAAATATTCTGTAATTTCTTTAAAAGAATAAAATTATTGATTGTGGGTGAATTAAAAATTCAAGAAAGACCCAGGAGCAAACGGGAGGTAGGAGATGTCACTGGACTGGTGTTAAGTGCCCGAGGAGAAGGGGTAGTCAATGTGGGGGATAGAGGAAAGTAAGAAAGGAAGGGATAAAGGGCTAGGGGAAGAGGAGGCATTTCGTTTCTGCCACGTTGAGCTGAGTGGAGCCGAGAGTTTGTCTTCACGCTCAGCAGGCATTGGAGGTCTGGACTCTACCAGCAAAGCCCAGCCCAGGTGGGAAGGCCAGGAGGCCCCTTTAGAAGCTCGCTGGCCCTGGGGAGTGATCTGGTTTATCAGGAAAATCATGGAGTCTTAGTCCTGGGCTCAGGAAGGTGTGGGAGCCTCCAGGGCCCCAGGGTCTTGGCTTTGCTTCTCAGGACTTCCAGTCAACAGGATGGGAAGACATCTGACCCGGTACCTCTGCCAACATGGTGTGCTTCCCCTAAGGAACCATCATGCTTTGAGCCTCAGCAAATCTCTCCCATTAGGTGCCCAGCCTTTCCAGGAGGAATCCAGGAAGTCATGTGAGTTGGGAAGCGCCAGGCCAGAGTGGTCTCCATGAGGCAGGACCACAGGCCATCCGAGGCCCCCACTAGGAGTGAGAGTAAGGGGCTCGGTGGGCAGGAGGGCTGTGAATGGAGGGCTCATGAAGAGTTCATGGCCCTCCCAGGTGACAGGCAATGGGAAGTTCCAGAAACACTGTGGGCTCCAAAACATGCGTTGTTTCACCTACAAAGTATTGATGAGATGGAATAGGAAGGGAAATTCGAAAAAAGGATGGTTCCTTAGGAAGACTGGGCTGGCTTCCTGTGGGCCTGGCCAGGGGGCAAGATTTAAAGGCACCCCAGAAGCAAGCATGTAATACACGCAGCCCTCCCAAGAAGGCGCCTGCAGAGTCCTTAGGGCAACAGGACCAAGTCCCGCAGAAACAGAGATGGGTTTGTGAGGCAGGACAGACAAACACCATGGAATCCTCTGAGCCAGGAATTTCCCCTGTGGGCATCTGGCTTAAGGAAATCACCCGAAATGAGGGGGAAAAAAATGTCTTCTTCATACAAAGATGATCATCATAGTATTTTTTTTATATAGAAAAACTACTGGAAATAACTTGAAGCCAATAATAACAGCATTATGATATAAATTATGACACATCTATTCAATGAAAAACGGCAGCTATTACAAATGATGGTCCCAAACTCAATGGGAATTTAGCAAAATACAAATCACGTGATGCCTGAGAAAAAGACTGAAAGCTAGTGGTACAATTTTTCTGATTATATATATGTAAAAATGTGTATGAACAAGGGAAGATGAGGCCAGACATGGTGGCTCACACCTGTAATCCCAGCACTTTGGGAGGCCGAGGTGGGAGGATCACGAGGTCAGGAGTTCGAGACCTGCCTGGCCAACTGGTAAAACCTTGTCTCTAATGAAAACACAAAAATTAGCCGGGCGTGGTGGTCCACGCCTGTAATTCCAGTTACTCAAGAAGCTGAGGCAGGAGAATTGATTGAACCCGGGAGGCAGAGGTTGCTGTGAGCCGAGATTGCACCACTGCACTCTGGCCTGGGCAGCAGAATGAGACTCTGACTCAGAAGAAAAAAAAAGGAAAGAAAAGAAAAAAGAAAACAAAAATTAAATTAGTCAGGTAGACTAATTGAAAAAAAAAAAAAAAGAGGAAGATGAAAAGGAAGTTTACTTACAGGTTAGCACCTGGTTTGTGTTGGACCAGGGGTAATTAAAAGCACTTTGATTCCCATGCATCTGTTTTCTAAATTTATGGTACCCAACGAAGATTTCTTTTATCATTTTATTTATTTATTTTTTTAAGACAGAGTCTCGCTCTGTCATCCAGGCTGGAGTGCAGTGGCATGATCTCGGCTCACTGCACCCTCCACCTCCCGGGCTCAAGTGGCTCTTCTGCCTCAGTCCCCTGAGTAGCTGGGACTACAGGCACATGTCACCACACCTGGCTAATTTTTCATATTTTTAGTAGAGACAGGGTTTCACCATGATGGCCAGGCTGGTCTCAAACTCCTGACTTCAAGTGATCCTCCCACCTCGGCCTCCTAAAGTGCTAGGATT
Source organism: Pongo abelii (assembly GCF_028885655.2). NCBI lineage: Eukaryota > Metazoa > Chordata > Mammalia > Primates > Hominidae > Pongo > Pongo abelii. The sequence continues at coordinate 35,596,832 of NC_072005.2, read as the reverse complement.
ACAGGCGTGAGCCACCACACCGGCCTCTTTCTACCATTTTAAACTATAAGCATGGTGAGGGCAGTTGTAGGGCCAGACCCAAGTTTTCTTAGAGTTCAGAGAAGAGGTTGCAGAAAAAAGGAGATGAGCCTGGGGCAGGTGGATTTGCAGAAGAGAGGGCTGGGAGGGTCAGGGTTGCAGGGTCACACAGCTGGAGCTGATTTCCTGAAACCACACCTGACCCTGGAGCCAGAGCCTGCAAGGGTGCCCCACACCCAAGGGACAGAGATGGTAAGATGCATTTTTCTGTGTCATTGGAATAGAGGCGCAGAAGGACAAGGTTATTTCTGTGTGTTTGTCACTGCACTCCCAGAGCATGACACACACTAACCATTCAATACATATTCTGTGGGTTAATGGATTGAAATATGCCTCTGTGGGATGTGCCTCTGTCTTTGTGACACGTCCGGCGCACAGTGGGCCTTCTCCTGCTTACACACTGAATTTAAGGCCCTGATTCTCCCAGGAGCCAAGAAGAGGAGAGCTCCAAATGGCGTTTCACGGAGAAAATAAATCTGGAAATCATTTGGATAATCCAGGTCGGGGAGGGGAGCGTTTTACTCTTCCCTGGGCCCAAACTTCCCAAATACCGCATACGCTCCACACCGTTCCATCTGCGAGGCCTCCCAGAGGGTTCTCTGACAGGGGCTCCGCAGGCTGCGTGGACATCCAGCCCAGAGAACCCCTTGCCCCTCTGCTCCACCCCAGTTCCTCATTCTGGCAGGTCCTGACCCCCAAGATGCTGTATGTTTTTCCCCGAAAACCAGGAGATAAAGAGGACAAAGAATTGAGGAAGTCTAATTTGCTCAAAGAAAGTGCGTTACGTGGTTTCTCTGAGAAAGACTGAAAACATTCCTGATGAATCGTAGCCCAAAGACCCTGATTAAAATGGACTAGAATGAATCTGCTATACCTCTATTTAAAAATGACATGCCACTAATTCAGTTTAATTCAAATATTAAACATGATTAACATTTCTATACGATTTATCAGGATTTAAGAAAAAAATAAATGACAGTGACCATCAAAATATTGACAGTTATTGGGAAGTGACTTCTGGTGTTTAATCAATGTTATTTTTTTATCATGTGATTTTTTTTCTTCAAGTCAGCTTCTGACACCAAACTACATTTCATCAAGGTTGGTAAAATGTTTAGAGAGGAACAGATGTCAGAACATGGGGATTGCCAGTAACACTGATGGGAGCCAGTAATTTCCTTCCTGTCCAATGGCAAAAGGATGAAAAATAATCTAAATCACATACAGTCATGCAAGGTTTACTGAAACATTAATGGCTATAAAAAGTAAGAGCACACAAAGCTATCTCCATTTTTTCCCCCAAAACATCACCAAGGGTAATGACTTTTATATTTTAATTGTTTTAATTTATGAGAAATTCAACGAAAACCTTTACTTTTAAACCCTGAAATAGCTACACAAATACAGCTGATGATATTGATTAATGTTTATTAGCTCGTTCCAAATATACTTGCATCTTAGTCAATTCTGCCATTTAATAATTTTGCTAAATCTCAAAAATGGAGATGCAATCTTGCCTTTAAGAAGGCAGCCCTGCTAGTTATTTACAGATTGTAACATTTACATAAGAGTTTGGTTTAACAAGAGATATAAATATAGATAAAACCCTTAGGACTTCATTCTTTAAACTGCCCTCTAAAAATCTGCCCTGCAATTTGCAAACTGAATTTTGTGCAGACTATTCTTGGAAGCCTTTGTGAATTAGGGAGAACTAACTCAAAGCAAGGGCTGGCTAATCACAATTTTGCAAATTGTACGTAGCAATCATCCTCACATTGTGAAATTCAGATCTATAAAATGCTGATGTTTTAAAGTTGAAAAATAAATTAGCTCACTAGAACTATTTCGCAAAAAAAAAATCAGTCTGAGCCTTTACGACTAAATTATTTGTTTTAAAAAAATTAAAAGATAGTCACATTGGTAGCAAATAATAAATAAAGGCAGAATATCATTCCAGCATGTTCCTGCCACGATCATCCGAACATCGGAGGGTGCCTCCGGGTGTCCCCAACTTCCCAGCATCTCCTAGAAATACTCACCTGCGTAGAGCGTGCAGACCCTGTAACTCCCAGAATACACTTGTGGCCATGCCCGGACTTCTATTTTAAATGCCTGCAGTGTATTTGTCTATGATCTGGAAAACGCTCTCAGACAGGGAAGGGATTAGTCAACATATTCTTTGATATGTCATCTATTCACTTGCTAAAGCCGATTCATGTCCGTCCAGCCAAAGAAGTTGGCAGTTAGCATTTGTTTATTTGTTAAAACCAATGCCATTGGGGTTATAAAAACTGTAATAATATCAAATATAAAAGAAGGGAGCAAACTGCCCCAAAGGCACTCTCCAAATCCAGTCTATCTGAAAATGGAGTGGCCCTGGGTGAAGAAAGCTGACCTCAGAAGAGAAGCTTACTGGCCCACAGAGAACAGGACGCGACGACCCAGGGCTGCGGGTACATTGCAGTGAATTTTCTACAGCTCCTCACCCTAAGAGAAGAGAGACATATACATGCAAGTGCACACATGTGCACCATGCACACACATGCAAACACACGTGTATGCACAGACTCACGCACACACACATGCACATAATGTGCCTCTTGTTAGCCCAGTATCCCATGCTGTAGCATGCACACAGAGTCAGAGGTGGATACAAAGACTGAAGCTCAGCAAACCCTGTTTTCTCAAACTCCAAGGCCTCTCTGCAGTCTTTGGCTCTAGTGGAATCTTGTGATATTTAAAATTGCTTGAAATTAGCCCAAATTTAAAAATACTCTAATTCCATTGCAAAGGCATCTGCCCGCCCTAGCCTTGGTCTGCATCATTTCATTGGCTCTTTTCAGACCTACGTCTGGTTTGCCCGGTTCCTTCCTTGTTCTTGGATATTACACCAGTTAAATATAAATGCAACTGATATGAGGTTTGATATCACCCCATCTTCATGCATCATAAGCTCCTTGAAGGCTGTCACAGCACAGTTCTGGGCACAGCACAGTTCTGGGCAAATATGCAATTGAACCTCATGTAGTGTTGGGAGAGGGCTCCATTAGCTCAAGGGGTCCTGGGGAAAACTGGCCAAGATGGTTTTGTCATTTTAAAAAATGTGATCACGATGACCTTGGAAAGGGCAGGCCAGATGTGCCGACACTTGGCCGTTCTGCCAGTATCCTGCGTGTCACTGTGGAGGCGGCTAGACACCAGCTCCAGTCCACAGAGGTGGCATTTCTTACCTCAAGCACTCGGTCGCTTAGCCTGCAGTGTAGGCATTTTGTGTAACATTGCTTCTAGAAAGCAAATATTTATATTAGTAAATACCATCAAGATATGATCTGCATTCAAGTGTTTTCTATAGGTAGCTGTTAGAAACAAGAAGAGAAATTGCTGCCTAAGTGGTGAAGAGGGAAAACAAGGTGTGTGGGCGTCTCAGAAGAATTGATGAAATGCCTTAAAATGTTACCTTTCTGCTCTTAATTCTGAATGTTGACTCAACACTCCATTACAAGGTAAACCCTCCAAAGACAACAGTCAGAGGTCATTGAAACTCATCTCCCCCTCCAGAAGGAATGCCCAGCCCCGCTCCAGCAGTCAGGTGCAAATGATCTGCCCAAGACACATTGCCAGCAGCCTCCGCGAGGGCTGGGTTCAAACGCACGTGTCCTACGCCTTCTGGAGCACAGACCCCTGGAAGGATGGGGCGAGAAGACAGAGGCACCCACTCCTCGGGCCGCTGGACTTCCAGCCAGGCCATCTCCACATCTGGGCACATGTGTAAAACCAGGGTGTAGGTGCAAGACCTAAAGAGACATGTCACCTGCCATGTGTCTGCCCTGAATTCAGAGGCACCTGCAAGGGGCTCTCCCAACGCCTGGGGGATGACTTGAGATCATGGGTGGCTAAGAACATGTCCCTGCTCTGACAGGACCCAGCTGGGTAACCTCAGACAAGACAGTAAGCCCCCTGCCCCTCAGTTTCTTGTGAAAAAACAGCATAATTACACCTGTCTTCTGGGAGAGGGGAGCTAGGACCCCAGACAGGGCCGGGCTCAAGGTGTAGTGGCTGTCTTCACTGTGGGGTGGCTGTAGGTGTTTATAACAGTATTTTAATCTACATTTTCAATTTTAAGTTATTGAACTACAGTCTGTCAGAGCTTTGGGCACCTTAAGAATAATGAGGGCTAACCCCCTCTCTATCAGGAGCAAAGGGAGGCCTTGCCCAGCCCAGGTTTTGCCCTGAGTGCCCATACTCTGCTGTCCTGCAAGCTGTGTCCCCCTCCCCATGTCCCTAGGCTCCTCAGGGTCCACAGCCAGGCTCCGCAGGGCTGTATCCTACATGCCACGGCGGGGCGGGTATCTTAGCGTCCCACCTGGACCAGGCTCAGCACGGGATTCCATGGCCTGCACAGGCCAGGAAAGGCAAATCATGTAGGCTTTATGTACCAGCCCTCAGGTGGCCCCAGAAATCACCTGTTGAAGACCATCCCAAAAGTCTTCAGCACACACCTGGAATGGCACCCATGGAATGAGGAGCAAAGCAAATGCTCTGTAATGTAAGAGGATCAGGCCTCACCCTCTCATGCCCAGACTACTGCCTGGTACCTCGTCTTTGTAGCCAACCTTCCCCTACCCTATCCACCCTGAGCAGTCTTTCTAAGCTTTCCCTGATTATGTCCTTCCCTTGCTCTACAGCAGCCCCCAAAAAATGTTTAAAATATGTATAACAAAGGGGTAATGTCCAACATATGTAAAGAGCTCTTGAAAATCAATTTAAAAAATAGAAAAATAGGAAAACATATTAACAAGCAATTTATAGAAGTCATTGGAGTGGGCAATACAGATATGAAAAGATAGCTAGTTGCACTCTGAATGAGGGACATACAAGTAGATGATACCAGCCTTCCTCCTTCATACTGGTGAACATTTAAAGGAGCAATAACATTCAGTATTGGTGAGGTTTTGGCAGGTGAGTACTATGCATACAATATTGGTAGACATGTATACAATGTGCACAAACAACATTACTTGGAAGGGCAATTTGGTGGCATCTATCAAAGAATTAAAATATATACCTAATGACTCTGCAGTGCTACTTCTAGGAATCTATCCTACAGAAATACTCAAACTTGTTTACCATGATACAGTGTTTACTGCAGCATTTTAAGTGTAATGTCGAAAAGCAAATGGAAACCTCCCTCATATCCAACATATGGTTACATAAATATGAATATGCCGTACCGCACAGAATTACACAGAAGTTAAAAAATGTGTGAACCTCCTATGTATCTGATGTTTTTATCTAAAAACGATACTTTTTTTTAAAAAAAAAAGTAAGTCTCAGGACAATATGTATAGTAAGATCTCATTATGTAGGCTTCAATGTCAATTTTATGTAAAATACATATGCATGATTTTCTTTTTGTGACTATTCACCCTGCACATGATGTACATATATACCAGTCCAGCAGGTGCTGTTTACCAAACCAAAATGCATTATAGGAATTTTCTCCATCGATGGGAGAAGGATTTGGAAGTAGAGTTGAAAGGGGTCTTTTGGATTTCACACTACAGAAATCTGTGTTGTTTGAATCTTAATAGTGAACCCACAGAACTTTCGTAATTCAGTGAAAACAACTACACTGAAACACCAAACCCTTCAGGCTGCCCCTCCTTACATCTGTATATAAAACTCTGACTCAATTTTCCAGGCCACCTCCTTGAGGAAGTCTTCTCTGACTGCCTCCTCCAGGAAGCCTTTGCCTCTCTACTCTCAATAACTCCTTTCACCATGCCCTATAAACTGTTATGACCCATCCCTTACTCCTTAAGGGTGACTCACATTGGACAGTACACTTCACAAGAGAAGGACCATGCCTCTTCATTCTCCCCATCAATGCATATTTGTTGAGCACCTATTATGTGCTGAGCAAGATTCTAGGTGCTGGAAATAGAGCAGAGAACAAAAGGCATGAGATTCCTGCCCTCAAGGAGCTGAAAATCTGGGACAGAAGCAAACAGTGAAATAAGAAGAATAAGCAGACGTGCCAAGGGGAGAGAAGCATGGAAGAAAAACTAGTAGGCGTGGTGGGGAGGAGGACCCAGTGGGCCACAAAGGCATCTCTGAGACATGCCATTTAGGCCAAGGCCTGCAGGTAGAGAGCCAGCAGGGAGAGTGGGGCCAGTGGGTGGGGATCGGGGCTGGGCACCCTGCAGGAGCTCAGGAACCACCTGTGTAGACAAGCAAACAAATAGCTCCACCCAGAGAAAGGGGAGGGGTTGGGTGTGATCACCCACCTTAGCCTGCCTCTTGCTCACTGCCGCAGGCACATTCCTCCTATCAGACCAAGAAGGGCCCTGGACCACCTACCCAACACCTTGCCCAGGCCCCTGGAGTGAGGGAGAGAAGGGACCTCCCCAGCGAGCCGGGATCAGAGCACAGGCCCACAGGGAAAGCTACTCAGGTCAAAGTGCAAAGATAACCCCGACAACATGAGTCCAACAGCTGAGCTCTGCCTCCCAGATCCTGGGAGCTGGTGCTGGGCCTACAGGGTTCTGGGAACGCGGTGTGGCTCTTTTCTCTATGGGGGCAGCCACAACGGTGGAGGACAGCAGAGCTGAGACCTTCTGATAAGTGGACCCTCAAGATGCGTGGCACCTGGCAGCAGGTACTAAGGGCACCTGAGAGCTGCAGCTAACTCACAACAGAGCTGTCTCGACAAGGGGGAGAGTCTCGGAACCAGAGCCCCAGAAGGCATAACCTGCGGGAGCCCTGTCTACACCACAGCCTGCACGAATGATAGTCCAGCCTGCACGGCCCCACTCGAGACTCCATTCCCAGGGACACCATGGTGCACCTGCAGCTCAGGACTGCTGCCCTGTCACAGAGGGGTCCCCGGGGTCCCCAGGCCCTTCACTCTAATGTTCTCTGCACAGCAGGTGAGCAGAGCTCTCTGCCAGCTTGCAGCCCCAGGAGATAGCAGGGGCCTCCAATAAGCAAAGCAAGCATTTGCTTAGGACACCAGCCAGGCAGGGCCACCTCAAAGCTGAGCACATTGGGAATAAGAGCTGGAGTTCACAGTCCCAAAGGAGCGTTGGAGTAGTTACCATGGGAGGCAGCAGGACTTTGATGAACTTCCTTACATCTGTGTTACGGCCTAACCGCTATTCTTTACTCTGAAGTCTGCATAGTGCAGAGCGAGGGACAGGGCCATCTATTCTCAGAGCCTAGTCTTCCAGGGTCTTCCTCTGGTCCCATGAGAAGGCCTTCAGATTTCATACACCGCTTTTCCTTAACGGGGAACCCACCTGTACTCAGGATGCCACACTGAGCTGAGGACCCCCAGAGGCCACTCTTGGCCCGGGCTTCTCAGGGATGCTGGAAACCAGAGTCGGGGTGGGCAGTGTGGGGACAGCAGGCTGTGAGGCTGTCCCTCCTGCCCAGTCCTTACAAGCTCCACCTTGGACAGGGATCTCCGGCCCTGGGAGGCTTTGGAGGTCATGGGGTGAGGGTGAGAGTTGCAGGGGGTGGCAGGTAGCAGAGCTTGGGGTTTTGCTCAGAGAAGGGGCTCCCTGTGGAGAGTGTGGAGTGGGTGGGCTTCCCCAGTACCCCTGGGAAACAGGGCTGTGTGTGGCCAGGCTGAGATCAACCTGCCCTGACTGACACAGTGGGGAGAAGACAGGGCAGGGGACCTAAGCAGAGGTCGGCCACCACTAGTAGATTTTCTAGAGGTTCTTCTTACCACTTAAAGTTATTTGGCACCAGCAGGAGGCCCAGGCAGGGCCAGCTCTGTCAGGAAAGGTTTGACCAGAAAGCTCACTGTACAAGGCGCCTGGACAGGGAGCTACCTGCAAGCAAACCTCCACCCTGCTATCTGGGCAGCCCAGGCTCCGTCCAAGCCTTGGGCTGCAGAGACTGTGTCACCTGCTAAGGCAAGATCCTTGTGAGTGCCCCGGGCTCTGTGTCTGCCACGGCCTTGTCACCTCGCTAAGCCATCACAGAGCCCCAGGGACGGTGCCTGGCATGTCTGCTCTGAGGCTCACCCCAGCGGGATCTGGAAGTCCCTGGCCTTTTACTTTGATAGGAAGGAGGGAAGTCTGGGAAGTGTGGCCATCATCATGTCTGGGGACTGAAGCAGGCCCTGCCCTGCAAAGGGCCAGAGCAAATGCTACTGTACCCATTTTGCAAAAGAGGAAATGGTCCCAGCGAAGGAGGGAGGCTGCCTGAGGTCACAGAGGCGTTCGTGGGAAAACCCAGGCTCCTGGCTCTCTGTGCAATGCACATCCCAGCCCACTAGGCTGCCCGAGGCATGGTCCGAAGACCGTACCCTATTATACAACTACATAGCACACATCCTTCACCCTAAGCAAGAGGGAGCCACTCTGACCACGAGCAGCGGGGGTGGTCCACACCCTCCTTCAGATGGGTTCTGGACACCGGGTCCCCCCATGCAGGTGACTATGGGAGTCTTTCAAAGACAGAAAATACTTTTTAAATTTTATTATTTTCATTTGTATTTTAAACTAGTTTAATACAAAAAGAAAAATAATCACTTTAACAAAAACTCCATTGATCTGACTTAACTAGAAAAAAGATTGCAAGGAATCCCGGAAGCTTGTTTTTGGAAGTTGCTTTGGAAGCCAAATGTGAGCATGGGAAGCTCTGTGTGCTCAGGCCAGCAAGGGTTAGAGAGAAGGAGGTGGAGGAGGCAGGACCACCATTCCATTCTCTGAGACAGGCTTTCTCCAGGAAAGTTGTGGCGCGTCCCCCTCTTCCCTTCCATCCCCGACCCCTCTGTTCATCCTGGGGTGCCCACAGACCTTCTCTTCTCCCCACAGTTAAGGTCACACGCACCTCCCCATCCTGGAAAGGCTCATCTTCTCTCATGCACCGCCTCTCTCCACCTGCAAAATGGCAAGTGCAAACTGCACCCAGGTGTTCAAAAGCGTGGCACGGGCACCAGTGACGGGAAGTGAGACTCGCTTGTTCAAATTTAATTTAATTTAATCTTTTTCTTGCAACAGGTTCTTGCTCTGTCACCCTGGCCAAAGTGCAATGGTGCGATCAGAGCTCACTGCAGCCTCCAACTCCTGGGCTCAAGTGATCCTTCCATCTCAGCCTCCTAAGTAGCTGGGCTGACAGGTGCACACCACCTCAACTAATTTTTTTTTTAACTTTTCGTAGAGATGAGGTCTCACTATGTTTCCCAGGCTGGTCTTGAACTCCTGGCCTCAAGTGATCCTCCTGCCTTGGCCTCCCAAAGCACTGGGAATACAGGTGTGAGCCACTACGCTCAGCCTTAACATTTTAATAGTCCACTTGCATTTACTTTAATGTGACTCAGGGAAACATAACTAGCACCTTCAACCCATGATCTCACAGCAACATTAGGACTAGGCTAACTAAGGTGGGCAGGTATCAGGCTGGGGAATGAGAGAGTGGGGGGGCGGGGGAAGAGAGAGAGAGAGAAGTTGATGTAAAGCTGCTTCAATGAAAATATTAAACAAATAATAGGAGGGTATGGATATGGCAAAAGGAAATAAACGAAGATCATATGGGGAGTAAATGAGGTGCAGATTATCCAGTGAGCAGGCTAAGCACCTGCCTAGGGCACCAGAGCAGTGTAGGCACCACAAAGTTAAGAAAAAATATTTGAAACAATGTGATGCTTTGGGGGAAAATATTAAATCTCAGAACTTTCTTCTATTTCTCCACACTTCTGCTACAGCTTCATATTGTTTTTTATCTGAACTGCACACAGGGGTGGCGAAAGGGAACCTGCCTTTTTGGGGTGCAGGGCCCCTATAAACCAGTCCTCAGTAGGAATGCCCACCATGGTCAGGGGCTCAGGGACAGATGGGCTCCTGATCTCCCTCCACCTCTGCCCAGAGCATTAGGAAAGACAGACACAGCCCCAGGAAGCACAGAGAGGCCCCTCTAGAGGCAGGCAGTGACTGGAGGCATGAGCAGGGCCAGTGGACACCCTCCGTGCCCTGTACAAGACCCCCACGCCTGTCACCTCCAGGCCCTAGGAAGCGAGGGCTCCCTCAGGATCCAAGCGTCAGGCCGGGCTCATCAGGGGACGAGGGATCTCCTGAACCAACCTTACAAAAACCCACGGGCAAGGGAGCCGGGGCCCTGAGTCGCCCAGGAGGGCTCACATCAGATAATGAGGAATGGGTTTTACAAAGTAGCCCTCCGCCAGAGCCTATGGCGATCCGACCGTCTCCCTGTGGCCCATTATCCGAGCACTTGAACCCTGGATAACAATGAGTTCATAGAGAAGAAAGTGCTCGGCGTTAATTGTCTGTATTTAGTCACGCAAACAGAAGCAATGGTCTGAGAATGGCTGGTTAGCCGCTGACAGCCTCAGCTCCGGGCTGGCTCCGAGGAGCGGTTACAAATTGTTTTGATGGAGATTGTACCAGAGCAGTAAATTTCCTCTTAAACCTGCTTGCCTGGAACAAGTTCTCTCCCCTTCCTCCGTCTTCTCCTTTCTCCCCACTTTTCGCCTTAAATGAAATTCCTGCCGCTGCTAATATCCAACAAATAAACATCATTAAGAAATTGAAGGCACTGAAAGAATGTGTGGTTTATGTTAAATTTTCCCCTGTCAATCAATTCTGCATGTCTGCATGAAACCGATGATCGCATCATCATGTTAGTTTGCCTGACTTGTTCGGCACAAAGAAGGTGGGAACATTTTCTCAAGCAGGGATGTCAGCACTTGAAAAATCCATCACCATCTGTGCTCATTTTCTGAAAGGGAGAAAAACAACCCCTGTTTAAGAATACACCAGAACAAATAACTTGAATGTTTGAAAATAAACCACAGGGTCAAAGAAACTTTATAATGAAATGGGGAAGCAACAGTATTGTTCTGTTTTTATAACGCGGGGCTGGCGTACCTTCATTTGACACAGTCTTTGCTCCAAAAATAGATATTAATAATACCCACGGAAAAACCCGCACCATGTGAAATGCATGCAAACACGTTATTTTAAAAGCATCTAGCAAGGTCCTGAGAGAGACCTATGGAGAAGGAGCTCTCTCCTGCTCCCAGCTCTCAAACCCCAGGGCTCTGATGGGGCAGCCTCTGCATTCATTCCACGCCACACCTACCCTTCCCACTTGTCCCTGCCCCCTCCCCACCCACTTTTCTCATCTGAAAGGCAATCAGAAGCCCCTCTAATCCCAAAAGATCATCACCCATAAAAAGCCAAGGAAGGAAAAACTTTCATCACCAAACTTTTTGACCAAAGCCGTCGAAGCCACCCTGCAACAGGGACACAGAAGGGAGGAGGGAGACGTGAATGGAAACATTGTTCCACCCTTAATAAACTTATAAGCCAAGACCATTTTGATCTAATTTTTCTTTCTGCGTCTCACTATTGTACTTTGTCATGAGGAGGTCTCACATAAATAATGTAGTGTTCTTATGAAAGTTTTTAAGACACCCAAAGTTGGACAGCAGTGTTACAAATGATGTCCAACACAAAGAATATCAATTAATCAAATGGTAAAACACTACAAGAACTCACAGCACACAAGTAGCAGAGGGAAAGATAAATTGATTTTTGCTGCAGCACTGCGCCTTTTCAGCCGCACAACTGTGTGAAAAATACCAGTGAAAAAGTGTGCTGAGGCAGCAGAACCATTTAATACTCCACAAACAGTTATCTAAGGCAACGTCCAATAACCAGACAGCACAGTAATGTGACCTACATACTAACAAAATCATTTTTAGACATAGAAGCGACTCCACACTGGCCCCCGGGATACCAGTTAGATAACCAGTTATCTCCTGCAACCTTCCCGGAACTTTGTCTTTGCCCCCTTTCCCCATTTCTACAGCTAAAATGTGTTATCAGAGACCATCCAGAGAGCAACCAGAAAGACGAAGCAAACATGTCACTCCTTAAGTCATTTCATTTGCTTGGCGACCTCGAGTCTCTGCATTTTCATAGCTTTTTTGTTTGTTTTGATTCCCCTTACACGTCCTCTTTTGTGTCTGATGGACTTCTTGTCTTTTCCAAAACTTTTTTCCTAGACCAGGGTGAGAAAGTCTTGCTGTTGCCTGAGGACTCTTCTTCTCAGGACTCCTCGGAGATCTTGCCAAGTGTGGTTAAGTTGGGCAGGGGACAGGGCTGGGGGGAAGCAAAGGTATTGCCACGAATCACACTGTCATTGAATTGCATCATAAGAAATTCTCAAGTGCCATTTTCTCCAAGCTGACCTCATCACCAAAGATCTGTCTCACAGACCCTTCACAGGAAATCATGGTGCTCCACTTGGGAACATAGCCTAGAGTGAGACCGCACAAAACACAGACTGCTGGACTCGAAGCAGAGCTCTGTGTGACCACAGAGTAACTTCCAGTGGCTTGCAGTTCCCAAGCTGTCTGGAGAGGAGCAACCCTTAGAACTTGGAGCCTTAGAGAACTCTCACTGGCTTTCCTAGCAGGCCTTGACTCCCTCTAGTAGCTGTCTATGGGCTGCAGGAACCCATTTTTATGGAACACATGAGGACTCTGAGGACCTGAAAAGCTCCCATCCCCTCCCTCACTGCCCTGGAGCAACAAAACCAAGATGGTGCCCAACTCAAGAATTTCTCTCCAGCTAGAGTTGAGTGCCAGCTTTGTAAGTCCTTTAAAAATCTTCTCCTTCTAAACCTTTCTCCCACCCCATTTCAGTCTTCAGAACTTATGACTGATAATCCTCTTTGTTTCAAGAAAATCATGGTTCACATGAAAAAAAAATGTTCACAAGATTACATGGAGAAAGCGCCAAGTCCCCCTAAAATAATGCCACAGCAATCAAGTTCATCTCAGTCCACATTGTGAGTATTTTTAGGGTAATGTTACCCTTTATGCACCAAGCTAACGATGACAAACCATACACTTCTGTCCCTGAGACATAGCAGATGGAAGCCTGGATTCTGCTCTTGGTTCTAATGCTCACCTCCACAGGTGAGGGCTGGCACCTCCCTTGAGATGTGCTACATAAGTTCTCCAAGATGTCACCAGCCATCAGCCAGAGCCCGTGTTAATACAGGCCTTAGCATAATGAACGGTATACTTTGCAGATTTCTGTTTCCAGAAAAGAATGATTTAATATCATAAAATAAAGCTTCAGACCTCCATGCCAATTACTGTGTTTAAGTCATCGAAAGCCACCCAGGAAGGTTAGAGGAGCATGCCAGTGTTAAAGGAATGTGTAACCCATCTGCAAAGAGAGGCCAAGTTATGCTGCTTTCTGGGTAAGAAGAGCAACTCGCTAAAAGCTTCAACACAGTGAGAAGAAAATGTCAGGCACCACAACCTTATTGCATTGGCAATAAACACGAGCCAATAACTAAATCATTGTCACCGGTTTTACTTGTGGGTCAGGCTGAGAAATACTGAAACACATAATCAAGTTCAGATTGTATTTTAGTAGAAAAAGAAAAACGGTAGCGATCACAGCCCACTGAGAATGTTATGAAGCAGGAGGGATGTATCAGGAGAAGGGGCTCTCAGCAGAATGAACGGTCAGGGTGACTCTTGGGTGAATGCGGCAGACCAGGAACAGAGGAAAAGAAGGCACATCTTCCTCATACCCTCTGTTAGAGCTCTCCTTAAAAGAGAGGAGTTTCCAACGAGGAAACAATGAAAAGCTAGAAAAATTAAAAGCATCCCTTATGGAAAGCCAAAGCAGGTGCAGAACAGATTTTTTTTTTTTTTTTTTTTGCACGTCCTCTGGCCCTGGGAACAGTGCGCACCTAATCACCGTGTCCCCTGAACACAGTGGCCACACCTCATTTAGCAGTGACTAGTTTTTCATTTCTTTAAAAAAAAAAAAGGCAATATTTCACATATCAATCAAAAAAGGGGGGGGAGGTATTTAAGTTATTTTAACATCAAGTGTTTTTTCAAAGTTATAAATATATGTGAGGGGACTAATTGTAAACTTCTCCCAGAAACCCAAATCCAAATTCATGTTGCCATGCGAATTCGAGATAATAAATTACATCCTTCTAAGTAAAGCATCCACTGTAATAAAACACCCACTCCAGAGAACTCAGAAGCCCTGATCCCAGCTAAAAGGATTCATGCCTTTAGAATTCTGGAGATATATATATATATAAAAATATAATTTTTTCTGTCGGTTCCCTCAACTTCTCTCAATTACTGGTGTTCTTTACATACTGAATTTTCTAGGGTTTGATGTGTGATTATGGCTATATTTTTATCTATATGTTTTGTGGTTCTTACACTTAAGCTTTTTGCTCACAAATCTTTTATTAAAAGTACTAAATTGTAAAAAGCACATTCATATTTCATTCAGTGTTCCATACAGAAATGTGAGTTTTCGCAGCAAACACAGCTGCATACAGAAAGTTACCATAAAATAACATACCATACTATAGATCTCTGCACTTTGAATGTTTCAGCTCAGAAGTAACTTTACTGGAACTATATTTTCCAGAACATTTTCGTCTTCTTTCTCAAACAAACTCATAACCAACTTTTCAATTTTCCAAATCAAAGTCGCAAGTGAAATATTCACCTTGAATCTCATGTACTTTTAGGCAAAAGCCAAAAGCAAATCCAGAGACATTTCGAACTTGACAGCTTTCATTAGCTCTATCAACGTGTTAGAGGTAAGTGTGTTACAAACCCAAGACATACACATACATTTTGATATTGGTGTGTCTGTAGATCTTAGCTTGAAATGAATAAGCAGAGAAAAGAGAATAATCTGACTGTGGGGTGAGATGGCTCAGATATTGAGCCAGGAATTAGGGTGACAGAGAGATAAGACAAGAGCCTTACTGAGTCCTGGGAATTCCAAGGTATTGATCCAAGGCAACAAAAGAAGAGAGAAACTCAAAGCTGAAGTCTGACCAGTGTAAACGAGCATCTCTTTACAAAAAAAAAAAAAAAAAAATTCTCTCCAGGGAATGCACACGCTGGCCTGGTCAGCTAGCAAGCCACTGACCTTTTAAAAAAAAGGAGTGTAGAATTAAAACTGCCAATAAGGCAAAACAATTACTCAACACAGATTTCATGAGCAAATGAATAAATGGGTGAATAATGTGAACATTTGTCAGTTGCAGTCAGCATAATAAATGAATCTGATATTAAAATTTGGAGGGGAAAAAAAACCGATGTGACCCTCTGTCAGATCAAATCACTAAATACGTCGGGAAGATCCACTCCATGCCTGGCCCAGGCTCTATACTGTGGGTGGACCGAGGGAGGACAGGGCGCCTGATGGCACAGTCCTTTCCTCACCCACGCTGGCCCCTCCTGCCGAAGCCCAACCAGTGCCTACCAGGGGCCAGGGCAGATGGCTCCCAATCCCTGCCTTGGTCCCCCACCCAACTGCCTAGAAGAGTCCTTCAGGTGCCTAACGGTGGGCTCCCAAACCCCAAACCCCAAGCCCAGATCTGGGGTCACCCTGTGAACCCAACCTTGGCAAGAGACTGTGGCCCAAGAAACACTCTCAGCCTCCAATGTTGGTGCCGGGGCAAAGCTGAGACAACCACCCCTGCAGCTTCTCAGTGATGAAGGTGGCTGAGGCTCAGGGCTATCTCAGGGGCTTAAAGCCAGTACTGCAGAGCAGCCTGAGCTGATTCTCCTAAGAACATTAAATACCCAGCTGCTCACCGCTCAGATCACACCTCTATTCGCCAAGCACTTGACTCAATTAACAGAATACTTTCTACACTTCCCCATACACAGTAAAGTGTGCATTTTCCTTCCTTGTTTTGTACAATTGGGGAAACTAAGCCAGTCAAGAATGGGTTCTCGAGGGTCAAGTGAGGACACCAACTCCCCTCCCTTCCCACAGTCTCTTACGCCCACTCTTGCCCCTGCACAAGCTCACTCCTGGCAGGTGATCCCCAAACTCTATGTGGGCTTCCTCAACTACTCAACTACAGTGGGGAACTTGGGGAAACCAAGGCCCAGACAAGAGAAAATGCAGCCTCAGGCCCTGGAACTAATGGAAAGCAAAACCCTCAGCCTCCTGCCTTCCAAGCTTCAACCCTCCTACTCCTCTCTGGGCTACTCCCTTGGGCTCTTAATTCTGCAGAATTTCAGAGGAGCAAATGAGCTGGCAACAGAGATGTCTGCCCCAAGCAGTCTTCTCCTAAGAACAGGCACTCCTCTGACAGAGGCATCTTTGCAAACTGTCAGGAAGATACAAATACGCTTTGCCCCTAGAACTTCTCTCCAGCCCAATCATGAGAACTTGGGCTGGTCCACCGTCCATCATTTCCCCCAGATGGTGCCGGCAGAGGCTAAGAGCCTACAGGCTGAGTGGTCCACGTGGGGCAGTTCTGTGAGCTCCAGGCTTTCATCCTTTCTAGCGCACAGTCACAGCCCTCTCCCCACACCACTGTCCTCCTGGACTTAATAGGAGCAAAGCACTGCTCAGGACCCTACCTGGTCACCTCACCTGCTGGCCCCAACTGCCCCCAGAGCAGCTGGCTCTGGGTCACATAATTCACTCATTCCCTCCCCTTTAGCTGGGGACAGGCAGTGGTTGGCCCCCACAGAGGCCCCGGCCCATGCTCCCCCTTGTTGAATCAGTGAAGTTAGGAGGGCAGGAGCCGGGCAGGAAGTTGGATTCTAGCCCTGCAAAGCCTCAGCTTTCCTTCCAGGAGAATGGGATAACAACTTCAGCTCCCTCCCATCAGAGGCTTCTGGAAGGCTCAAATGAGAAGGCCTAAGGGACCTGGCCTTAAGAAGGATCCATCAGATTGTGTGTGAGCCCGGCTCCAATGGTTCAAACTCCATTGAACCGGCCTGCGTCTCCGCTCTTTCCTCAGAGGAAGACCTAAGATGAAGATGCAAATGCAGGCGGTTTGTGCGGGAAGTTTGTGAGAAAGTTTGTGCAGGAGGTAGTCTCAGAAAATGCCAGGGGATAGTGGGGAGGTGGGGAAAGAAAGGAAGCCTGTGCATAGCAGGCTTAAAAGTGCACTGCACTGAGGGCACCAGGCCTGAGTCCCACCGGGAACTCTAAGACCCTGAGTGGGACTCCCCCATGCTGCTCCATCCAGGGAGAGAGGAGACCGCCGCCTACCCACCAGTCCCCATCCCCATCGACTGAGGGGTGCTCCAGAGTTGTTAACTCCCTGGCACGTGTGCTTGCCCCCATGACAGACCAGACACACACCGGTGACGAAGGACACCCTCAAGCAAAGTCGTGGGTGCTGGTGTGAAGAGGCCTCACCCTGAGTGGTGAGTGGCTGCCAAGGGGCACCGACAGAATCTGCTATCCCTGCCTGATAAAAAAGTGTCGGCTGGGCATGGTGGCTCACGCCTGTAATCCCAGCACTTTGGGAGGCCAGGGCAGGTGGATCAGGACTTAGAGACCAGCCCGGCCGACATGGTGAAACCCTGTCTCTACTAAAAATATAAAAATTTGCCGGGTGTGGTGGCCGGCACCTGTAATCCCAGCTGCTCGGGAGGCTGAGGCACGAGAATTGCTTGAATCTGGGAGGTGGAGGTTGCAGTGAACAGAGATTGCACCACTGCACTCCAGCCTGGGCAACAGAGCAAGACTCCATCTCAAAAAAAAAAAGTGTCAAAAAGCAAACAGGGAACCTGATTCCCTTTCGGGAAACAACCCCCAGGCTGTCTGCTCCCCAGAGAAGCTAGGAACCTGGCTGATCACAGAAACCTGGAGGCGGCGCTGAGGCCCCTGCCCTGCATCTCCCGCACTGCCTCTCTTGCCCTGCCTCTCTCGCCATCACATAGAGCCTGCCATGGCCACAGATGCACCAGCCACCGAGCTAACTGGTGGGGTGACAAGGAAGGTGCCTGCACTCCAGAAGCTGGGGTCACCTCTGGGAGATGGAGCAGGTGTATAGCAGTGGAGACACAAGGTGGTGTGCCCTGTCCCCATCCCAGGAGACCCTGGACACCCACCGAGCCTCAGAAACCCATCGCCCATCTAGGAGCTCCTGGGAGCTTCGAAATGCCAAATGCAGATGAAAACGTGTGTGCCTAAAATCCATTGAGCCAGAACCACCAATGCTTTGAGCACCCCTGTCTATGAAGGTTTTCTTACATTGATATTCTAGCTCCCAATGTCAGGAAAAATTATGTAAAAACAAGAAAAATGCCCCTGCCACCAGAGAGTTTATAGTCCAGCAGGGGGTAAAAAGGGATGAAGGAAGTAAGGCCAACACCAATCTGAAAGGGTCGTCTTCCCCTCCCTTGCCAGTCAAATCTGGTGCACTGTGTCTGCTGCATCCATTCAGGACATACTGATTGCTCTCTGCTTGCAGGCCCTGGGGGCAGTTGGGGGGTTTACCTGGAGGATTGGGATGGGGTTGACATTCTATATAGAGGGCCCAACAAGAGAAAATGCGTGGAAGGTGGAGGTGTCTAGAGTCCGTGAGGACCAACTAACAGGGCACAGATGCCAGCGGCTCGTGGGCTCACCCTTGGCCCTGTAGCATTGTAGACTCCCAAAGAGGACACTTTCTCTTGAAAGTGCCCCAGAGACTGCATTCTAGAACTGAGTTCTTGTCCTGTGTCTGCTGTTCAGTGGCCGCGTGGACCCAGACACCTGACTTCCCCTGTCTGAGGACCACCCAGGTCTTCATGCAAATCCTATAGGATTCTGCATGTGACAACCCAGGTCACTGTGCAAAGCCACAGGCATTGCTAGGAGTTACAAAGGAGTCAGCTCCAAAGATGCAGAACCATGGCTGTGAGTCCCAGCGCCTGCCCACAGCAGGCCCAGGATACCCAGGAATCTGCTCCCAGCATGTTCCCCACCTGGCTGTGGCCTTGAGCCCTCCCTGCCACAGGATGGACAGAGCCTCCCATCTCCCGAGGATTTGCAGCAGAGCAACACAATCTGCGTTAGGATTTCCGAGGAAGCTGGCCTCCCTTTTCCACATCATTGCGCCAGTGCTCCATGCATCCTATTTTAGAACGACTTTCTCTGCCTTACCCCCAAACCTTCTTAATAGTGCTGGGAAAAAATATTATATACAAACAGTGATTATAAAAAATTATTTGTATATGTTGCTAAAACGTGCTCTACATCTTTATTTAGCATCATCTCCATGAAAGTATCTCAATCCTTGAGACCTTGACACTGGCTTTGCAGAGGCCTCTACACACCTCCCTCCTCAGTGTGCAGTGGTGGGACAGATTCTACCTAGCCCACATCAGCACCTGGCAGGGACCTCTCTGCACCCAGCCTGGTAATTCCCCTTTTCCCTGGGCTTTTTTTTTCAGCGTCATACATTATATTTAAGTCTCTCCAGCAATACAAATTTCAATTTGGCCAAGCTCTTTAATATTAATAGTTGTCAATCCAAATGCAGAGTGCATAATAAAAAATTTAATCGAAACGAATAGCTCACATATTTCTCTACCTCCTAAATATAGTTACCAATTAGACAAAAGATTCGGTTATATAACTTTGTAGAATTAAAGCCACCTACTAAGGACCACCAGTTAGGGCTGAGAAAGCTACAATGCAGATTGCATTCTGTCCATTACTCTTAAAGATAAAGCACATCTCACCTCATCCTTCCTTTCTTCCTAGACACAAACTGTGAACACGGAATGTGCAGGCATGCAATTCACAAGAGTTGTTAAAGCTAAATTGTAATCACAAAGTTACCCAGAGTGATAACAGAAGGGACCCAGGGCATCCCTTCTGTCGCTTTTTACAGCTAAAGCAACGGCGTCCGCATCGCCACTACACCATTTTGCAGACAGAATAACTGAGGCTCAGAGGCACAGTGCACGCACCTCAGCTTCCTATTTCCTCAGACACAAAATTATCATGTGAAGAGGTTATTTCCGTTTAATATGAGAAGTAAGTTGTTGCTGGTTTCCCTGCTCTATGCTGAGAACCCACACGTCACCACTGGATTAGGGGAGCCACAGTCCCCAGAGCCTATGAAAACGTCCACAGCCAGAATCACTTCCCAGGCAGGGCAGACACAAAGGCTGACTTTCCATTGTGATGACCAGGGGCCTGATGGGGCATCCCAGAACCACAGTTCCAGGGGCAACTCCCCGACGATCCAGCATTTTATGGAATCACTGAGCTAGAAAGGACCCAGCCTCTCCTATCAAACCCCATCCCCTCCTATTGCAGCAGCAGAAATAGTCCAGGGGAAGCTAAGAGATTTGACCAAGGTCATGGAGCTAGTTAGCGGCAGAGCTGAGACTCGAACCTCCAGACACACACACACAGACACACACACACTTGTGTACTCAGGCGTCGAAGAGTACTGTAAGCGCTGGGTCCAGCCCTCGCCAGGCTCCCCCCATTACGGTCATCCTGCCGGGTACCTGGGGTATTTCTTCGGCAAATTACTCCAGGCCTCTTTTGTGAGCTGCTCTGGGCTCTGCCCTCAGTTCCATCAAGCAGGAAGTTTAAATGAAATGGCTCCCAAGTTCCTTAAATGGTTTAATAAAACATATACTGACTGCAATGTGCAGTTTATAGTGGCAAACTATTGCCCCTCAGTTGGGAAAAATGACCTCCAGTCGGCAATATTCCTTTCAGCTTCATGATTCTAGTCTGCTGTTGCCCATTCCCTCAACCCACTGGGCAATTCTTTTCCATAACAAGGCTGGCTGCGGCCACTGTGTGCACTGCGGCCGAAGGTGCCCAGCCTGTACCTCCACAGGGCCGGTTCTGTGACAAGACAAAAGAAACACCAGGCAGATGACAGTGGCAAATACAGAGGACAGGAAGGCTGCCTGGAGAGCAAAGAGACCCCAGGAAATAAATGTAGGGGATTCAGAGAGATTTGGGGAAATTAAGTGTGGCATGAAACGGAAAGCGCTGTGTGAATGTAAAATTCCTATTCAACACCACCCAGAATTGGGATGGACAACAGGTTAATCAGATTCGCCGGGGCGGGACAGGGGGAAATGCCTGCTCTTGGCATCTGCAATGATAAGATTTAGAAAACTCGAAGAGGGTATAATATGAATTTCTAAAACTCTCCCACATTCATAACAAATAGCTATTAATAACGCTTAATCACAAATGCCGTTTCCGATATTTGGTGCTGAAAGGTTTTGCCTCGTCTGAAAAGTAGTGGAATTTGACTGCCAGAAACTGATGACCTTTTATCCTAAACTGTGCATCGAGATGGCTTGTTAAGCTCATTAGTATTATATGGTGAATTAGATTAGGCATTTTATGATTTTTCAAAAAAGGCTTTTTTGATATAAAAAAACAGCAATTTCCTTTTTTGACATTTTTCATTTTTAAGGTAATAAAAATGGCACATGTGTACCATGGCATAATGGATTAATTAAGGAATATTATGTTTATCCTAACTCTTAACTGAGTTGTACATCTTCATAACTCACTCATAAAAATTAATGCATTATCTTATCATGGGATGATAGATCTTCTATTTTTACCAAACCTGCTCAGAATGCATTGTTCTAAATTGGATTAGTCTGAGAAATAGTGAATGCCATATTCCAATATCATCAGCCCAAAATCATATTGTGATTTTAAAATGTTATATTATTATATATAAAATCTAAACCTTCTCCCCACTGTGGCTTTGAATTGCTGGACTCTTCTGGCTCTTGAAGGATCAAGCTACCCCCACCACCTACCCTCACAGGCAGCCTATTTTATATCTTCTCTCATTCACAATGGATTTGTTGTTTAAAAAACACATTCATTGCATCAAAGAGTCACTGGACAATATTTTTGGCTATCCCTTTGTGTCTTGATGGTAGATGTGAATATAAAAGAATATTCATGCAAGATTCATAAAGGCCCCAGATTTCTAAATCAACAGATGAAAAATCCCTAAAAATAATAATGTCCAGATGTTGCTTATTTAAATGAGCTGTTGCCATTTAATGTTGCCAATCACAAAAGTGATAGAATTTGTGAATTTCAAGGTATTCATAATTTACAGAGGATTATAATTTTTATCAAGGGAGCATCCAAGGTGATTAAAATCAGTGATTTCAATAAATACAAATGATTCTTTCACAGAGGCTACCTTTATAAACTTGGCCTCATACCACGAAGCCCACACTTTCACATTGTAGAGTCTTTTTCTTTCCCAGGCCCCCCTTTGGCAGGCAATGTGACCTGCCAGGCCTAAAATGCAGATTATTTTTAATGTGCTACAACTTCAGAATTGGAGGGACTCTTGGAAGTCATATAGAGCCAATTTCTCTTACGGGTAAGAAAACAGAGCTCAAAAATGTTTGACCCAAAGTCGTCTTGCAGCTGAGAAGTAAGAAGCTTCCAGAATCCAGCCTTCTGAGGTCCACCCACTAAAATTTAGGTTTAGTGTTACTATAATCCCAGGCCCACTGGCATGGCCAAAGGAGACTGGGAGAAACGAAGATTCCCAGGTTCCTTCCCAGACTGGCATACCTGCAGATATGGGGCCTGGGAACCTACACCTGAAACAGATTCTCCCAGCAATCCTGAAATCATCGCTATAATGTATTCCCTGGTCTCAAGTCTCCTAGATACCAAAAAAGTTTCTTTGGTGTGAGACAGGATGAAGGAGTCAGCACACCGTTCTTCTGCAGTTGACAAAGATCTTTCAACAGCCCAGGATGCTGTAAGGATTCTGACCCCAACGCTACCAGCATTAGGAAACTCCCATGCAAATGGTCATCAAGAGACCTGTTCTTGGTTGCACATCCTCTGCACTGTATGGCAAAGCAAAGACAGGGTATGGTGCCTCTGCACAGCTGGTGATGGGGTATGAGCCACAGGGGGACATCCCGGGCACACCTCCTATGGTCCAGTTGCAACCAAGGGTCTCAGCTTGAGTCAGAGTATGTGGTGATATGTCTTGAATTTCTAATGGACACCTGGAATTAGCCTGCTATTCTAAAGGGAAGAGGGTACTGTAGAGGACCCGGTGGGATTCCTTAAAGAAGGGCATGAGGCCAGGCGGGGTGGCTCACACCTGTAACCCCAGAACTTTGGGAGGCCAAGACGGGCTGATCATGAGGCCAGGAGTTCAAGACCAGCCTGACCAATATGATGAAACCACATCTCTACTAAAAATGCAAAAATCACCGGGCATGGTGGCACGCGCCTATAATCCCAGCTACTTGGGAGGCTGAGGCAGGAGATTCCTTTGAACCCAGGAGGCGGAGATTGCAGTGAGCCAAGATTGCACCACTGCACTCCAGCCTGGGTGACAGAGGGAGACTCCGTCTTGAGAGAAAAAAAAAAAAGGCATGAGGTTTGTGGGGAAAATTTAACTCATAAAGGGCACAATGCAAGTCCAGGGGGCTCCTGCTGCCTGGCACCCAAGCTCCCATGCTGTACACATGCATAACAATACAGGCAGGTTCACTGCCTGGGATGTTCATTTAGCCTTGAGAAAGGGCTACCTGTGGAAGAATTTCCACCCCCAGCTCCTGGCCACTCCTTTACTCGAGTGGTCATCATTTCTACAAATCCTAATAATAACATCTGCACGCCTAGTCCTTCAAAGAGAGAAAGTCACTACATCCTGGTGCTACACTGAAGAAAAAATAAAGTTCTGACCACCCTTGGTAGGTGACACCTGTGTCTCTGTTGGGGAAAGAAATTCATCTCCCTTCTTTCAAAATGCAGCTCCATTCAAGAACATGCCAGCCCTCTGAATTGAATGTTCTTTTTAAAGTTCAGTAATAAAACCTTCAAGGGTTCAAAAAGAAGTGGCTTAAGATCAAAAGTGGGCCATTTAAAAAAGCACTTAAGTAGAAATTCTGTTAAACTGGATGTAAACTTTCCCCCACGTATCATTTCCAGGTATACAAAGGGATTATATGGTTCATCTAAAAGGACTTTAGGAAAAAGGTGCCTGGTACTGATCACAGTAGTTTCCAGGCCAGCCTTTCCTTAAATGCATCTCATTTAAGTTGAAGATGGAACTGAAGGGCAGATGCTTGGGCTGCAGTTGGACTGAGCTTCAAGACTCTTTTGAAAATCTCTTGGAGGAGGAGGGAGATGTTTTAGGTACAGGAGAAGCAGCACTGTTCTGGCCACTGGAAGGGTCTTCCCTGGCTGGGGCCTCGTCCCTGATCGTGGAGCATCTCAAACACCTCACAGGAAGCTTTTCTTCTGGAAGTTTTACTCTCACCTTCCCCTCTCCACTGCCAACATCAGCTGTAAATACGGAGGCGAGGCCCGAGTCCCATGAAGAGAACCCAGGGAAATACACAGGTGACAGAGGGTGGCTCCCATGAGGTCTAAAGGATGCTGCCATCCTCTGGCCACCAGAAGGACCTAGATGCTGCTTGGAAGACCACACACCCATCTGTGCCTCCCTTCCTCCAACCAGAAGGCTCGCAGCCTCTGCCCCAAGCACATTAGGTGACCAGGGAGAAGAACCAGCTTTTGCATGATGTCTCAGCAAAAACCTGCAACTTTGGACACATTTTAGCCTCCCTGGGGGCAGAGAGCAAGCTGAGAGCTGTCCAAGCCAGCTTTCCATGGTTAGAGATGGCAGCCACAGAAACAGGACCTGAGCCCTGGAAAGATCCACCCACCCTTCACCCCGGCTAGTACACAGAATCTCCTCCCAGACCCCTCTGCACTATCAAGAGCTATACAAAAGGGTTTCACCCAGGAGGAACCTCCCTGCCCATTTTCCCCAGGACGTCTTGGCCAACTGGGACTTTGACCAAGAAGAGACAGCCATGGTGACATCTCCTGAAGCAGCCAAAGGCTCTGAGTTCTGTCACCTGGCCCAGGTAGTGGGTTCTGGGACCTGCAGGGCTGACAGGGCACTGTTCTGCTCTCTTCCCAAGACACCAACAAGGACAAAGTCTTCCCCATGACACTCCACTGCCCTTACCAATCAGGGAATCCTACTGCCCTTCCACCTCCACTGCAGCTGCTTTCCTGGACATTGTCAATCTGGAAGGTAGCATCAAATACTCATCTCTGAAATGGGATAATGACAGTACTTATTACATGAGGTCACTACAGAATTAAATAAGATCATGCATATAAATGAGCACGGTGCTTGACGCCCAGTACACAGTCATTAGGCGCTAGCAGCTGCACACATTGGATTTCCCCACAAGCTAAGCTGCCCTGCCTGACACTGGTCTGGGCCCCATGGAGGCCTCCGGACAGGTGTGAACTCTTATATGCAAGAGGGAGCCAGGAGTTCAGCATGGAAAACACCTCCTGCAGGACAGGGCAGGACTAGGAGCAAACACGGCCACATCTGGCAACAAGAGGGACCAAGTATCCTGCCTGGTTTGCCCCTCAATTAAAGAATGAACATTCACCATTCCCATGATTGAAAGTCTTGCCTTTGCTTCAGAGGTTTTCAAACATTTTTTTCTACCCACATTTTTTTCAAGTGAAAGTTTTCCAAGGCTGCTCACTGTGTAAAACAGATGTGCACGGAGTGACCCCAGAGGCAGGGCTCTGTGTGTCCTGGAGCCCCCAACTCCCATTCCCTGGAGGTTTCTGCTTCATGAATATCCACTGGGAGGGGATTACATTAGACCAGTGGTTCTCAAAGCGGAGTTCCTGGGGCAGCAGAAACAGCATTGCCTGGAAATTTGTTAGAAATTCAAATTCTTGGATGATACACAAGACCTTCTGAATATGAAAATGTGAGTTGGGGCCCAACGTTGTTTTTTCAAAGCCCTCCACGCAACTCTGACACCTGCCCAAGTTGGAGATCCACGACACTACCCCAGCCATTCATACCTTGGCTACAAGCGAGCAGATAACCTCCCCACCCCCTCCTCCAATCACACTGTTTCCTGCAGGGCAAGTCCTGATTTGATTGGCCTGGGAGCAGACCTAGACATTGGCGGGTCTTAAAAGCTCCCTGTGTTGTTATAATCGATAGCCAAGTTTGAGAATTATCCCTCTAGTCTCTTGCTACTCAAAGTGTGGTCCGAGGACCAGCAGCATCAGCATCTCTTGGGAGCCTGTTAAGTATGCAGAATCTCACTCCCCTAGACCTGCTGAATCAGAATCTGCATGCTACCAAGACCCCCAGGGCTCTGTGTGTACATTCCTGACAACCTGGTCTAGGTCATTCTGTTTAAGACCTACAAAGAAGCTTAGACACCCACCCTTCAGGTAGCAGCCTGCAGCTGCAATGGCCTGAGGCTCTCCAATGTCACCCAGGCTGAGGACTGCAGATAGACATCAGAACCAGCCTCCTCACTCCAAGAGCAGCGCTCCTTCCCACACCTATGCAGCCTCCATCTAAGCATGCCTGCCTCAAACTCCCTCAC
Source organism: Pongo abelii (assembly GCF_028885655.2). NCBI lineage: Eukaryota > Metazoa > Chordata > Mammalia > Primates > Hominidae > Pongo > Pongo abelii. The sequence goes on along the minus strand of NC_072005.2, from coordinate 35,570,533 downwards.
AAGCTTCTCTCAGCCTTCAGTCCCTGTAGGAGAGGAGGGAGGAGTGTGACCCACCTAAGGAAGCAGGAGTTGAGTTTGAAGGGTCAGGGCAGGGGTATCCTGCAAGAATTCTGCAAACTTCCAAAACCTTCTCTAGGGAGTCTGCCACTCATGGGGGCATTGGCCACCCACTGTCTTGTTACTGGAGACCTGATCAAATTTAGGATGTCACATTTCTAAAAACATTGAAGTCATGTTTAAATACACACACACACACACGCACACACACACATATTGGGGCCTAGAGAGGAGAAACAGAAATTTGGTGAATGATTCCCACATATGCCATACTTACATTTTTTAACTGTCAATATTGTCTCAAGTTATATTCTGTTGAGGAATAAAAATTATTCTGTTGAGTTCAGCTCACTCAAGAGCATCATTTTGTACTATTAACTGTTTTCAGACATGAAATAATACACACACATCCACATTAGAAAAACTTTATTATTTTCTTGCGGTATTGTGAGAAGAAAATAAAAATGACTTGGGGTAGGGAAAATTCAACACATGCACCCCTTCACGGCCACCTCAGCAAATACACGTGCCTCTACCTCCCCAGCTAAAACTCCCTCTCTTCTGGGCAGCAAGCTCCTCCATGTTGGGGGCCACACTCTACCCTCTAGAGCTGAGCACAGGGACCCTCAATAAATGCTTAGCTGCTCATTGGCAAGAGATAGTGAAAGACAGGGGCCGTCGGAGCAGAAGAGTCAGGGAACTCAAGGTCAAATGAATTTGTGGCCACATTACCACCACCTGCTGGGCAACCAGGCAGGCAGAGACCAACACCAGGTCAAGACCCAAACTTCATCTTTAAACAGGAAAAAAAAAAATCTAATAGCTATCCCTGTTTCCAAAATGTATGGGCATAGGTTATCACATACTTCTCCTGCCTCTTCTCAGGCACAAAGCAACTGCCACCCTCACCCCTTCTTCCAGTATTTATCAAGCACCTACTAAGTAGAAGCCCCTTGGCTCAGGCAGCACTGCACATTTTCAAGGATGAAATGCAAACTCCAAAGTCATTTCTGTCTTTCTTGCAATGTGCTAACATGCCGATCACATTATCATCCTGCAACTCCGATTATCATACTTTCCTTTGTGCAAAATGAATCGAGCCAGAAAACTCTAAGGGTAAGAGTCCAGCTCTGCCAGGCCTAAACCACAGCCAAAAGTTCATGAAAAACACTGTTGTGCCTCACACTGCAGCCGCGTGAAGCCTATTGTTGAAATACAGTAGTTACTGGGGGCTGGCAGGCGGGGGGAATGTCGTGCATTCCCAAACATAAAGGAGAACCACAATCTCTTCGCCTGAGATAGACGCAAGACCAGCCATTTCCTGCAGCCCCCAACATCCCCTAAGTACTTGGGACTGATGGGTGATTTCCATAATGCACACAAATATGTAAAATCAATTAAAACTTTTCTCCCGTGGAAGAAAGAACAAATAACTATCCACGCTTTGTCCTCTGTATCAAGAAATATCAGAAGGTTCCTGGTACCAAGTCCACACATCCTGGTGGACAGAGAGGGTGGTGAGAAGGGGAGGAGGCAGAGAGAGAGAACTAACCACTCCTTCATCAGTAACAACGCACCCACTGACCATCAGAGCCCGAGAGGCAAAAGGAGTGCCCAAGACAGCCTCTGAGAGATGGGAGAGCAGATCTCTACATTTGGGGAAAAACGTGTTGGGGTGGGCCAAAGGTATCTACACAATGATTCACCCCAAACAACATGCGATCCAAAGAATGAAGGAGAAGGAATCAATCAACAGCTTCCCTTGTAGACCCTAGCTTACTTTCCTCTTGGTTATGGAAATAATTCACTTTTTTAATGCAAGAAGAAGTTATTGATTGGTTTGGCTTTTCTTCTAATCCTGAGGAAATCCTGTGCATGTCAACATGCCTGCATCCTAAAGCTATCTCCTTCTTAGAGTTGAAAGCTCATCTTGCCATGCAACATAAGGCGTGGGTCTTAGAATTTAAACATAAGAAATAAAGGAAAGCTTAGCTCACCTAACATCTCCTTCCATCTTCATTTCTCTCCCTCAATTGGCTTCCTCTCCCAATGACAACATCACATCTTTGTATAATTACAATTTTTTTTTTCTCAACTAGGACCTGACCTCAGGCTTACTAAAAACACCCATAAAAGTCCCCTAGAGGCCTAGCAGTGGCTCCTGCCTATAACCCTAGCACTTTGGGAGGCCAAGGTGAGAGGATCGCTTGAGGTCAGTGGTTCAAGATCAGCCTGGGAAACATGGCAAAACCCTGTCTCTACAAAAAAATACAAAAAAAGTAGCCAGGTGTGGTGGTGGATGTCTGTAGTCCCAGCTACTTGGGAGGCTGAGACAAGAGGATGGCTTGGGCCCAGGAAGTCAAGTCAAGGCTGCCGTGATCACACCATCGCACTCAAGCCTGGGCAACAGTGGGACCCTGTCTCAAAAAAAAAAAAGAAAAGAAAAAGGGAAAAAAAGAAACAGTTCCCTAGAAAGAGCAATCTTCAAATGATTTTGTTCATTTAATATGGTAGTGAGGAGTGCAAGATTTGGAGTCACACGGACAGGCACATGTGTCCTGTTTAGGTAACATGTGACTTGTACAAGTTACTTATCTTTGCTGAGCCTCAGTTTCTGTGTCTGCAAAATGGATTAGAGAGGAGATTAAACAGATAAAGCATACAACGCTTACCACAGGGCAGGATTGGCAAGGGTTTCCCATCAAGTGCCAGGTGGTAACTAGTTTAGGCTTTGCGGGCCACACAGTCTCTGTCTCAACTACCCAACTCTGCCTTTGTAGTGTAAATGCAGCCACAGACAACATATAAACAAATAGGAGTGCCTGCATGCCAATAAAACTTTATTATGGGCCCTGAGATTTAAATTTCATACAATGTCCTGGTATCATGAAATATTATTTTTCTTTTGATTTTTCGCAATCATACAAAAATGGAAAAGCCATTCTTAGCTCATAGGCCATACGAGAACAGGCAGAACCATACTAAGAGCCACCGCACACCCATGAAGATGGCTGCTAGCATAAAAACGGAAAAAACAAGTGCTGGCAAGGGTGTGGAGGAAGTAGAGGCCTGGCACGCTGCTGGCAGAAACGCCAAATAGTGCAGCCACTATGGAAAACAGTATGGCGGTTCCGCAAAAAATTAAACATGGAATTACCATAGATCCCGCAATTCCACCCAAAAGAATTAAGAGCGGGGTCTTGAAGAAACATATAGGCCCAAACAAATTTACAAGAAAAAAACAAACAAACCCATCAAAAAGTGGGTGAAGGATATGAACAGACACTTCTCAAAAGAAGACATTTATACGGACAACAAACATATGAAAAAAAGCTCAACATCACTGGTCATTAGAGAAATGCAAATCGAAACCATAAAGAGATACCATCTCATACCAGTTAGAATGGCGATCATTAAAAGGTCAGGAAACAACAGATACTGGCGAGGCTGTGGAGAAATAGGAATGCTTTTACACGGTTGATAGGAGTATAAATTAGTTCAACCATTGTGGAAGACAGTGTGGTAATTCCTCAAGGATCTAGAACCAGAAATACCATTTAACCCAGCAATCCCATTACTGGATATATACCCAAAGGATTATAAATCATTCTACTATAAAGACATATGCACACGTATATTTGTTGCAGCACTATTTACAAAGTAAAGACTTTGAACCAACCCAAATGCCCATCAATGATAGACTGGATAAAGAAAATATGGTGCATATACACCATGGAATACTATGCAGCCATAAAAAAGGATGAGTTCATGTCCTTTGCAGGGACATGGATGAAGCTGGAAACCATCATTCTCAGCAAACAACACAGGAACAGAAAACCAAACACCGCATGTTCTCACTCATAAGTGGGAGTTGAACAATGAGAACACATGGATGCAAGGAGCGGGACATCACACACCAGGGCCTGTTGGTGGGTGGGGGGCAAAGGGAGGGAGACCATTAGGACAAATACCTAATACATGCAGGGTTTAAAACCTAGATGATGTGTTGATAGGTGCAGCAAACTACTATGCCACATGTATACCTATGTAACAAACCTGCATATTCTGCACATGTATCCCAGAACTTAAAGTAAAATTTTTTTAAAAAAGAAACATATAAACCCACATTTACAGCAGTATTATTCATAAGAGCAATGAGGTGGAGGCAGCCCAAGTGTCTATTGATGGGTGAGTGGATAAACAACATAGGGGGCCGGGTGCAGTGACTCATGCCTGTGATCCCAGCACTTTGGGAGGCTGAGGCTGGCAGATGATTTGAGCCCAGAAGTTCAAGTGCGGCCTGGGCAACATAGAAAGATCCCATATCTACAAAAAAATTTTAAAATTAGTGGTGGTGTGAACGTGTAGTCCCAGTTACTCAGAAGGCTGAGGCAGGAAAATCGCTTTAGCCCAGGAGTTCAAGGTTGCAGTGAGCTATGATCATGCCACTACACTCTAGCCTGGAGAACAAAAGTAAGATCCTGTCTCAAAATAAAAGAAAAGCGAACAAAAAAAATAAAATGTGGTATATACATACTGTAGAGCGGAATCTTTTTCAGCTTTAAAAGGGAAGGAAATTCTGTCACAGGCCACAATATGGATGAACCTTGAGGACATTCTACTAAACAAAATAAACCAGTCATAAAATGAAAAATACCATATGGTTCCATTATATAAAGTACCTAGAGTAGTCAAATTCACAGAGACAGACAGGTGCATAGTGGATGCCAGGACTTGGAATGGGTAGGGAGAACGGGGAGTTATTTAATGGGTATAGAGTTTCAGTTTCAAAACGTTCTAGAGATGGGAGGTGGTGACAGTTGCACAGTGATGTAACTATTTAATGCCACTGAACTCTAAACTTTAAAATGGTCAAGATAGTAAGTTTTATATTATGTGTATCTTATTGCAATTGTTTTAAATTCTTAAATGTAAAAAAAAAAACCCAACACACACAGGCAGTGTGCTGGATGTGACTCACAGGCTGTAGCCTTGGCACAGAGGCATAAGAGCAACGTAACAAACACCTCTAAAAAATGAGCGGGATGGGCATTGGGGGTCCTATGAGAAAAGAGGGCTCAGAGGCGACTGAAGAAAATTCTAATTCGCTCGCAAAAGTATTTACCAGCCACCCACTCTGGAGCCAATAATCATCCAGGCATAGACACAGAAATAAAGAGAGAAGCACCCCTGGGCCTCATGAGCCAACCTTTGCATCCCATGTGTGGCCATCCAGGGGAAGTCGGCCTGTGCACATGTGCAGGAAAGCACAGGGGCCCCTGGGGTGGTCCGGCCACTTGGGCACTCACATGGCTCATACATGGAGGTATGCCCTCCTTGGAGTGGTCAGTGATCTTGTCAGGGACAGAAAAGTTCAATGACTACAAGGGTGAGTTTAATTATATGTTGTCACTGACTAGCAGTGGTTACGATGGTACAATTACACATGTAATTTATCAGCAAGATACTTGCATACATAATAAACCAAAAGCAAAACATTAAATTTCAGTGGAAGCTAAAAATATAAAACCGGGCCATGGTGCAAAACAGTCTCACTTGTGAGGGGGTGGAGGAGAAAAACCACAGGCCTCCCCTCCCTCTTAAGGGCTGGCTGTCCCCACCCACCCGCCGTGACCATGGGGCATCCATCTCAGGAATGCGTTCTCCAAACACCAAGCAAATCCCAAGTCCCCAGTGATGTGTCAACAATGCTCCTTCACAAAGGAATGGGATGGAGAAGTTGGCTTAGGAAACTCACCACCCTTTCTGACATTCTCTGAACTTGCTAACCAAGGTCCCAAGGGATGCTGGAAAGACCACATGCCTGGCAACATCTTGGGGTTCCTAGCACTGGTATGAGACTGAGAGGAAAAGCCTAATTATCTGAAAATGGCCTATATTTTCATTAATCTTCAATAAAGATGAAGAAAGGGGGTAAGATGATGGAGGAGAGGAAATGAAAATAATAACAGTGCCATGCTTGTATTAAATGCCTACTTTGAACCAGGCAGTGTTTTAAGTGCATCACATAGTGTAATCTACCAGACTGTCATGTTGTTCCCAATTTACAGATGAGAAAACTGAGGTGCAAGTCCCTTGATACTGGGTCAGAGAGCTACTGAATGGTGGAGCCGGGGTTCCAACCCAGGAAATCTGCTTCCAAAGCCTATACCTTTGCTATGCATTGTCAGACATAGAGGTCATTTATCCTTCTTCTTTAGTACATTCTCACTGGTACTGCTATGATGTCCATGGTACTATAATTTAAAAGTCAAGGTGAGGTAACTTGGACCACTCTCATCACTGAGAATAAGTTTTCCAATAGATGGGTACATTGCATACACCATGCCAGAACTTGGGAACCCCACTCCCCAGAGCCTCAGCCTATCCCCTCAAGACAGCTGACCTAATAGGACTGAGCAGTGGCAAGTCCCACAGAGACCAAGGCATGGCAGGTCTGAAGAGGACACATGAGAATCTCCAGAAGAACATGGAATACAGTGCAGATTGCAGAGGTTTTCCCAGGAGATGGACATCCAGTCACGTGGGCAGGAAGTCCTTTTAGCCTCATAAATCCCTCATTCACATCCTACTTTGAAAGAGATCATCTTTGCCTGTGTGACCTCCATGCCTTCAGTCCCAGTCATCTGTGTATGTGCCCTTGTGGATTTTTAAAGACATTTTTATAACAGGGTGGTTTTCAGTTCACAGAGGTTGCCTAGCACAGTTCTAGGCATATTTTTTCCATTTTAAAACACTAGACTAAAAGAAAATGCCTTGTTATAACTGATCATTAGATTTTGAAAATAAACATTTCAAAAAATGTTTGGGAGGCCAATGAGTGAATAGATGGTAAAAGTGAGATTTCATTTGGATCAATGAGCCCAATATTCTAAGGTACATGTTAGGGCTTGAGATAGAGACCCATCCATCCACCCATTCATCCATTCATCCATCCATCCACCCACCATCCATCCATCCTCCCATCCACCCATCCACCCATCCATCAATCCATCCATCCATCCATTCACCCACCCATCCAGCCACCCACCCACTCATCCATCCACTCATCCATCCATCCATCCATCCATCCATCCATCCACCCAACCATCCAGCCACCCACCCACCCATCCATCCACCCATCCATCCATCCATCCATCCACTCATCCACCCATCCATCCATCTATCCATCCATCCATCCATCCATCCATCCATCCATCCATATACCCATTCATCTACCTACCCATCCGCCCACCCATCCAACCACCCATCTATCCATCACCCACCCATCTATTCATCCATCCACCCATCTATCCATCTATCCATCCTCCATCAATCCACCCATTTATCCACCCATCCATCCATCTGTCTATTCATCTACCCATCCATCCATTCATCTATCCATTTATTTATGCATCCATCCACTCACCCACCCATCCACCCATCCATCTACCCACCTACCCACCCACCCATCCACTCATCTATTAATCCATCCACTCATCCATCCAGCCATCCATTCATCAATCCATCCATCCATCACCCTACCCACCCACCCCTCCACCCATCTATCCATCCATCCACCCATCTATGTATCCATCCTCCAATCCATCCATCTAGTCACCAAAGCTTTATTGAGAAGCTATTGTGCATCAGGCACCATTTCAGGAACTGAGGAAATCACAAGGAACAAAACACATAAGCCCCTACCCTCACCACTCTTATGTTGCAGTAGGAGAGATAGACCAGAAACCAGTAAAGGAGTAGGTCACTAAAATGCTTCCTAAACCAAACAACACAATGGATTCCAAATCTTCCTAACACAAAGGTAAATCAGAGCCATTTCCTCATTTGCTGTTATCATCAAGGATCAGTTGTAAAAACAAGCAAGAGTGTCTCGTATGGAAATGTTAACAGTACAAAACTGTATTCCAATGTGGCAGAATTATCTAAGGGCAAATACTGCAGGCAATATTTTTATGACAGAAGCTTTATTTCTCATTGTCTATATCCTTGATTTAAATATATACATGTATGTGGGTGCACACGTATCAAGATTCAAGTATTTCAATATAAATTTTGTATTCAAAATACTTTTCCTGATGTCAGTTGATTGCATATTTCGAGCCAAAGTTGCAGCAGTAGTTTTTGTTCCAAATCAAAAACAAGGATTTCTCTCTCTCTGTCTCTCTCCTTCTCTCTCTCTCTCTCTCTGTCTGTCTGTCTTTCTGTCTCTCTCGGTCTCTCTCTATCTCTCTGTCTCTGTCTCTCTCTCTCTTTCTCTGTCTGTCTCTCTCTCTCTCCTATGCTCAACAATCTCTCCTTGCTCCCCCACCCTCTAGCCCTAAGGAGCCCAAATACTCAAGCCGCCTTCCAAGCTGAGTGGTACCAAGGGCAAAACCTGTTTCTTCCCATTTATTTTTCTGTTGAAGGTCTCTGGGGCTGTGAGGACTGTGGTGCTGGCTGAAGCCACATCACACAAAGGCGCTGAGATAGAAGGACAAACCTTCCCACTTTGATTTGAGTGTGTAATTGTTTGAATACATCTCGCCCGCACTACAATAATGTCATCCTTGGTTGACACAGATTTTAAAGCCCTTTGAAAAGGTGGAATGTTACCAATCATGAGCATGATTATAATGGGATTTAAGTGGAAGACACTAAGATTCAGGCCCTCGCTCGGGCCAGGCTCATGACAGAGGAGGAGGGAGAGAGGAGGAAGGGGGCTGTATTTCAGCCAAGGAAAGGACGCCTTGCGTTGTCTTCACCCACACATCTTCTCTCCCAAAGCCAAAGACTTCTGAAGAAGCACCATGGAACTCTGGAACTCCGACAGGAATTCCCCCACACGCCAAAAATATCTGCTCATTTTCCTATAGGTTAGACCAACAAGAGCTGATTGGGCCCCCCAGGGGACATATGGCGATTTCTGGAGCTATATTGATGGTCACAATGGAGGAAGTGTTGGTGGAGGCATGCTACCAGCATCTAGTGGGCAGAGACCAGGGATGTTGCAAACATTCTACAGTGCACGGGAGGGCCCTGCAACCAATCACTATCCAGCCCAAAATTTCAATAATGCCAAATGTAAAAGACCCTATGTCAGACCCAAAGAGGCTGGGCCACAGCTAGAGGAGCGGATGGGTCAGAGAGGGGCATTTCTGGGGAAGCGGTTTAAAGCTACTTCCACTGGCTCGGCTATACCTCCGATTCACCAGCAGACAGAGGCAGGTGACAGAGGGAAGGAAGAAAACAAATTGCTTCCTCCTTTGCCTTTCAATCTAAAACACACCTTCCTTATTACACATCAGAAGGGACTGGAAACCTGACAATTTTTTTTCTTTTTTTCAAGGCAAAACAATCCAGGCCCAACAAAAACAAAATAATCTCTCTGGCAGATCACTGGGATGGTTGGACCTTTCTCCTGACAAATCACAACAGGGCCTACAGATGTGGAGTTCACCCATCAAGCCCAGTCACATGACCAGGATTACTAAGGCAAAGAATTGTGAATTTCATTAAATATGTTAAAGGGGAAAAAAATCAGCTTTGAAAAATAGTAATCCTGTCTTTCAACAAAAATATTATAGGAAGCTATGAATTTGGTAGATCGGAATAGGGTGTTGGTACATGTTTTACTAAGGTAATATAATGGTACACTATTATTAGATCACATTAATCATTACTGTGCCAACGGCACTGACAGCCCCACTGAAAAGGATTGAAAGGCCTGGTAATGGATATAAATTACCCATTGTGTGATAAAAGGATTTTTACTAAGAAGGTAAGAATAAAACAGCAAATTTCTAATATAACTGTTGTGTAAAAACCAAAATAAAAGTAATCCACGGTCAGGAATATCCACAAAATCAGAAGTAAGCACTTTTCCAGCAAGATAAAGTCACAATAAAAAAAAAATATATTCAGTACAATATAAAATTAATTTCTGAGTGCATAATTCTGCTATCAATTTCCCTGGTTTATGTAGTGACCTCTGAGACGTGTGGTCAGGAGAAGGTGGGCTGGGCTAATTACGTCCGAGGGTGAGTTTACAGAGATATCAGGGGCAGCCTCAGATGAGGCCACCGAAGATATCAAATACACATGTCACCCTTTCTTTTGTATTTTAAGTTTGTATCAGCTCCCATGCCGGAAATACACCCCATCCAGGAGTTTGTGATCTGGAGTCTGATTGAGGTGACAAACACGGAGCAGCTTTGGGACAGGATTTGTCCAAGACTGGACCAAGCCACTGAGTCACCTGGTGAGTGATGGGGAGCCCGACCACAGGTGGCACTTGGACGCGGTCACTCAGCCTTTAGCAAAAGCCCCACCAGCTCTCAGCCCTGGTTCCAGGCTGCTGGCTGGCAGACAGGGACTCAGGGTGTCACACAAGAGAGAAAGAAGTCACCCTTGTTGGGCTTTGCCTCATGGGGGAACCTGTTCAGAGACTCAAGAACATGTCTCCACATTGTAGTTCACCCCACCCACAGGATATGGAACCCATGCTACCTCCCAGACACCTGCGACTCTGGAAGTTTCTCCATAGCTCTGCATAGGGCTCAGCAGCCCAGAGAAGGCAGCCTGGACTTCCCCACAAACTCACAGACAGAGACACCAGTTCAACAAACTACAAATCGATGGTCCTTACCAGGCAAGTCTTAAAGCAATGGATCTCCCTCCTGGTTGAAGGATATTCTTAAAGCCGTGGTGGTCAGGAACTGCAAAAATAAGACCTGTTAGAAACTGTAAATGTCACACATGTCGACTTCAGTAAGTCACATAAACAGCATTCATCCAAAGTAACAATTTGCTGGGTTAGTCGAGAGCCTAAAAACCTTGAATAGCCCCACTGCCCCCAATTCTTTGAGCAATTTAAAAAATGGGAACTATGTGACCTTTGCTGCAATGAACCAAATTTCCTCAGCTTATTTTCAGTGGGAAATCGCCACCTGCACAAAAAGAACTGCTAACCATCTCTTATCTTCTCTATATGGGAAAGAAGAAACAGGAACTAATATTATAAGGGCTCTCTCTCTCTCTCTCTCTCCCTCTCTCTCTCTCTTTCTCTCTCACTGTCTCTCTTCTTTAGAATTCTCAAAGTGAATTCTTTAGAATTCTCAAAGAACCCAAGGGTTCTTGCTTTTTCCCTGATTTATGGAGCCCTCTACAGTAAACCAAAATTCCACCCAAATTTCAACTGGCCAAGCCTGTTTGGTAGCCAGTGGATACAGAATGGGAATCTGCAACTGACTGAGGCTTAGAGATGTTGTGTTTGGCATCAAAGTCCTCTCTCCCGAACCCAGACCAGGAAAGCAGCAGCCAGTGAGATTTTCTACTTCTTCATTCTGTGTTATCACTGATGTAAGTCCCACATGGGTGATCTCACCTCCTACGGCATGCTCAGAGGTGATAAAGGCCAAGACAGAAAGCTGGGATGTTCACCTATGATGGCTGCAGAGCTGCTGGCTAGGGGGCAATCAAGGAAGGCCAGCCCCCAGCCTGTGATCTCCAGCCTACTCCTCACCCAGTGCAACTCGGATTCTCATTTGTTTTGCCATGTCATGGAAGGGATGTTATGGGGCAAACATAAGTTCCCTTAATAAGTTATATTTTATTGAAAGTGAAGTTGTAAATTCTGATCACAGAGGTAGAATTTCTCTATGGATTCAGAAAATTTGATTCTGCACATGGAAAACCAGAAGATACATTTGGAGGACTGGTAGCAGCCCCAGCCCAAGAAGTTTGTACTGATTGAACCACTGGCTTGCAACACTTCATTCAACTCCAAGGCTGATTTCTGGCAACCAAAAAGGTGTTTGCTGACTGCATGCTCAAAAAGTGTTTTCTCAGGGTGCCACAGGGAAGCTGCTGTCTGTAAACACATTTCTACCTGCCTATCCTGAGACATAAAGCAAAAGCTGACATCTCAACCATCTCCAACACGGAAAGAAATTACATCTCAGTGTCTGTCTGTCTGTCTCTCTCTCTTCCCTGAACCAGATGATCTTTTGCATTGTTTTTTGATTTTTTTCCCTGTGTTACTCAAAATCTAAGGAGTGAGGAACAAATGCCCAATGCTACACTTTCCAAGGTTCTGTCCTATCGCTGAGCTAAACAGGTCCCCACCACCCAGCTGGCTCTGAAAACACTTATTTGCTTTGCTCTAAGACCTCCTTATGTTTAGGGAGTGGGTTGCAGGAGATGGGAGACACACTCAGATTTTATATCTAGGCTCATGACTTGCAAAATTCTAGGACTATTCTCCAGGGGCCATTCACTTAGAAGCCCTGTAAATTCCAATGACAGGAGAACACAGAGAGGCTGCATCGGGGAAAGTCCCACACCGGTTTGTCCAGCTTCATGCCATTGATCAGAACACCGTCTCCTGCAGTTGGCACTGGGGCAGTGATGGGCACAAACCCCTCAGGTTCTACGCTCTAAATCATGAAAGGGCCCAGCACAAGCCTCATGGCTACATTGGAGGCTGTGCTCTCCCAACGGATTAGTGGGCTTATGCAAGGGAGTCTGACCTGCGTGGGCAAGGTTAGCCCAACACACCAGCAGGGCAGCCGACGAGTACAGCCTCACTGGGCCCTTAGGAAAAGAAATCGAGTTAGTTCCATCTGTGCCTTTCTGATCCAGTCTAAACAGGAGGAGGCTCCTGGTGTCTGATGTCGTTACAGTCACTGCGGGTCGGGGAAAGGTGACTGCATCCGACCACAGATGCTCTCGTGATGCAGGGTGGGGAGGAAGGGAAGCACCGGCAGAGTCATTCTGTCTTCCTCAATGAAAGAAACAGCTCTTTTGGTGCAAGTAAGTGACTTGTATTTAGAGATAACACAGTCAGTGGCATAACCAGAAGCAGCCTGGACATGAGGCCTCCCCTCGCCCTCTCCCCCACAGGGACCCGAAGCTGAGGGGCCACCCAGGAGACTCTGTCCACGAGCCCAGTTTGGTGCAGCTCAGAGTAGGGGTGGGAAGGGGAAGATTGCAAAGGTGACAAAAAGCGTGGTATGAACTAAGTGGGGTATCCCCCACCTCATCAAAATAAGGGAACCTCCACAGGTGCGTTTCAGTGCTTGAAATTCCACCCACTGTAGACTGATGGCTCCTGCTTCCCTCTTAAAGCACAGATAAGGCTCCCACGCAGCCCTCCCGAGCAACATGGATGAGCTCAGGAGGCCTGTTCACTCATTGGCTTGGAGACTCCCTTTCCAGCACCTGTGGTGCACTGGGGCCTCTGGGGTAGGTCAGGGGCTAAGCAGGTCTGCCTATCAGATGCAGCAACCACCCATCATGTGAAGGTCCCGGTTGCCAGGACAAGGAGCACATCAAAGGCAGGGCACCGGGAGTGGGGCAGAGTTGAGTCAAGCCCTTAAGTAAGTACAGGCAGGGCCCTGGTGGAGACAGGGCTGGAGGCCAGGAAGGGGCACAGAAGTACAACAGAGTGGCCGCAACTTCCAGAAAGGGGAGTGAGAAGGTTTGCAAGGGCTGAAGAAGGGAAGCCTGAATGGCCATTTCCTGGGTGGACCCTGGCTGGAGTACAGCAGGGACGCAGGGTGCTGGGGAGCAAGGAGGGAGAAAGGGAGACTTCCTAGAGCCAGAGGTACTTCCAAGGCCTCTCTGAGGAAAGGGAGACAAGAGGAGGGGTGGAAAGTTCTGAGAGAGGGACTTCAAAGGGGAAGTGGGAGCACAGGAAGATACGGGGGGCACCAACCAAGCGAGGAAGTGGAAGGTGCCTCGGCAGCTCTGACCCACCCTGACACACAGTGGGCCCATCCCAAGCCCACACACCCCCATCCCTGTGAATTCCACAGGCCAGGCAGGACCCACCCAGCAGCCCAGCCGTGTTCACTGAATGAGCCCCGCTGAACGCAGACATACAAGCTAGCTCTGCATGGGGCCCTCTGTCCACCAAAGCAGGAGGCCACACGGGCTCCCCGCAGGGGATGGGGCACCCTCCTCCCTCCCATATCCTCCCAGAGCTGCCTACACCGGAGCTCTGAAGGAGCCAGAGAAACCCTCCCTGAGCAAAAGCCCAGCCTGCCTGACTCAGACCCATGGGCTCTGAGGGAGAGGGTGATTGGCCAGTCAAGAGGTGAGCAGAGACGGGGTACCCCCAGCATCACCATGGCTCTGAGATGGGCCCTGAGTTTAGCACAGAGCGGTCCTCCAGGCCAGCGAGTTTCCTGCCTGTGGGCAGTGCACACCTGTCTCCACCCCGCACCATGACAATTTGGAGGATATGAGAGCAGCAATGAACGTCACCATCACTGAGGCCACAGTAAACCCCAGGCACATGCAGAGGACAGTCCAGCACATGGGGGAAGGGTGGTGTCAGACTCTCCTCCCAGCCCCTCACCTCTGTCGGAGGACCTAGGTGGATGGGAGGGGGTAGGGGAGGAAAGTTAAGACAGAAGGATGGAAGGAGGACAGACAGGAGCATGGGAATGGAAGGATGGAGGAAAGATAGAGTAGAGAGGGAGGAGAGAAGGACAGAAGGATGAAGATGGATGCAAAAATGGAAGGGGAGGGAAAACAAAAGTAAGGAGGGCAGGAGGAAAGAGAGGGTCTGAAGGTGGAAGAGAGGATGAAAGAAAAGGGGCAGATGGAAGGATGAAAGTGCAGATGGAAGGATGGAGGCGAGGCGGATGGAAGGATGAAAGTGCAGATGGACAGATGGAGGCGAGGCGGATGGATGGGAGGAAAGGTGTGAGGGCTGCTTCAATTTCCACTCCTGGCCCATGTTCCATTCTCTCCTGTGGGAGATGGAGTGTATTCCTGGGGAGACACAGGATGGCCCTTCCCCGGATGGGTCACTGGAAGGTCTGGCAGCAGCAGCAGGGGCTGTCTGCGGAGGCATCTGAGTGAGTGGCAATTGGGAGCCAGGGAAACTACTTTCCTTCCAGAAAAGAGTTGGGCAAGGAGGATTTGGAGAGAAAGCCAGTCCGGCTCCTTCGGCCCTCTGCCCAGGGAAGGACATGGTTTAGAGTTCCAGAGGGAAAACAGCTGGGTGCCCAACTAAGTCTCCCCACAGATGACACTTGAGTGCAGTGGCTCCTAAGCAACGCCTCAGAACCCCCTCTACCAAGAGCAGACTTTCCGCATCCCAAGGTACACAGGGCATCTTCTCCAGTGCACACCCCCGGGTGCTGGCAACTTCCCTCCCGTGATTCTGAGACCTCCTCCCAGCCCAGAGCTTGATATTCTCAAGTTCCACCAGCAACAAGGACCCTACCAAAAAACCGCAGCTCCTCCAACCGGATCTGGAAGTTTTGCTCCAAGCACTGAGTGATTCTCTCTTTCTCAGAGAACCCTGGGGGATGAACATGGCCCCAAATGACACATCCATTGTTGCTACAGATTTCCAACAGGAAGGGGGTCCTGGTGTGGAAAGCTCCCAGGGAGGAGCCTCGGAGAATCAGCCACTCACTCAACCATTATCCACCCAGCACCCCTGCAGTCAGGCTCTATTCTATTTCTGGGGATCCAGTGATAAACATCGTGTCCACCTGCGTGGAGCTCATGTTTCCGAGACCAGATTCAAATGAAAGACAAAAGTAAAATATGCCAGCAAATAACAATCTCTAAGAAGATAATAAAGCTGGAGGAAGTGACAGTGACAATCAGAGAAGACCTCTCTAAGGAAGCAACATCTGGCAAGGGGCCGGAACAAAGTAAGGGAGTGAGCCCTGCGAGAATGCGGGCAACGGCGGTACAGGAAGAGCGAACAGCGAGTGCAAAGGCCCTGAGGTCAGATGGAGACGGTGCATTCAAGGAGCACTGAGACATTCCCTGCGGCCTGGGTATGGATAGTGAGTGGGAGAATGGATGAAGGTGGGCTTTTTAGGACCCACATACCTAGTCGGGAAGGGTTTTATCCTGAGCCACTGGTAGATTTTGGGCACAGGAAAAACATGATCTATTTGCACTGTACGCCTGCTATGGAAGGAGCAGACAAGAGAGGATCAGAGAGGAGGCAGGGACACCCATGGGGGAGGCTGCTGCAGGTGTGTAAGTAAGTGAGGATCTGGTGCGAGCTGGAGAGAGAGCAGTGGCAGGGGAAAGGCAGGCATATTCGGGATGTGTTCCACGACAAAGCGGTGAGACCTGCCAAGTAGAACACCAAGAGTAAGGAGAGCCCAGAGTCAGCCATGCTCACCCTGGCCCAGTACCCTGGCGGCACAGGGAACCAGCTCCCAAACCAGCCTCAGCCCAGGACCCAGGTGTGTTCACCAAAAGGTTCTGATGCCCTGACATCTTGGGGCCTTTCTGGCCCCAGAAAGACTGCCCTGCCCAGAGCTAGCCCATTTCTAGAGTTGGTAAATGACTCCCTGGGACCTCTTTTCATATATAAAACAGCCAGTCCAAACCGCACTGCCCACACCACCTTTACTGGGCTCTCACGGGGCCCCCCCACTTGGGGCCACTATCCTCCTGCCCTAATCGCCCACGGCCAGAAACCAGACAACTAGAAGCAACCCCCATGGTCCATGCCTGTAGAAACCACTCAAACGAGCCAATTCAAACCCTCCCAGCCCTGCCTTGCCTTGCCTTTCCCTGGGAAGCTACGATAAAGGCTCTTGTCCCTCTTCTCCCCTCTCGCCTTCTGCCTCCCAGGAATCCTGGTGCTTCTCCATGTGGTCCCCACGTGGCATGCTGTGTCTTCCTCTTGGGAACTGTGAGTAACAAACTGTCCCTTCAATGTCAGTTGTCTCCTGCCCTATTGGCCACGCCATAGCTGAATAATAATAAAACCTACATTTCAAAACATCGGGTCCCAAGTCACCAGCAAGAAGCCTGCGTAGGAGAGGACAGGGCCCAGAGAGAGTGTGAGTTGGGTTCTGCTGAAGACAGCACCGCCCACAAGGTTCTTGCTGTCAGGGTCACGCTGAAGCCACCACCCTCCTCCCAGAGGGCATGACATACCGACGGAGAAATGGTCACCCTCTGCTAACTTCTGCCAGAGCAAGTGCCTGAGCTGTTATTCAACAGCCACAATGTGTCTCAAAGAGGAGGACAAGCACTAGAAACTTGGCAAGATCTTTCCCAAAACCCATCAGCCCACTCCACAGGGTCCCACAACGGACACGCTGCCGTCAGGCCTCCGCGCCCAGGCGCTAGCACCTGTGTGAGTGTGTGCGTGGGTATGTGCATGTATGTGTGCACGTGTGAGCGTTCACATGCATGTTGGAGGTGGGCAGCAGTTGCCACCCTGACACAGAGCCCAGCATCATACGACATGGCTGAAATATTATAACACAGAGCGCGTAGGGCTGCCCAGACACGCTTCCAAAGGAAGCCTCTTCTTTCATTTTAAAACAAAGGTAACTTTGATGGAGAAGCTATTTGATACCTGTTCGATCTAAATGCTTTCAGGATACACAGACATCAGACGCTCACAGAAACCTGAGACCCTACAATATCGGACCAGGCTCGGGGATGATAAAAGAGGAGTGGAGAGGCTTTCTCTCATCAGCTCGCCTGCCCCGTGCATGTATTTTTACATGCTTTAGCATGAAAAAAAGCCAAGATGCTCAGAGCCAATCAAATTACACCCCTGTCTCTTTAATAAACAAATCCATGTGCACATCAACAGTGTTGAAAATTCAATTTAAACTCTTTGTCTGTTGCCGCTTACTCTAAAGATGGTCTTTCTTAAACAACAGAACACCAAGGAGTCGTTAGTGCTCTCTCTTCATTACTTCAAAAAACCAATCATTAGACACCAGAGTATATACGTAATTAGAAAATCACTTCCTTTGCAATCCAAGCTAAGTAGTTTACATACTGTAATTACAGGGACAAAATCAATTTTTAATCATTTCCCTGATTGGGCTCATCAGCTCTGTGGGAACATTGTAACCTGCTTGTTGTGCAAAAGCAACATCTGGGCTAAAACAATTACCCTTTGTTTTCTACAATATTCCTTAAATCTTTTTGCTTGCATAAAAATAAAAAAAAAAAAACGAAAACATGAAGACAAGATATTTGGATGTCTTTGTGTCCTTGATCAACATATATCCGAAAGTTCTCCTGGTGACGTGAGCTTAGTGTTCGCCGGAATTTACGGTTTAACAGTACACATCCAAGGAATGTATTTTTTCAGTGAGATAAAAGTATCTGATTGTTTTAAAGATCCATTCAGCTGCCTAATTGTTCCATAGCTAACACATGGTATTCAAACAACCCACACATTACAAAAGCTCATCTGGGTAATCACGGGCAACTATTATGGCGATGGTTTACACTTTTCTAATACAAATGAATGGATTTTATCAAAATTTTAAAAAAAACTAAAAAGCTGAGTATGTGTGAAAAATAGTTGGTATGAATTGGCAAGGCAGGGCTGAGCATTTTGTTCTCTTAATAGGAAATGACCTCATTTACACTGGAGTAATAATTAGTACTGCTTCACTGACAGTTAAGAAAAAAAACTTTCCCAGTATAATAAGGCAGCATCTCCTTTGTTAGGAGATCTACATTGATTATTAACCCTTGCCAAGAAATTCCAAGTTTAACTCTCCATTCCACTGGGCTCATGCTTGCTGGCAAAAGATAAAAATAGCTGTTTTGGAAACCGTCACCTCTCACCAGATTTCCAAAGTTTTGCATCTAGCTTTTAAGTGACAATCTGAAACACTTGGTGTCCCCTTTGAAGAAACATAGAAAGCCCCCACCACCCCAACCCGCAGCCACCAAGAGCTCCAGTCGGCTCCCTGCACTCCCCCGGTGGCCCTGGTCCTCCCCATCCTTTTGAAGTTTATTGGCTTTGATTATTGCTTGCAAGTCCCCAAACCTACAATTAATTCATAGTCAAAACAGCCCTGAGAAGGAAGAAAGGAGAGAGGGAAAGTGAAGGGAGAGGGGAGATGCTCTTGCCGGTGATTCAGTGCAGGTTGATAGTGCAAGAGACAGGAACACTTGGGCCAATAAAGAAATGTAGTCCAGGAAGCAGCCAGTATGTATTTACACACACACACACACACACACACCCCCCCCTTCTGAGGGCTTTGTTCATTGACTGACCATTCTTGAATTCGATAAGAATGAAAACTAGGATTTACCATGTGCCACCCAGAGTTCCAAGCATTGACACGCAATCTCACTTCATCCTTGCATCCATCCTATGAGGTGGGTATTATCATTTATTGATGAAAAACTGAGGTACTAGCCCCAAAGTTCTGTGTCCGAGGTTAAGAGCTCAGGAGACGGGGACCCAGGGTGTGAATCTCAGCAGACTGATTCCATGACCCATGCCATGAGCCACTCGAACACACTGTGCCCCAATGCAAGGCAACAGCATCTCTTCCCTACAGCCTCGGAGAGCCTCATCTTCAGGGCAGTCAAGTTTGCCTGATGTCCACCGGTCAGACACAGCCAGTGGCCCCCATGGCCGGGTCCTCAGGAGCACGCACAGAGCTTGGCACCATTCTGCACCTGGATTCCTACTCCCCAGCCCAAGGTGGGTGGTTCTGACCCAGGACAAGGTGAGGAAGGAGAACGCACCCTGTAGGTCAGTGTTCTTAGGGTAAGAAGTGCAAACTAGATGCAGGCATTTTCTGCAAGGCCAGGGAGCACTGGCTAATAAGCTGCCAAGCTGGTGGATTTCCAGAGCCTAACCACACTCAAGATGGAGTCCCCCAGCTCCCCCAGGGGCCATGTTCTCCAGCAGTCAGTGCCTGGCAGGCTCTCCCTGAACTTCGCTCCACCCAATGTCTTTGCCCTGGATCTCTCACCCCATCCACAAGGATGAAGACCCCACTCAGCTCAAGACTTGGCAGGACAACAAAACTAAGACAATTCTGGCCGCCAGAGATGGAATGATGCAAACAGGGGGAAAAATCCAGAAAATTATAAAGGCTTTCTAATAGATTGTATCACCATGTGAACTCAACGTACGTATTGCTTTACAGAAAGTACTTCATGGCATCATCAAACCCCAAGATATCTACGAAGTAATGCATCTTGAAGAAGAGATGTAAAATAACTGGAAACTGGAGAGTTGTTTTCTGTTCCACCTGTGCTACCAGAGGTAATGCTGCTTGCTGTGCTGATATTCTGCTTGCTAAATATCACTCAAATGTTCAGACATCTAGCAGGTGTCATGCTGATTACCTGGGTGACGAAATGGTCTATACACCAAACCTCCGTGACACACAACTTACCCATGTAACAAGCCAGCCCATGTGCCCCCTTGAACCTAAAATAAAAGTTGGAAAGAAAAAAGATACATTCTGCCATCACATAGAACTGCACTGTCCAAGCTGGTAGCCACTGGCCACACGTGGCAACGGAGCACTTGAAATCTGGCCAGTCCAAATTGAGATGCACTGTGAGTGTAAACTACAAATTGCATTTGGAAGAATGAAAAATGTCTCATTAATATTCTTTATACTTTTTATGTGTTGAAATGATGATATTGTGGATACACTGAATTAAACAAAATATAATGTGGCTATTAGAAAATTCAAAAATGCATGCATGACTTGCACTTGTGGTTTGCGCTATATTTCTATTGTGCAGTGCAGATTCTGAGCTTAGCAAAATTATCTGGCATTTTGACAGTCAAATTTGGTCATACTAAAAATTTGCTTGTTTTTAGAGAACATGCATTATCACGGATATCACTTGAAACGTTGGTCCCACTGATCTCTGAAGTCGAAATGAAAGTTATACCACTTCTAACGGAACTATCTTGGTATCTCGTTTACAGGGGTCACTTTTTGTTTAACCTCATTTACTTTTTACTTTTTAAAATTGGTTATTCAAGTTATATATGCTCATTTGTAGAAAATTTGGAATATACAAGATATTAGAAAGAGGAAAATAATAATCCATAATTCTATTAACTGATATAATGGCTGTTGATATTTTGGTGCATTTCTTTCCATTCTTGCACATATATGCATGCATATATGTGTTAACGAACACATGTGTACATGTATATGTATTCGTGAACATAGTTAAGAACATACATCATGTGTATCTTTGACTTCAAATTTCTCAAAACCTCAGGTTTCAAATGCAAATAGATGCTGCTTGGCCACACAAAAATATAAGCCACTGGCTAAAGTAGCTTAGTTTCCACAAGTGTTAAGAAGAGAAAGGGTTAAGAGAATGAAAAGACAAGCTACACATTGGAGAAAGTTTTTGCAAAACACATATCTGATAAAGGACTGGTATTTGAGATATGCGAAGAACTCTTAAAACTCAACAGTAAGAAATAAACAGCCCAATTTAAAAATGGGCAAAAGATCTGAACAGGTAAGTCCCCAGAGAAGATATACAGACAGCAAATAAGCATATGAAAAGATGCTCAACATCCTATGTCACCAGGGACTTGCAAATTCAAACAAAAATGAAATGCCACTACACCCCTATCACAACAGCAAAAATTCAAAACACTGACAACATCAAATGCTGAGGAGGACATGGAGCAACAGGAACTCTCATTCACTGCTAGGAGAAAGCCACGTGGGAAGACAGTTTGGCAGTCTCTTACAAGGCTAAATATTGTCTTATCAAGCAATCCAGCAATCATGCTCCTTGATATTTATACAAATGAGTGGAAACTTAGGTATACACACACACACACACAATCAGCATGGCCAGGTGCAGTGGTTCATGCCTGTAATCCCAGCACTTCAGAAGGTTGAGGCAGGAGGATCACTTGATCCTAGGAGTTTAAGACCATTCTCGGCAGCATAGTGAGACCCTGTCTCTACAAAAATTTTAAAATTAGCCAGGTGTGGTGGTGCACACCTGCAGTCAAGATGCTGAGGCAGGATGATTGCTTCAGCATGGGAGGTCGAGGCTGCAGTGAGCTATGATTGTGCTGCTGCACTCCAGCCTGGGCAATAAAGCAAGACCCTGTCTCTTAAAAAGTAAAAAACAAAAACAAAAAAACTGCGCACGAATGTTTATAGCAGAATGTTTATTGAATGTTATTATGAATCACACAATTGCCCAAACTTGGAAGCAACCAAGATGTCTTTTAAGAGGTGAATAGCTTGATTGTGGTACATCCATATAATGGAATATTATTCAGCAATAAAAAGAAATGAGCTATCTAACCATGAAAAGACATGGAGAAAATTTAAATGCATATTTCTAAGTGAAAGAAGGCACTGTTAAAAGACTACATGTCATGCGAATCCAAATACAAGACATTCTGGGAAAGGCTAAACAAGGGAGACAGGAAAAAGACCAGTGGTTGCCAGAGGTTCAGGGGAAGAGGGAGTGAAGCTCAGGGGATTTTTAGGGCAGTGAAACTACTCTGTATGATACTGTAATGATGGATACAAGTCATAATACACTTGTCAAAACCCATAAAATGTCCAACACAAAGAGTGAACCTGAATATAAACTATGAACTTTCATTAATAATAATGTATCAATATTGGTTCAACAATCATAACAAAAGTACCACACTAACACAAATTTAATAGCAGAGGAAAGGTGAAAACAACTAAAATGTCTTTTAATGGAGAGGGGGAGAAGATACATGGGAACTCTGTACTTTCTGCTCAATTTTATTGGATATTTAAAACTGCTCAAAAAATAATTTACAAAGTTCTGGGATAGGAACTTTACCTATATATTAATTTACAAAGGAAAAAAGGAGAAAAGAGGAAAGAACAGCTTTGAGGAAACCCAGTGAACCCCTCTTCCCTAGCTGGAGTATTTCCACTTCTGCAAATCAGGAAATCTCTCCAGTGCTTAGAGATTTGGGATGCTTCAGAAGCCTTCTGGCCGCCACTTCTCTGATGAGCTGATGTCCAAAAAATTCCCAGAGAGGCTACTTGGGCAGCTCTTCAAGAAGTGCTCTTGGCTTTCAATGACATAGATCCCAAAGGCTGGAGACCTCATTCCGCCAGTTTCTTACTTCTGTGCAGGGGTTGTTGTTATTCCTGTTTTAATTCACAAAATGCACGGACTTGTGTCTCTGGAGGACAGCCTCGGCCAGTCAGGCCTACAGCCGCTTCCTGGGGTCTGTCTCCTAGGACACATAGGGCAAGGAGCTCTTCCAACCGTTTCCACCTTACAAGGTGGTTACTCTCACAAGTGGAGACTCTCACTTCTTCAGTCTCCAAGACAGAAACTTGGATGCTTCAAAAAGTCCTGTGATGTATGAGAGACCAGACAGAAGTGTGAAAATGGACATGAGCCACCTCCCCAGCTAGAAACTAGCAGGAACGTGGAGGCTGCTGGGAACATGGCGAGAGGATGGTGGGGTTTTGCTCATTTCTCTATCTGGGCAGAGGGTGTGATCAAAATACAGCTATCCTGGTGAACTTGACCCCTAAATCCATATCAGCTTTAGCTCCAGCTACTGGTTATTCTGGAGAAGGGCTGAGAAAAGTTAAGGGCAGATGAATTTGGAGGTCACATAAAATATTTCACACTGTTTTCCTGTGATTATATAGCAACAAGAAGAAATAGTAACTGCCAAAATGATAAGTCCCTCAAGCATCTCTCATGCTTTAGCAAAAAAATAAAACAACAAAAAAAAAAAACAGGGAGAGCTTCCAGAAGCATGTACTCTGCAAGCAGTGCTCAGTACAGGGTGTGCAAACACAGGGCACAGAAAGACCCCCAGGAAGCCAGGCCTTTCCTCTCCTGGCTGACATATTGAGCAGCTGCTGACAGCCCCTCTTTGCCTATTGCATGGTAAAGTTCCTATCCCAGAAAATTCCAACGTAACCATTCACAGAAAAAGCTGTCCTTTCCCTCTTCTCTCCCAAGCCTTTCCATTTTGGAAAAGATTTTCTAAACATTCTTAGAAAGAGTGCATTCTCTCTCCTCTGCCCACAGGTAACAAGGGGATGGCAGATGTTTCAGAAATGGCACATTATAAAAAAAAAATCCAATGTCACTAAAACCAGAATGGAAAATGTTTTATACATTAACAAACATTGTAATGAATTTGCACAACCTTAACCGACTATATACCCAGCATAATGAAATGGTCTCCATCCTTTCAAAGAAAAAATTACGTATGCTAGCACATAGCTTTAGAAAAGCATTGTTCTTTAAAAAAAAAAAAAAAAAAACCTGCATTTTTCCCAGCTACCATGTAATTTGTGAGATGCATTTTTAAATGTTCTGCAACAGCAGCGGGCTTCATCAGTCAGATGATACCGATAGATAATTCACCAAACCGTCACATGATCTTCCATCACTCTAAAAGACGCGAATATATTGCCACAAGCTTTGGGAATAATGGGTGCACCTGTTTACGGTGTCACCTCTGTTTGCTAATTGTCTCCTTGAGCTACATTTTACTTCTAATGCATTTATTTTTGACAGGCAGTGTCTATTTAGAAATCACATTACTTCAAGTGCAATTGTTCTTTTGTCTATCAAGTAAATGAAGTGTTGTTATACAGATTTCAGGTTCTGATTAGTAAAGTATCAGAGCCCCAAAAAGGTCAATCAGTTATTTACCTGAGGTAATAGAAGGATGACAGACATCTTGAATTTTCTTCAGTTCATGCTATAGGGCCATAGCATTATAATTACTCAACTCAGCTTAACTTCAATGTATATTCCAGGGCTTGGCAGGCTAAAAAGGTGCACTCCGGGGACATGCCTAGAGATTTGTATCCACAAAGAATTGTCGGCTGCTGGGTCTTATGTTTTCACACATAGTTGTCACCATATCAAACACATAGGCCCTGGAACAGACCAGCAGTTGTGGCCAAATAAGTGTGGGGGTGTGTGCACCTATCTGATGACTTGGATGAATTCGCCTTAGAAGTGGGTATTTTTAAATGACTTTTCAAATCATTTTTCTCTCCAGTTCTGATTGGATGAGTTAGTTCAGAGGGATATAAAGGTGATCACAACCAAAACAAAAACCCAGTAATGACTGTGGAAAAATAAACAGTGCTGTCCCTGAAAACTGGAACCAGCTAGAAGTGGGAATGCCTTTGGCTCCTGTTTGGGTGTAACATGGGTGCCAGCTGCCTCCGGGAATGGCAGTGGGAAGGCCGCACACACAGACACTGGGCTGTGGCATCTTCATTCGTACAAGCCGAGGCGGGGGACCAACCTAGTACAAACGCAGGCCAGGAGCCAAATTTACACAGGCATGAACACACTCAGGTTAAAATAGCCAGAAGATACTCATAGTAGGAAGAGGAATGTAACCTGAATACCAACGTGTTTCCTGGTGTTTAGACCCAAATGTCAAAATCTCAAGTACCCTCAAATTATTCCTATAGATAATCCACCTGACTTACTGCCTCAAAAGCAACCCCAACCATGAATCATAAAGACAGTTCTATATTTAGGAATCACTTGTCTCTTAAGTGGATCATCTACAGTTTCTTTTTCATTCCTCCTGGTCTCTCCATCCACAAATTGTAGGGTTCTCTCCCCCTCCCTGCCTGTGTGTAACTCTCCCTCTACATCCCACACCATTACATTATCCCTGGTGCAACTTCCAGTTGAGCACCAGCCCAGTGACCACTGTCTCCACCAAGCCTTGCTCATCCAGAGCCTCCCACTGAGTCCTCCTGTTCAACCTGCTCCTCTCCGGACACCCACCTTGTACAGATGTGTGCAGGGTGGCCACCCCAGGCAGGTGGCAGGGTTCCTGCGGAGTTCCAGGGACCACTGCTACTCAACACTCTCGCCAAAAGAAAGAGACACAAAAAGCCACGCTTGCCTTAAGTCACATTCTAAATTGGCTCCCTGGAGCCTTCCCCTACCTTGTTCACTAAAGACCGCGAGTGTTTCCTCAGTGTTTGGCATATGCTATGTAACCTGAGCAGGACTTGCATTGTATCACTAGTTGTTTTTCCAAAGTGTTTTCCCATCAGGACCATAATTATATGCAAACTACTTCACTTAGAACCATTCGTAAACAGGTTTTAAATGTTCACTAAGATAATTCCACTACCTAAAAGCAAGAAAGGGGGAAGACACATGAATTCGTTCTTGGGGACCCTAAGGGCAGCGAGATTGGGGAGTTCCGGCTTGCAGAAGCACAGAACATGCTCAAGAAGGAAAACCCCCACGACATTTTCCACTGAAGCGGCGAGGAATGTTCGCTTCATTCTCCAATTTATTTCAACTCTAAGTACTCTAATCATGGGAAGTACTTTTTGCTTTTTAAACAGCCTGCTTGTTTTTACAGGTCAAGAGCATAAATAAAACAGTCAAGTTGAAAACTTGGAAAGCTCGTTTGTAGGAGAAGGAAGTCGTTATAGATCGTCCATTTGTTCAGACACCAGGCAGTTCTCAGGAGGCAGCTTCGCCCTACACAAATATCAGGGCTCTAGAGAGCCAGCACTCCCTGGGAGGGTCGAGAAGCACCCTGTCATCTTGTTTTGAGGGAATCCTTCTTGGGGAAAGAATGGGGAGTTGTCAAAACCACACCAGGACTATACCCTTATATAGGTAAAGTTTTAATTCAAATTAACATCCAAGCCAAGTATTAAATAGTGACGGGATGAGAGGTGGACTAATAGCACTGACCACAGATGCACAGCTGAACTCTGATTGGGTGGTCCTGCAATAGTAAGAATCCTAAATTTACTAACTATAAAATGTACTCAGGTCACCACTAAAGTGGGTCCTGATGAGTGAAATTAAGTGCCTACCAATTACAATGCAGGATCCAAACACTAGTAGATCATTTCTCTATTGCAAAGGATCCCAGGAAAATGAGAAGCCCTGAAGTCAATATATTTAATGTGGTTAATATATCTGGGGGGAGGGAAGGATGAGAGGGAGAGAGAAAGGGAGGGAGGCGGGGGGAGGAGGATGGAAGAAAAGAAAATCACTATCCATTTTTTCCATATGAGAAATCATATAGGTGTGCCTCCTGCCAAGAACAGATATCATAAACAAATAAGCTGTATTCCTTTGCAGATCTCTCTCTCTCTCTCTCTTTCTGTGTGTGTGTGTGTGTCTCTGTCACACACACACGTACACACTCAATTGCTGATAGGCTGAAAAAGAAAGCGAGACCCACAAAGCACTGTGAAAACTCACTATCAATACCAGGGTCATTGGAGCAGAGAGAAAGAACTAAAGTAAGGAAGGGTCCAACAGAGGAAAAAATAATTGCTAGGACAACTTCATGAACTGGTGATACTCCCTGTGTCTGAAGGCAGACAGGGAGTCAGGAGATGCCTGAAGCCGCACCCACAGAGGACAAGACCGGGTGTGCCATGAATGGCAGAGGGTAACACCAGAGAAGGAGTTGGCCCCTCCCTCCCATGATGCCAGGCAGGGGACGCAAAGATGGACAGGGCTGGTAGCAGCTCAGCACCACAATAAGCCACCAAGACCACATTTTTATTCCTACCTTCGCTCTATTTTTCCTTTATTCTGCACGTGCTAGAAGAGTCCCCCGCTTTTCTTTTTATCAAACATTCCTAATGTAGTGATAAAATGAGGAAGAATGAAAGATTATTATAAAACAGGACTTTTATGGCTAGTGTCTATGGAACAGTCACACTGTTACATATATTTCCTCTAAGTAATCAGGAATGTATTGGTATTTTGAAATTATGTATCTCTAATAACACAAAAGTACTTAAGAACAGAAATAGACAGTAATGGAAAATGCAGTCAACTGTTGACAACATATAGAATTTCTGAAAATAATTTGCAGAGAACAGCACAGCAGATGAGTCAAAATTTTCACAAAAATATTTCTTGCCTCCGATAGTCCAATGTAATTCATTTTCTATCTCTGTTCATTAATCATTGTTAAAATTAGTGATCCATTTCTTCCACTCTGCCATCTGCACTCAGCTTCGTAACAAACATGACACCTTCCTGCATAATAAAACCTGACAACTACTAGGATGCATTTCCAAATAGCTTTCTGCATATTTGCACCTCTATAACGGATTCCGTTGTCAGACAAAAGTGGATTATTTAACCAGAGTTCTTTCTTTATCAATTCTGAACACAGATGTGTGTGAGTGCGTATGTGTGTGTTAAAATATGATCAAGAAAAAAAAATCCGTTAATTTTAATTAAAATGCATTCTTCCTGCCTTAAGTAGAAGGTATTTTAAATCCAAGTTCTGCCAGCCAGTATCACTCACCAAAAGCACAGTTGGGAGTATTATGCTTGATATATGAAGTTTACGTAAATAATTCGTGGCTTCATCTTGTAAACTTTTCTAATAAAAATGATCTTGACATTCCAACCTCCTTAAAAAAAATTTCATTTTAATATCCTGCTCTATTTTGTTTTTCAGTCTTTGATCACAGAATTTCAAATAAATATTTTTAGGGAAAGACAAAACAATCAAGGAGGAGAGAGATACAGACGAGAACACCAATGAATAATTAAACACATGCCAACCGTTCCCTTGGGGAAGCCACCACTGGGTCCAAACTACAGGGAAGAATTCTTGGTCTTTCTGGAAGACAGGCCACATGGTGCCAATCAGTCTGACCGTGATGGGGATGGAGATGAAAAGTTACCTTGACCGGGTGGTGACTCACGCCTGTAATCCCAGCACCTTGGGAGGCTGACGCAGGAGAATCACTGGAGCCCAGGAGTTTGAGACCAACCTGGGCAACAAAGCGAGACCCCCCTCTCTACAAAAAAAATTAAAAATTAGCCAGGCATGGTGGCTTGTGACTGTAGTCTCAGCTACTCGGGAGGCTGAGATGGAAGGATCGCTTGAGCCCAGGAATTCAAGGCTGCAGTGAGCTGTGATTGTGCCTCTGCACTCTAGCCTGGGCAACAGAGCAAGACCCTGTCTCTAAAAATATTTAGCCAGCCATGTTGGTATGTGCCTGTAGTTCTAGCTACTTGGGAGGCTGAGGCAGGAGGATCTCATGAGCCCAGGAGGTTGTGGCTGCAGTGAGCCATGATCACACCATTGCACTCCAGCCTGGATGACAGATCAAGGCCCTGTCTCTCAAAAAAAAAGAAAAAAAAAAAAAAAGAAAAGAGAAACAAAAACCTGGGACCTTCTTCTTACCCTTTGACAGAGCAGTCTCTTAGGAAGAAAATCTATGAGCTCTGAAGAAAAGAGTGCCCACTTGATTGGGAGGGCAGACCCGTGTCCCTACGGCTAGCCTGGACTGAGTGGGAGATGACAAGGTGATACCAGCCGGAACCATGATGAAAAAAGGCAGCTTCTATATCTCCACTATCCTGCCTAGTCCCAGCCTGTCTCCCCTCACTATCCTTTCCTCTGAATATGGCGAGCCCTGAGCAGGGACCACAGGCAATTCAGCCCCTTCCTGAGTGCATCTCCCCAGTTCCTGCCCATTTCTGTGCAGAGGGAGGTGCGGGGTGGACAAGGTGCCTCAGACACACTCAGCCCTTAAGGAGCACATCACACAGTAGGACACACAAAAGGCATGCAGATGTCTCTAAACCAGGATGGAGTGACAGATGCTCTGATGAAGAGAGACCTGCAGAAGGAAAGGTCCCTCCTGACCTGCAGGAGCGGGAGGTTGGAAGAGCACATGGGGGAAGATGCAGAAATCAGGCAGCTTCTAAGCTGATCAAGACATCAACCAGCAAAGTTGAAGAGGGCTGGGCTCCTGGCAGCAGCAGAGGCTGGCAGAGGATTGCACCCGAGCATTTGGGAAATGTTTGGGCTGGACTGAGGGACTGAAGACACGACTGGGGCTGGAGCTGCTGTTCCCCTTTCTTCAAGGGACATAAAGTCATGGAGCACAAGGGGGAGACTGAAGAGCTAGCACCCTGAAGGCACACCCAACAGATCCATGCACAATCAAAGGCACCAGCTCACAGAAGGCAGAGTTCTGTAACAAACTGCACTTCCTTTGAAATTAAAGAAATGGCTGCGAGATGAGTGTTGGTCAATGAATCTCTCTCTCTCTCTCTCTCTCTCTCACACACACACACATACACACACACACACACGACTATTGACAGAGCAGAACTTTTTGTTTAATCCCCCCGGTTTATCTTTCTCTGTCCTCACAGCCTGGTGTGGAGCTTGGAGCGGATCCCCTAACTAAGCCTGATTAGAATGAGAACAGTCAAAAGACAAACTTTGCAAAAATCAAGGTTTAAAATAGAAATAGCAACTGACCCTCAGCTGCACTGCTGCCGGCTGGGACAGTGACAATAGCGACTCTTTTGTTAAACTTCCCTGTGAGACGTGCTCACCAGACTGGGGTGGGTGTGTGTGTGTCTGTCTGTCTCTTATATGAGAAAGTGGGAGAAAGGTTTTAAAATAGCCTTGGCTTCAAAAAAAATTAATCACAAATTACCATTCACCCCTTAGCAGCCAAAATGTCTGTTGATTCATTTAACATATACAAAATCCAAAGCTTTCCTATAAATATTTCAGAACTTGAAACCTTCCATTTTGTCTCTGGCCCTGAACAATAACACACACACATGCATGCACACGAATACACACACATACACACACATACACAGAGGCACAACTGCGGGGGGCGGGGGCCTGGGGGGATCAGGGGAGGGTGTGAAACCCCCTCCCCCACAGCATTGTCTCCAAGCCACCCGGCTCCTCTAGCCTGGAGTTCCCTCTTCCCTTCACATGTCTGCATCCTGACACATTCAATTTCAGGTTATCAGCACATCTGAATTATAGAATACTGATGGGGATAGAGGGCAGGCCTCTCTGGGCTGATTAGCACCATTTAAGAAAGCTTTCACCAGCCGGCTTCATTGGCTGGGAGCGCCACCATGGTGGGTGGCCTTTCTGTATTAGAAGTCAACACAGAGCTGTCTCATTTGAATTAAATATGGACGAAAAGAAAGATCTGATTATGCTTATTCATAGCTAACCTTTCAAGTTCACCAGGCTGCCAAACTTGGAAGTGAAAACTGAAAGTTCCTTTCCTGTTGCTGGATTTCTTATTTTCTCTTGTAGTTTTTCAGTGTAGTCTGAAATGCGTGTGTGTAGGGTGTGTGTGTGTGTGTGTGTATGTGTGTGTGTGTGTGTGTGTGTGTGTTTAAATTTCAGCCTAGCCCAGTCTGGGAGTTTCTTTCTAGAGAGATGCATCAGGAGAGATTCAGGGAAAAGCTTTTAACTTAGAGATAGAAAACAATGGAAATGCGGGGTCTGATTTTAACCCATAAATGTATGAAATACACACACACGTGCACACACACACACACAACTTAACTTCTTCTTGCAACAGAATGAGTAGCTGAAAATCTGATTAGTGTAAACAAATTTTTGACTTGGGGCTGAGTGGGGCAGCGATTCAGAAAAGGCCAAAACACACAGAAGATTGGAGTCACCGAGTTGCGAATGATACCGCCTTTCATAGTGGCATTACCTTTATATCGTCACCTTCACAGACACGCACACACTCTGTTATTTTTAATTTCCATCCTTCCTCAGCAATGGGCAGCTCCTTCAACACTGAGTTAATAAAAGGACCTGGTCAGGGGGATGGTCCCTGGGAGATGCCAGGGAATCTGGTCCCAGTGGGTTCTGCTGCCAGCTCCATGGGTGATGGCACTGGAGCGTGGCTTCTGTAGGGGCTCTGGGTTCCAGAATCCAAGACAGGGCAGGGACCCAGTAAATGCTTTCCAAAATCATTATGCTAGAGACCAGCCCTGGCATCCACATAAGCAACCGAAGCTCTGGTCCCATTCAGTTCAGTTTAACAAATATTTATTGAGCATGTACTGTTTGCTATGTGCTGTGCTGCATCCTGGGGTCTCACAGAGGAGCTGCACCCATGCTGCTCCCACCAAGCAGCCCTCCTCCCACCTCCTTCTCGGGGCTCACTGTCTTTGCTCACCTAGGGGACACTAGGACATCCTCCCTCGCGCCTGTCCACGCTGTGGAGTTCTCTATCACCCTGAGCTTCCTGTCCCTGAGCACCCACACCTGACGGGCTTGGTGCCCTAGCACCGCTGCCTTGCACAGGTCATTCCCAAGAGGGTTGGCCTTGGCTCTCCATTTATGTTGCAAATTCCATGAGGGCAGAAATTATATCTCATCCTCCTTGGAGACGTCCTCAGAAAGTCCCAAATATTGAGGCATCCTCAGAAAGTCCCAAATATTGAGGCAACCAGCCCCCACCTGCCACTGGGACACAAACAAGGAGGCAGTGTGGGCATCGCAGAGTCAGGCAGTCCCTCCCTGAGGGTGAGGTCCCCCTATGTCCCCACCATTGCAGGGAGGCGACACTGTTGCCCCTCACTTTCCACCAGCCACCCAGGTCCCTCTGACCACCTGGCCACCCAAGGATGCCATAGCATTCCACGAATACCAGCAAGACAAGTCCGCGTTGCATCTCCAAGCCTCCAACCACAGAGGAGCCCTCCCTTGCTGGGGCAGCACACGCAGAGGCAGTGGCATAACTGACTTCAGGAAGCACAGGGCTGCCTTGCTGCCCATCTGTCAGTCCCCAAAACCCACAGCCTTGAAATACAGGAGCAAAGACTGCTGTCAGGCACCAAGGAAGATGGCCTCTGTGTCAGCACAAGCCCCATGCTTTGACCTGTGCATCAGCCCAAAGTTACAAGGTACAAGCGCTTGTCATGTGGATGCCTCAGAGAAACTCAGTGGTACAGCTCCATGACTGTCCCTTCCCACCTGCACCTGGAGGACCTATGTCCTGGGCAGCTGCCATGGAAAAGGAGGAAGAGAGGACAATGAGGAGACCAGCCAGGCAGGCTCAGCCTCTCACCTGGAGTCTCCTGCTAACAGAGGAGCACCAGATTCTGTGTTCTTATTTGTCTTTTATGGGTTGGTGGAGTTTTTCTTTGATGAAACACCACCATCGCCACCTAAACCAAACCCGTATTTCTGAAAGGGGTGAACTAGATTTCTCATCACTAGCTTTGAACCTGCAGACCTCCCATGGTGCCAGTAATTGCATTGCCAATGAGACGCAGAAGTGCACCCACCAGCAGCCTGAGATGTGAAGGGGGGGTGGGACTCCTCTCAATAAAACACTCACCAGGATGGACCAGCCACACTTCTGCTGGGTGCAGGAGCTCTCCCCAGGGGACGGCCAAGGAGGTTCAGGAAACACTGGCCACCCTCAGCCCGTTCCACACCTCAGTCATCCACAGCCCCCTTTCACAGTTTCCACCATAACTTTGCGCCATCCAGACCTTTATTTACTTAATACTTTTTTTAATTAACTTTAAATCAACTCACTTTTATTTTTCTTTTTTTTTTTTTTTTTTTGGACAAGGTCCCGCTCCGTTGCCCAGGCTGGAGTGCAGTGGTGCGATCATAGCTTACTGGAGCTTTGAACTCGTGGGCTCAAATGATCCTCCCACCTTAGCCTCCTGAGTAGCTGGGACTACAGGCATGCACCACCACACCTGGCTAATTTTTAAATGTTTTGAGAGACAGGGTCTTGTTACGTTGCCCAGATTGGTCTCAAACTCCAGGGCTCAAGCTACCCTCCGACCTCAGCCTCCCAAAGAGCTGAGCCATAGCACCTACAGGCATGAGCCACTGCACCTACTCTTTTCTTTCTTCTTTTTATAACTTAGCCTCACCTTAAGCAATAGCATCTGCAAAACTCACAGCTATAATGTGCTAGTTACATTTTTCTAATAGGTCTTTAGATACCCAATAATCTATGTATCATGCAAAATAGCCTCACATAGTGGGAGCCACATTTGCGGAGAGCGCAATAGGTGAAGCTGAGGCTGTGGAGTCAATGGGATGGGCCAGGGGGTGCGAAGCATGAAGGTCTTTGTCTCCTTATTTCTAGGAGCAGGACTGGGTTTGGGGGTATGAAGGCCATGCCCACACGTTTGCTTGTACCTGCTCCTCCTGCTCTGGGGGCTGACGCCTTTGCAGGTTCGCTAGACTCTATCAAGTATGGTGGTCATGGCTGGTGCCTGGGTCATAACTTCCTAACAGAAGGCCATCAGCCTGTCACTTCCCAACCTAGAGAAGGACTCTCAGTGGCAGCAGAGCAAGTGGCCAATGAATTTCCTTCTGACTCCATCCTGAACTCACCAAGAGTCTCTCTCACTGCGAAGAAAGTTCTACCTGAGAATTGCCAATGGCCGACATGCAACGGAGGTTGGCCTTGGGCTTGGAACACCAACCTTCCTCGCAGCATCTCACTATAGTCACACAGCTGTGGCTTCTGCCCAAAAACACTCCAGCAGAAGCTCTGCAATGAGTAGGAGAATCCTCTTATCCTGCCCAGCAAACTCTAAACAGACCGCTCTAATGACTCCATAAAATGCAGATATTTCCTGGACAGGAACAACTGCTGTGATGTTCCCCAACTTGAACATGGAAACACCTAATGCCCCGCAGGATGCAGGACTCAAAAGTCAAAGAACAGACACTTTACACTGACCTGTTGCAGTACGGAGAGATGGCATTCTCCAGAATTCAAGTCTAAAATAAACACATTTTAGACATCGGAGTCACCTCTACATTTTTCAAGATTCTAATGATCAACTGGTAAACTTGTGAAAAACCCCAATAAATGATCTCTTAGAAAGGCAGAAGAAAGAAGCATCCAACGCCTGTAATTCCAGCACTTTGGAAGGCCAAGGCAGGCGGATCACTTGAGGTCAGGAGTTCAAGACCAGCCTGGCAAAGATGGTGAAATGTCGTCTCTACTAAAAATACAAAAAAAAAAAAAAATAGCTGGGCGTGGTGGTGGTGCCTGTAATCCCAGATATAGAGGAGCCTGAGGCAAGAGAATTGCTGAACCCAGGAGGTGGAGGTTGCAGTGAGCCAAGATCATACCACTGCACTCCAGCCTGGGTGACAGAGCAAGACTCTGTCTCAAAAAAAAAAAAGAAGCACCCAATGACCACCTATCTGTTTTTTCGCATTTTAAACAAACAACTGTGCTTACTGACTGGGTCTACAGGCTTGTAGCACGGCCTCTGGGACACGAAGATGACACTGGGAGATGATGGAAAGTTCTGGAGCATGGGGATTGGGCTTCCAGCCTTGGAAAAGCCACTGCCATTTTATAACCCCTAAAGCAGTGGCTCTTACACCACAGTATGCATCAGAGTCACCTAGAGGACTTGTTAAAACACGGACTGCCGGGCCTAACCCACAGCATTTCTGATTAGATGGGTCTGGGGTGAGGCCTGGGATTTGCATTTCTAACAAGCTCCCTGGTGACGCCCATGCTGTTGCGCCAGGACCACAGTCCTGGTTCATCTCAGGACCCGCTGCTGCATTCTTTTTCTGTAAGGGAAAGATGGTAACCATCCCTGCTCCCTGATGTATCCCTTTGGTAATATGAAATTTTTGATCATCAGAAGAGTGTGAGGTCTTTTCTCTTTAAAGTGTAATCACCCATATGTGAAAGCATCAGAATATAAATGATGCAGAAAAAGCAAAAACCTTGGATTCCAGTTCCCGTTCTGTGCAAAATCGCTGCCTTCTCCCCACCCGCAACTGCAAACAAAATGAAAAAGGGGGGGTTGAGTTGCTACAGGCTTCTCTTAGGTTTAACCTCAGAAATTTGTTATATTTTTAATGTTATACTTATTTGAATGCAATAAAAAAATAAATAAAAATTTTTGGCCAGTCACAGTGGCTCATGCCTGTGATCCCAGCACTTTGGGAGGCCGAGGCAGGCAGATCACTTGAGGTAAGGAGTTCCAGACCAGCCTGGCCAACATGGAGAAACCCCATCTCTATTAAAAATATGAAAATTAGCCAGGCATGGTGGTGCACACCTGTAATCCCAGCTACTTGGGAGGCTGAGGCAGGAGAATCGCCTGAACCTAGGAGGCAGAGGTTGCAGTGAACGGAGATCATGCCATTGCACTCCAACCTGGGTGATAAAGCAAGACTCTGTCTCAAAAATTAAATAAAAAAATAAATAAATAAATAAATAAATAAATAAATATTTAAAAAATAAAAATTTTTGATGACTACATATGACTTATGTACTAAAGAACTAATCACACAAAAATACACATTTGTACAGCATTCATCTATCAAATGGTACCAATGGGTTGAGATGACCAAGGTGCTCGCTGATGAGGAGTGGTGGTGATAAATCACTCTTCCATAACACATTTAATGTACTTTCCCTTCCTATGCCAGAGGCATGTTCAACTATCTATGAAACAGGAAACAACTATGCATTATACAACTACATATTGAACATTTTTTGCCAGAAAAATATCCAGAAACACCCCAGGATTAGAGCATGCCTTTCTTAGGTTAAACCTCAAGAAGCTGGGCTGTACCTGGTTATCTGTGAAGCTCCTACTTTTCTCATGTTTAACAGGAGGATGGAGCTAATTTCAGCTTTAATGTCCCTTCTGTCACCAGAGTCATTGGAAGTGGCTTGGAGGTGAATTGGTTTTGTAGGTTGTGTAGGCAACACCTTCATGGTTAGCAATTTGCAGCCACGAATGACGTCTCTATGGCCAACTACTTCCATTTAAACACAAAATGGGCTAACATCTTATTCTCAGATGTAAGGGTCATGGCCAAAACGGCAGCCAGTGGAGAACAAACTGCTCAGGATAGCTCCACATGGCACACACAGACCCCCATGAGGACCAAAGAGGAGACACTAGGAAGGAGGCCGGTAACAACCTGTCCTGCTGCCCTAGTTCTGCAGAGTCCAAAAACCCTAGTGACAGGATAGCTTGCTTGTGTGCTCAATGTTGACCTGGTCAAAGACAGCAATCCAGAAAGTACCTTCACTTAACTTCAGTGTTCTGGGCTTCAGAGTTTGAACAAAAAGGAAACAAGTCCCCATGCAGACTCTTAGAGTGAGCAGCTCCTCCAGTTGCAATGGGTCTGCCCAGGAGCAGCATCAGCTTGCTAAAGGTACGCTGGCCTTACAGTGACCACCTTCCCTCCCAGATCTTCAGCCCCTCCTGGGAGGCAGGCCAGCAACAGCATTCAAGACCCCAACACTGCGCTGTTTAGTTCTTCCCTGTAAACAGAGTCAACCTAAAGCTGGTCAGCTGCTAGCCACATGGTGGTAATGAGCTCAGGAGCCTGGAGTTCACTATTATTTCTGATTTACTCTCTTCCTGATCTTTCATTTTATCAGCAAAACATCTTCTTGGCAATGGTTATTAAGCTAAAACTTAAATAAAAAGAAATGCAAGGAAGAGTTTGCAAAAGGCACGGCATGTGAAAGGAAAATATTCAGACCCCAGACTTGGCCTTGACCTTTTACTGTCTTTTAACATTAAACATTTGCCCCACCTTCGAAAAGATAAATGTGGCTTTTGATGACAGCCAATGTTATCTGAGGATTAAAATAGCCCTCTTGCAGTGCTCAACATTAAAGTCTTCCGCATTTGCAAAATTGCAAACAGATGCAACTCAAGTACCTGCAAATAATCTGCCAAGACCAATTTCAAAAGGGAGATTTCAAAATATGTGGAAGTCATTAGGACATGTATTATTTTTGCAATGAATAGGCGCCAGGAGTGTCTCAAGGAGCAGATGGGTGCTACTTTGTTTATAAAAGATCAACAGAATATTCGGCTGTATATGAAGACATATAAGCTATATGAAACAATTATGGTAAAATGGCGAACATTTCAAAGCTAATTGTAATGGTCTTTTAAGATCTGAATTCCTCATTTCTTACTGCATGCTAAAATATCATTTTAGTTTTGGATCTTGATTGATATAATTACCAAAATGACAGAAAATTAAAGTAAATGCTGTCAGTTTTACTGTTGTAAATGTTGTCACTTTATCACTTGTTTACAGTTGCACCAATACTGATAAATGAATATTTTTCAACATGAATAAAAAATGTGACCTCCGTCTCCCGGAAATCTTCAAAAAGGACAGCCCCAAACGTTAAGAACCCAAGCAGAGAGAGTGAACCTCAAACTGCATTATAACAGAATCCCAAATAGCCTCTCTCCTCCACAGGCCCGGCTTCAGAGAGCTCCTGTTGCTAATAAAAATCTCCATGATATGACAGAAGGAAACAGAACCAGCAACCATTCGCCCTCACTCGGGTCTTTCTGGACGCTTGTGTCACCGCCCAAGCAGGACTGAGTTAAGCCCCTATTCTATTTTCCTGTTTTATATTGGTAATCATGTGAATTAGATAATTACTCATGGAAAATGTGATTAAACATACGTCGCTATTGCCAATACCGAATCATGAAGAAAGGGCATTTCTGCGAATTGCTTTTAACATAAATAGCAAACTGGGCTCGTGAAAAATGTCCAATTAGGCCAATACCTAATGATAGATGGGCTGATCCCATGACTTACACAGATGCAAACTGCACGCAGGAAAAATGAGGAATCGCATACGACATCTTGGATCTATGTTTCCACACAAAAGCCCTCTTTGCCCAGGATGCTTTCAGAATTTCACAAACTCCTACAAAGTTGAGTCTCCTCTTTTTTGCTTTTTTCTACCCTTAAGTTTCTGTGGGGCCTTAAATTCTGTGAGCTGCAGAAGGACTCTCTCCACAGCTGTAGATTTAGGGGACGTGGGAGAGAGAAAGAAAAAAGGAGAGAGAAACTTGGGCTAAAGACACAGGTCTGGAAGGAACAGCAAGGGAGCCACAGAGGCTGCTGCCAGCTGCCCCCAGTGGCCTGCAGATGCAGAGGCCTCCTGGGGTCCAGCACTCTCCCCCCACCCCAATGCCTCTCCATGCTAATCACCCCTGAGCACTGGAGCAGTTTCCAAGGAGGCTGTTGGCTTTAGCATTTCCTTCCTCTCTTTCCTGAGTCACTACCACCACTTTTCTGTAAATCTTTAAACCAAGCGCACATATTCTCCCATGACAGGGTCCATGCAGACGAAGACCTGCACCCTTCAATCACTGATGAAATTTGTATTGACTCCAAAATCAAAAGTAATGAGAAGAAAATTGGTTCACAGCCTGACCCGACAGTTCCAGACTGCTGTATTGAAGTTGCAGAAAGACTTTTTTTTTATTGTCTCCAGATTTCAATTAACGACATCGAGCCACCCCATCCTGGCATTATTAGTTTGAACAGAAGATCAGATTTAAGAAGTTTCGCTAAATTAATTACTGTAATCGTATCCTGCATTTCTAGAAAACCTTCCTGTTTTGTAAAGAGAAAAGATGCCTTTCACAAATTAAGGGACACTTGTGGACCCCTAAACCGAATGCATCCACCCGAATCCGTGTTCTTTAGTCTCATGTATGTGCTTCTGTGTAAAATGTACATGCATGTAGGAGATGTCCACTCTCGCAGGGTCATGAAATCCTAGCCCATAAGCTGCAACTATGTCCCTGCAAATATTTCTTGTCAGGTTTTAGCGCCCAGGCTAAAATTTCCTCTTCTCACAACCCCAAGCTCTAAAGCCATATGTTCCCACCAAATTAGTAGGACTAAACCCCACCGACAATCACCCTGAAAGCCACAAACGAGAGCCATCCTCTTGTGAATGAAAAAAAAGGGGGGGAATAGATCTAGAGACACTATCATTGCCCCTATCTTGAGTAAAAATGCAAATTATGCCACACGGTGCTAAATTATTCTGGGATATTTCATAATGTGAATTAATACCCACTAGAGGCTAAGCCGAGATCATCAAACTCATTTCACATAAGACAACGAATTTAACCACCCGTGACTCAATGAGTGAGAAGTTAACATGATATCTAGCAACACTAACCACTCCAAGGTAGGTTGTCCTTAAATAAAATAACCCATTTTAAAGACTTTTCAGTCCAGTGCTAACTTTCTCAGATCTCACCAGGTGGCAGAACATTTAATGTTCAGGCTTTCGGCTCATCTGATGATGAAAATTATTTCTGTGGGGATCAGGCTTTATCTAGTCACCATCTTCTATCAAGGCCAAGTAAAAATCCTATTTCACTAAAGTGAAACCACACAAACAAAAGCACTTTGCTACTTCCCAATCTCTGCACACTTGGGCTACCAACTCCTAGTTAGCTAAAACAAATGTCACATTTTCAGTTCACATTGGCGGGTCCACATTCCAGAGGAGGTTTGGATGATTTTTTTTTTTTTTTTTCAAATGAGAACAATCAAATTTAAGATAACTCTCTGGAAGAGACTTTAAAAAAAAAAAAATCAAACGCTCTCTACCCCAACGCCAAATGTATCTCTAATGCACTTGAACAATAAGGCGGGCTGTGTTCCTACCCTGGAAAAACACCGTGCATATGAATCCTAGGAATTTAGTATATCTGACAGTTTCTCTCAACCACCCATAACATTCTTTCCTGTCTCATTGGAGCTGGCAAAGGAGAATTCTGTAATTGAGTGGTACAGAACATGTGCCCTCCTTGCTAGAAGATGACAGATGGATTATAAAAACTTCAAAGAAGAGCATTCGGAGCACCGGGGGAGAGATAGCGGGTATTTGAACTCTCCGTCTTTACCCAGGAGACAATGGCATTCTGACATGGAGCATATATCAAGGAATGGTGTAACTAGATAGACATAATCTTTCTTTTCACTAAGTATTTAACATTCTGTTAGGAACAAGTTTCAGCCCGGCTAAAGTGCAACTCATCTTCATGCTAATCGTCATACTGCAATAGTGACACGGCCCACACCCCCCCTCCACTTTTGATTGTGGTTAAATCAGTCTTTTAGAAAACTGATTCTAATTTTTTTTTCTTAAAGAACAGGAACAGCTCCTGCTTTTGGAAGGGGAAAAAAAAAAAGTAGAAATGAAGCATCGGGTTGGGATTAGCGTCTTTTCTGACTCACTAATCTGATGAGGCTTTTATTTGCGACGCTTGTTCCCTTCCCTATGACTAAGGAAGGGCTCTCACACATGGCTCACGGACCACATGCCACCAATTACCCATCTCAAAGCACAGCCGTGACTCACCTGAGCCCGGCTGGAGCTGTCGGCACCACCCCACATGTCCCCAGCAACCAAGCCTCCCTCCCAACTCCTTCCGTCCACCCGCCCAGCCGGGGCACACACAGATACAGCCCATGGATGGGGAAGCAGGCACAGATTTTGAATGACACAGTCTCCTGCCTCCAGCCCCACATTTTGGCTGGGAAAAACAAATCAAAACAAGGCAGAAACACAATTCACAAGCAATTCTTAAAATTCAAGCTGTGCGTTGTTGGGCAGCACAGGGGCTGCTCTCAACACAGCCCTGATGACAGAACGCATGTCCCTGGCCCTGAAATACTGCTCCACACTGAAGCCCAAACTGCAATAATATTCGCGTTGATATGATGAATTGTAAGCCAAAAAAAACCTTAAATTTTCTATGTCTCTTAAAATTTTGATAGAGACATGAAATGGCTTATAGAATTCTAATTATAGCAACAGACTTCAAAAAATGTCTCAATGTCAGAGATTAGTGAATCAAAGGCACATTTTTAAAATCAATTTTTCCTTCTGAATATGAACAGTATTTATCATTCACACTGCCCTCTGGAAACACCAGCTAGGATCCCTCTCCACATTTGACTAGGAGGGTGTCCCTGCAGTTAGGAGGCTGATAATCTGAGAGCTTCCAAGGGGTAAAGATTTGCCTAAAGGGTGATGGTTCCAACTGAAATGAGCACTGTGGGTGCATGCTTCAGAAACTGATTCCAAATCTTTTCACCTCGCTACTGCTCATCACCATCACCATCACCATCATCATCAGCATTTCGAAACATTCTCTACCTTTTTAAAGCCCTACAAAATAAATGGAGTTAAAATGGAATTCATTTTATGAGAATCACAGCCACTTTTTAAAATAACAAGATATGTCCTAAATATTCCTACAGTTGGGAATCCGTCCCTTCTGCCATTCCTACATAGGTACAAAAAAATGCTTTAGAACTCCCAAGCTCTGGGATCTAATGGAGAATCTACTGAGAATTAGGCAGTGGATCTAATCTTGGTCTCCAACCCAGCTCAGCACCTTCGCCACTCCATTAGGCAGGCAAAGATTCCCATTTTAGGGGGTAACTTTATGCTGGATTGCTGAAGGCCCCAGGCACGGATGTCCAGTGGTCATGTCCACTCACTCAAAAAAATGGTAGGCAGGTGTCTCTCGGGCTATGGCATACAGGTGGGCAGAAACACAATAAAAGACCCAGAGTCCATTCGCATCACAGGAATGCTGTTGACCTGAGGTAGATGGAGGGTAAAGCCTCCTGCCTTATCCCAGGGTATGAACCCTGCCCTTCCACCCTCCAGAGGCTTCTCCAGCTCCCCCTGAGGCACCAGATCCCCCTGGGGAGACTAGGAGTGTGGTCCCCAGCCACAGCCAGCCAGAGCCAACAAGAGTTCCA
The DNA here is from genome assembly GCF_028885655.2 of Pongo abelii. Taxonomy (NCBI): domain Eukaryota; kingdom Metazoa; phylum Chordata; class Mammalia; order Primates; family Hominidae; genus Pongo; species Pongo abelii. The sequence continues at coordinate 35,528,316 of NC_072005.2, read as the reverse complement.
GGGAGTATTCCCTATAGAGAATAGAAGATATTTTTTAAAGTGGAAGATTTTTTGATTATGGTCATTCTTGCAGGAGTAAGGTGGTATTGCATTGTGGTTTTGATTTGCATTTCCCTGATCATTAGCGATGTTGAGTATTTTTTCATAAGTTTGTTAGCTATTTGTATATCTTCTTTTGAGAATCGTCTATTCATGTCCTTAGGCCACTTTTTGTTGGGTTTGTTTGTTTTTCTCTTGCTAATTTGTTTGAGTTCGTTGTAGATTCTGGATATTAGTCCTTTGTCAGATGTATAGATTGTGAGGATTTTCTCCCACTCTGTGGGTTGTCTGTTTACTTTGCTGACCTTTTTGCTGTGCAAAAGCTATATATATACATATATATATGTAGATATATATATATATATACATGCACAATGGAATACTACTCAGCCACAAAAAGGAATGAATTAATGGCATTCACAGCAACCTGGATGGGATTGAAGACTATTAGTCTAAGTGAAGTAACTCAGGAATGGAAAACCAAACATTGTATGTTCTCACTTATAAGTGGAAGCTAAGCTATGAGTATGCAAAGGCATAAGAATGGCACAATGGACTTTGGGGACTCGGGGGAAAGGGTAGGAAGGGGGTGAAGAATAAAAGACTACAAATTGTGTGCAGTGTGTACTGCTCAGGAGATGGGCGCACCAAAATCTCACAAATCACCACTAAACAACTTACTCATGTAACCAAACACCACCTTTTCCCAATAACCTATGGAAGTAAAAATTTTTAAAGAAGTAGAGGAATTTACCATATAATGTTTTTAAATTTCAAGGCCACACAATGCCTTGAACAGCCAGCAACATATTAAGGAGGCTGTTTTTAAAGGGCCCTGGGGACCATCAGCAGGAACACTAGTGAGTTCCTGCTCCCCCTTCAACACGTTATAGAAAAAGTCAGTGCTCTGACCAATGCAAAAGCCTGGCTCTTTTCCTGAGGCCATTTGCACCCACACCAACCATCCATATAGGAATTGAGAGTGCATCTCGGGTTCTACCTGTGAACCATAATTTCATCATTGTCCACGTTAATGTACTAGATGGGTGGCCCAAACAGCATCAGAAATGGTTTCTGGTTGGCCCCAGAAAATGTAGACACACAGTCTTATGTAGAACCATGCCTATCTGGAACCCAGACACTCAAAGGCATCCAGGGAGTGCTCTGTGATCAGGTGGCCCGGTGGCTTATTCCCCACTGATGATAGGGAGTCTTGAGTATCCATGGTGTTGCTGACTGCAGGGATAGAGGGAAGCAGACAGATCCCACATGTTCTTTGTAGACCGGGTCATGGGTATCAAGTTCCCAGAGACCTTAAACCTAAACCCTGCGTAACATCATGGACAGGCCATATGTGCTTTGGAAACTCCTCAAAAATGAGGAAGGAATAATACCACCTTTTTAAAAAAAGGAATTCTATTTTTAAAGTATTTGACACTTGATATCTGTCCCCCTCAAAAAAAAAAAAAAAAAAAAAAAAAAACAGGCATGAAAACAGTCATCATTGGAAAAATCAGAACTAACTTGGTCCTTGTATATGTTATGCCTTTATGGCACCTTTTGAATCATATGGGGGGAGTGGTATAGAGAGAAGAGGAATCGTAGTTGTCTTGGTGTTTAGGGAATCGAGGGTCTTCCCAGACCCTGTGTCTGCACATTACTCAGCTCTCAGATTCCAAAGCTCAGTGACTTCTCTAAGTAGAAGACTCATCTCTCTCTTAGTGCCCAGCCCTAGCCAGGTCCTGCTCTGCTCACTGGTCAAATCAACCAGCCTCACCAGCCACTTTCGCCAAGACTCTTGCAGACCCGACTTCAGCAAAAGGGCAGAAAGCCCTTTGACAGACACACAATGCCAGAGAGACCTGCCTCAACACCCGAAATCACACCAGCACTTGCTCCACGCAGCTCATTGCCCCAAGAGCTCAGCCTGCATGTGTCACCACAGTGTGACAAACCTTTCAATCACCTATTAATATATATGTTCCCTGTAGATGAAACACAGACCTCGGCGTCAACAAGAGGGGAAAGGGTTAGGGTCTTTGAAAGAGGCCCACACAAGAAAAGCGCTTTTGAAAAGTGCATTTTCATCTTTCTTTTTCACAGTGATCTTCTGCCGTGGTGGAATGTAAACACCACAGGAAGAGACAGAATCGTGAATTAAGGATTTGGACGCCTTGCTTTAGAAGTAATCTTCAAAGAATGCACATCCCAAACATCAGAGTCACACAACAAGGCTCCAAGCTGCTTGTGACTGCCTGGAGAACAGCACAGGTCACACCGATTATTACCAGTTGGGTCCCGAATTGCTTTTAAAAATCAATAGAAAACATGTTCTTACATCTCCTCTACTTGGCAAGAGGGCAGATTCAGGGAGTGCTGCCTTTGCCCAGAGAGAAACCATTTAAAGGATGTCCCCAAGCATTCTCAACAGTGGGCATAAATGGGAACTAGGTTTGCAGCTATCCCTTGGCTAGACACTTTCCCACTAGAGCCTGGTGGCTTCATGAATGGTCCCTTCAGCCTTCCACCTCCATTCCCCAAAAAGGCAATAGCTTGGCCACAGCAACACAGCACAGTGGGAAAGAGAGGTTCAATGAGGCAGGGTGGGGGGGTTTCCACCTGAACTCAGCCACTTGCCCTGAATGTGGGTTTTTTGTTTTGCTTTGTTCTTGTTTTTGTTTTGGGACAGGGTCTCGCTCCGTCACCCAAGGTGGGGTGCAATCAGGGCTCACTGCAGCCTCGAACTCCCAGGCTCAAGTGATCCTTTTTGCATGTGGTTTTTGGTAAGTCATTTGGTGCTCTGAACCCCAGATATTTTGTTTGGAAAATCAAACTGATGACCCCACCTCACAGGACTGCTGAAGATTCAGTGCAGGGGAAGTTACCTGTAGAACTCATGCCACAAGGGCGTGTTAAAATATCCTCCTCCTCCTCCCCCTCCTCCTTGTCCCCCTCCCCCTCCTACTTGTCCCCCTCCCCCTCCTTCTCCTCCTTCTTTTCCTGTCTATATTATAATACTAATAACAATACTAATATTAGTGTTAGTAATAGTAACTATATTGCAGCCATTCATTTCCAACCATTTGGAAACACAGTGCTAGGCACTGGATAAATAGTTGCTGAATAATTTAAGAGAGATCTGTATTGTATCCATACAGATCATCTTCTTTAGGAAAACTCAAGCAATGGTCTCCCCAAAACTCAAAAGCAAAAGCCATGAAATACACGGAAGCTGCTTTTGTGAGCACAGAACCCAGAGGCATCCTTTAAGATCAAATCTGTATGAAAGGCACAAAAGTCAAATGCTGAACGATGCACTAATTATGCACAACCAAGGATCTGGGAGAGGTTAAACCTCCATTTGGCAGCAAGTGGAGTTCTTGTATTTGATATGAAATCTGCACACAGTAGTGACTTGTCTTTCCTCCTTAATGTCACCCAACTTCTGGGGCAGGGGTGCTAAAAAGACAAAAGGAAGGAGTAGACATACTCAAGGGTCTTCCTTGTTAAAAGATGAAATCTAGTAGGCATCAGAAATAATCACTCTTCAGAACCACTGCTGGCCAAGGTCAAAAGCCAGACATACCTGGAACAGTATTAATAACATGTTGTCCCACTGGCTCCATTAGGGAGTTATGAAGAGTATTTCTAACTCATATGGGATGGGCAGTTTATAAGATAAAAGGTTAGAAGTCTCTTTCCAATCACACATGCTCACTGCAGCTATACCTTTCAAGAACATCTCCCCAACTTCACCAGATAGAAATCTGAAGATTCTGGCTGGGCACAGTGGCTCACCCCTGTAATCTCAGCACTTTGGGAGGTGCAGGTGGGCAGATTACTTGAGGCCAGAAGTGCGAGACCAGCCTGGCCAACACAGTGAAACTCCATCTCTACTAAAACTACAAAAAAAAAATTCGCAGGGCATGGTGGCAGGTGTCTGTAATCCCAGCACCTTGGGAGGCTGAGGCATGAGAATCATTTGGACCCAGGAGGCAGAGGCTGCAGTGAGCCGAGATTGTGCCACAGCACTCCAGCCTGGGTGACAGAGAAAGACTCTGTCTCAAAAAAAAAAAAAAAAAGAAAGAAAGAAAGAAAGAAAAAGAAATCTTCAAAGCTACAAGTTCTTAAAATCACAGACAAGGCTTTTGACCAATCATAGTCATTCCCTTGTCGTCTTCTGCTATTTTCTATTGGTTTGAATTCGAACACAGAGATTCAGTGGACGCTGCATATGTGGCTCTTTTGTGAACAGGGCCAGGTCAGTTCACTTCCTGATGCTGCTGTCTGCACCGTAAGGTGACAGGGTCTCAGGAGATAAGGGTCTAGAATTGCCTCTGTGATTGTGGCGTGAAATACTCTCTGATTTGGTTAAATGTCACTAATTGAGACAATCTGGAGAAAACCAAGGAGGCAATAAATAAGGTTTGCTAATGTTTATTTACTTATAATTTTCTGTAAGTGAGAGTGAGACAGCATCTCACTCTGTCATGCAGACTGGAGTGCAGTGTCTTGATCACAGCTCACTACAGCCTCAACCTCCTGAGTTCAAGCCATCCTCTCACCTCAGTCTCCCGAGTAGCTGGGACTACAGGTGTGTACCAACACAACAGCTAACTTTTTAAATTTTTTGTAGAGACGGGCTCTTGCGATGTTGCCCAGGCTGGCCTTGAACTCCTGGCTCCACTCCTAGGCTCAATCCATCTTCCTACTTCCCAAAGTGCTGGGATTACAGGCATGATCCACTACGTCCAGCTGTGGATGTTTAACCGTGTCTCCAGGTTCGAGGTGTAACCCATCAGAGAAGAACTGGGAAGGGTTACCTGGACCAGTGTGGAGTCCATGGACAACAGCACCCCCTGCAAAGCTGCCTCTCCAGGTCGAGCTCGGGAACCGGCATGCCTGACAAGCATCCCTAATGATTCTTCAACCTGCTCTTGGTCTCTTGCACACCTCTACTGTGTTACAGACAGGGAAACAGATCCCATGTAGGTAATAAAGTGCCCAAGTGAATCACCAAGCAAAGGCCAGGACCTGGGATTTCTGCCTCCACCCTGTGTTTGACTATGAACTGTCACCTGGCCTACAATGGGGGCAAACCAGGAGGTGCCCTTGAATACATATCTTATTTTCATTCAGACCATCAAACAGCTGAAGTCATAGTGGAACAGGAAGCTGGAGACTTGAACACGCTGGGGAAGAGAGGTGGGGAGGCAGACACCAGTGAGGCAATGCCCAAACCCCAGCAGAAAGCTGGAAGAACCCAGGGGACGTGGGACTCCCTTCCTTAATTGGAGGCAAGTAACAATAGGTCATCACCAACAATTACAACGCCAAGGGATTTCTTAGTTTCTATATCAAGGAACCCATTCATGATGAGAATTTCACTCCCAAAATGTTCTGGCTTTGAATAATAGTGGCTTCAAATATCCCTGGTAGACTCTTAGGGTCCTTATTTAAAAAAAATAATAATAATGAGTCAACTTTTTTACTCATTGAATTGAAAAAGAAAAAAGCTAGCCTTGGCAACTGCTAGACAGCAAATAGTTTTTAGCCCAAGAGGTCTGTAAATGATAAACAATTCAACAGGAGATCATTCTAAATATTTTCCAAAGACCCATACTCTTCATTCACTTCTGTTACTCATTAAGGTTTTATTATTTTCCTCACCCATCCCAAACCGCCCACCCCGGGGTGCCAGACCTCTTGTGGGGTGGGGAGGGGGGCAGTGTGTAGCTGGCAAGGCAGTGGCACACTATGGGAAGAAAAAGACAATTCTGCCCCCAGAAAGCTTGCAGTCTACTTGAGAGAAAATATGTACACAGGGAAAGGATATTTCTATTTAACTAGTAAATAAATAATATGGATAAAAGGAAAACATTTGATGCCGCAGAAGGATTCTATGAGAGAGATGGGAGAAAATCGAGACTTCTTTCCCTCTCCGATTCCTACCGTCTTTTATTTTTCTGCAAGAATTCTCGTTTGTTGTTGACTTGTGGGGAGAAATACACGAGCAATACAATCCCAACACTCTCAGAAAACAGATTCTTCAAGTTGCACTAGCATTGTAAGCTCCCCAAGACAGGAGTCACTGGGGCAACAGGGTGTGACATAGGTTTAAAGTCCTTTCCCCCTTCTGCAATCATCCTCTGTGATTCGAGTGTCTCGTTGAAGCCAGTAGGGTTACTCCACCAGATGAGCGGCTCACCAATCAGGGGGCCGGGGCAGCATCTTCTCCCATCTCCACGACGCCTCTGCCCAGGGACCCCCATCAAGCACTGCCAAAGACAAGAACGCAGAGCGACTAACAACTTTATCTGTGTTAATCAGGGCCCCACACAGCTGGCTCTCAGCAGCGACAAAGAACCTGACTCCAACGCTCCGTGCCCAACGTACTGATGTCAAGGGAGAGGCCTGCAGCAGGGACTGCGTGGCCAACCTCAGACCAAGTGGCATAGGCGGGGAAATAGCTTCAGGGAAAAGGCCTCTGAGGCCAAAACCCAAGCCAGAAGAAACACCCTTGACTAAGCCAGTCCCATCATAACATGCACCCTTGATTAAGCCAGTGCCCCTACAAAGGGAGAACAACTTGGCAGTAACACTAATATATTTTCAATAGAGAGACAACCTTCTTTCTGCACTTCCATCACGGCGACCTTGTGGTGGGTTGGGAGAGAGTCACAGCTGTGACTTCCATCTCTAACAATGGAACAAAGGATGCGTCATGGGACAGTCTGTTTCATGACATGTCATTGTTCTCAAAGGGTCAAGGACACACTCCTAAATTTATATTTTCTTTTAGGAAAGTAGCGTTCTTACAAAACATATTTATTAATGGGCTGCCATTTGCAAGTCACTGCTCTGGGTGCTGGGAGTAGAGACCTCAGGAGACTGTTAGGAGCCCTGGCTTTGGGGAGTCTAGTCCTGTGGAGGGAAGGAGATGGGTAAGTGTGCAAACAATCAATAAAGTCAATAAAGATAAGCACTGTGCGGACAACAGAAAAGGACAAGACAGCAGGTGACTGGGATAGGATAGAAGAAGAGGACAGGAATGGCCTCCCTGAAGAGGTGCCACTTGAGTGGGACCTGAGCATTGTGCTGGGGCAGCCAGGTAAAAGGTGAGGATGAGGGGGTCCCATGCAGAGGACACAGCTGTGCTATGGCCCTCATGTGGGATGGAGCCTGTGTGTCCGAGGACCTGAAAGGAGACCAGTGAGGCTGGAACCTGGTGGATGGGGTGGCATGGGTGGCAGATGGGGACAGCTAGGTAGACATGAGTTAGATGGTGATGGCTCCATCCATTGACTTAAGCCTGTCAAAACCCTCCTTAAAAATGGACTTTTGTCTCCTAGCCAGGACGGTGGCCTCAATTCTAGCTTCAGCCTGTTCTAAACCTTTCTAATGTGTTCCATTGGCATTTCCTAAAGGTAAGAAACAGCTGTCTCTTGGAAAAAGCAAAAAACCACTAGGCAACCCAAATGCTGCCCTCCTTGCAACTCGTCAGGTGGGTCACATCGCCACCACTGATCCTGGCGAGGTGGTGGTCAATGTGTTAATTAGCCAGATCTCCCCTAGAGGGAGAAGCGTCCAGAGGGTGCTAAAAGCTTAAGGGGCAAGAAGCAAAGAGAGCTGGCAATGCAGTGGTCTGGAAGCCTTTGTCCAAACACAGTGAAGGTGAGGCAGTGCAGCAGGCAGACATCTGAGTTTTGAAATTCTTCTGTAATTATGGCTTGAGTAGAGAAAATGCACATGAGTTCACAGGATGATAAATATTAGCATGCTTCTCCAAGTTCAAGTGAGTTGTCAATAAGACAATTAAAGCAGCATCAATAATATGCACTGTATGTTATTATCTGCTATTCTAAATCCCAGGCTTTTGTGATCCCTAGAAAACAAAGGAAGACAGGCAGCAGTGATACGCATATTTTTTTGCACAAGTGAGAGATGGAATTCAGCCTTAATGTAACAACACAGCACCTGAGGGGTGGGTGATGGATCATTCTTAAATACTCTATGAAGAACTCGGGGTAATGAGGGATGGGTTAGGTGGAAAGGAGTGTTACAATGGGAAATTAGCAATCCTGTGTCTAAAGCCGATCAATCACATCTATCACGTGGCCCCAGTCAATAAGAGCCTGAATAAGTGCTAGCATTGACCTTAATCAACTGACAATCGGTACTTGGAAATCAGAAACTGTAGATTCTTCTAAAAGAAGACGAAGCTAAGGAAAACTTTGCATAAAATTAATGAACAGGAATGAACATGGCCTTTAAGAGTGTATACACACACACATATTCATATATGTAAATATATATAGGAAAAGCTATATAGGATTGTGCTGAACTGGAATTTATAATGAACTATCTCTTGAATACAAATTGCAATGGCAAAAGTTTTTCATTGTTCCCCAAGACAAAAACCTACACAATGCAATCTCTATACATCTGCAGAATCAAAAAATCATTTTCTGCTAAAAATAACTTGCAAAGCATTAAATGCATTGGAATGAGAGTAGATGTTAAAACTACTATTTGTTGACACTTTGTGATTTGGGATTGAACAGAGAAGTTGTCTCCAAATTAATGAGCCAGACGTAATACAGCACTGTCAAAATATTGATTTTATTTTATCCTACCTATTGTTGGAACTCTTCTCTAAGTTGGGGAAAAATATAATTTTTTCATTAGCGTTATCATTTGTTTTTATTACATTACTTGCTATTTATTATGGAAAAGGAATCTCGTGTCAGTTTTCATGATTAATATAGAACAATCACATGGAAATTTGTGATAGAGACTAAAATAAAATACCAAATGTTTCCCAGACAATTCTTACTACAGACTGCAATATTTCTTCAGAGGAAAAAGCAGAACTGTTGGTTCAAATTTCATAATGCATGATACCTAAATTTAGACCTCTATCTATTATGTACTTGGGTAACAATATTATTCTAACTAATGTTTTAAATTTACAGTAATTATATTCATGTTTATATAGCTTACTTTAAAATAATCAAATTAATGAGTGGACAATTGCCAACATATATTCAGAGTTGAACAGATAAAATTAGAAAAAAAAAAGCTGTTTCACAAGGTCTGTTGCTTTGTTCTTAAGGATTTTTTTTATAGTGTCTTAAAACATTTTTTTCTTTTAATTCATCATCGATTTTTGCGAAGGAAGGAAAAATATTTAAGCAACTTTTCCAAAAATGTAATAAAAGTCATGCATTTGTTTCCATAATTTTTCTACTGAGTCATTTACATTTTAATATTTTGCATCTAAGTTACGATGATGTGAAATACGATATGTATGCAGGACTCTTTGGAATGTTTACAGTTATTTAATGAAATTTACTTAACCATTTAAAACCAAATAATGAGAAAAAAAAAGTTCAGTATCCAAAGAGCCAGGACATATTTCATTTTCCACCAAAAAACATAATAAGAATAAAATTAAAAAGTTAACATTGTAATAATTTAAGTAACGAATCAGAAGGCCAGGCATGAGATGTACTTTCAAGTTCAACGTCAAATCAAAACATCCCATGTGATCCTACAGGCGATACCAACAAGGATCTGGTTTTCCTGCCAACATGTCCGTCTCTTGAAAGGGATGGGTCTTTGCGATGAAGAGTTGGGGATGGGGAGTAAGAAACTCCAAGGGTCAGGTCCTAAGTAAAGTACAAATTCCCTTGGGGGCAGGGACCGTGCTTTGTGGAGATTTCCTGGTCACAGATGGAAAAGGATGGAGGGAATACAGAACACCACTGCAGCCTTGCGTAGGAAAGAGGAACCCAAAATACTGTTGTGAAACTCATGATGGACCCTCCCACCCTTTAGACTGCATGAAGCACAACCGAGTCTAACCCAATGCTGCCATACAAAAATAACTGTGAATGGACACCCACTAAAGCTGGGGGTGGCCGACCGGGAAGCAGAGGGTAGCCAGGTATCACAGACTCTCTTGTGAACCCCAACAGGAACTACCCTTTGAGAGAGCTTGATCATTTTTGTCTTTGCAGCTAACTTTATCTTCTCACTTCTCTGAGGGCCTGATACAGAGTAAACGTCTAGTAGATATTTGCCTAGGAAGAAGAATAGAAGGAGGGCAAGAGGGAAGGGCCACTTGCAAGGAAGATATTGACTTTGGACAGCAGGAGAGGGCATCAGGCAAGAAGACCACAGTGGCCCATGGATGCCCTCCCACAGGAAGTACCCCTCAGCAGGCGGCGCTCACAGCAGAGAGGGCAGCCCCAACTAGATGTCCCCTTCGCCATGCAAAGAAAGATCGCACCACCAAGATCTTTCCAACCTTAGGGACTTTGCATAGGCCATTCCCTCTGCCTGGAAATCTTCCCTACCTTGTTCTCTGCTGACTTCTTCTCACCCTGAGTCCTCCCAGAGGACACCACTGACTACCCAGGTGAAGAGGTGTCCCTACAGCCCTCAGTTCTCTCCCTTCCTAGTCTTCGTGGGCACGGTTGAAATGGCGCATATACTTCCGTGTCTCTCTAGAGCAGCAGGAATCACAGGGGTCAGGTCCAGGTGCCTGGCACATAGCAGACACTCAGCAAAGATCTGCAGAGCATGGTGGCGCTGCCGAGAGTGCAGTGAGAGAGGAGATAGGAAGCCCGCTCCCCATGGGCTCTGCTAGTTTAACTCTCTCCATCCCTTTTTTACTCCAGCCACACTCCTGCTCCTTGGACAGACCTAGCACAGTCCTGTCTCAGAGGCTCTGCACTTGCCCTTCCCTTAGCCTTGAGTGCTCTCATCCTGGTATCCACCGCCAAGTCTAGGCGCAGATGCCAGCTTCTCAGCAAGGCTTCCTGCCTGACTGGTGTGACATTACAGCCACCCCCATTCCCATTCTGCTGTATCCCCATTCCCTGCTTCATTTCTCTCCATAACACATGTCACCATCTGATATACAATGTATTTGAATTATTTGGGTTTCATTTTTGTTTCTGTTTTTGAGACAGGGTCTCACTGTGTCACCTAGGCTGGAGTGCAGTGGCACAATCACTGTAGCTCAACCTGGGTTAAAGTGATCCTCCCACCTCAGCCTCCTGAAGAGCTTGGACTACAAGCATGCACCACCACACCCAGCTAATTTTTTTATTATTTGTAGAGATGGGGTCTCGCTATGCTGCCCAGGCTGATCTTGAACTCCTGGGCTCCAGTGATCCTCCCACCTCAACCTCCCAAAGTGCTGGGATTAAAGGTGTGAGCCACTGCCCCAGGCCTGAATTATTTGTTTATTTCCAGTTGCCTCCCACCAGAATGGAAGCTCCGTGAGAGCCCAGATTTGAATCGGTTTGTTCACTGTTATGTCCCCAGGACCCCAAACAGTTTCAAATCTCAAAGCCTCTCTAGCAGGTTGCCCACAGCAATGTCCTTCCCAAGTGCTGTTCCCAGATCACCACAGCAGTTCCTACTGTCACACATGTATTTTTGCTGTTCCATCCACCAAACACTGTGCCCTTCACTTCTTGTTGTCTATTCAACTAATATTTAAGGACTGAGGCCTAAGTACCTCATACCCTTCAGGAGACGGTCCACGGAGCCCTCCTTGCTATATGGCCTGCTAGCAATGCTTCCCTCTCAGAGCCTGTTTAGCCCAGCTGCTCGGGGGTTCTTCCAGGCTGCCCCTAGAAAGCTAGATATTGTCTCTGGAACAGTTCATGTGCAGGCCAGCGGGAGGTCAGGCCAGTGCAGCAATGCGATGGCACTCCTGGGCCTCCTCCCAGGCAGAGCAACCTGCAGCTGGGAGCTGTCCTGGGACAAGGTCCTGGGAGGGGCCTAGATACCCCTCAACCCATTCTCTTGAAGAGATATAGTCCCCTTGGGTTTCTGGAGACCAGAAACTGGCCCAGCAAAGCCAGTTTCTTGGATTTTTTTTTTTTTTTTTTTTTTTTTTTCTGAGACAGAGTCTTGCTCTGTCACCCAGGCTGGAGTGCAGTGACACGATCTTGGCTCACTGCAACCTCTGCCTCCCGGGTTTGAGCAATTCTCCTGCCCCAGCCTCCCAAGTAGCTGGGATTACAGGCGCCCGCCACCACGCCCGGCTAATTTTTTTTGTATTTTTAGTACAGATGGGGTTTCATCATGTTGGCCAGGCTGGTGTCGATCTCCTGACCTCAACAGATCTGCTCGCCTCGGCCTCTCAAAGTGTTAGGATTACAGGTGTGAGCCATCACGCCCGGCCCCTCAGAATTCTTACAACACAACCAACGTCGACACCTTTGCATCTGGTTTGGGTTAATAACTCACAGATGATAAGTAGGAATAAAGTCCAGGTACACCTCCCTGATGTCTCCATAGAAGGCTAGCTGGCAAGTCTGGAGAGGATTGGATCCCAAAACCCCAAGGGTGAGAGCAGATGAAAGGCAACCTTGCCTCACATGGCATCGTGGTGTGTGCTCTTTTTGGCATGGATAGGTGTTCAAATACAGCTTCATGGAGCAAGAAAGATTTGGACTGATGCCTGAGAGAAGAATGAGATGTGGGGTGGGGACAGGAAAGGCAAGGGTGCCCTGGGAATATAGGAGATGCCTATAGAACATGGGAAGAAGCATTCCTCACCCACCAGCAGAGGATGGGATGTTGGCTTCTGCTCTAATTCCCAGGCCTTTGACTTAAACGCATTTTAAGAAGCAAAATAATTCCCATGCTCAGAAATGCACAGGACAAGTCTCCCCCTTTAGGGTCCAAGGAGTGAGTATGGTAGAATCTTTGCAACTACAATAAGTATGTCTGCCTCATGACTGTCGATTCTCCAACCACCATGTCTGTTCTAGGAAACCCCATTTGCTGAGAAGGTCCAGGCCACATGCCAAGAGTCCCAGTCTGAAGGGCATGCAACCTACATGTCACTGACATAGGTTCCGTTCAGACAGAGCCCAGCACTGCTACCTACCGGCAGCTTGGCCTTGGGCAAGTCACACCACCATGGATAAGCCTCGCTTTCTCCATCAAAAGACAGAGAAGATTCTCAGAATTAAGTTAAATAATATATTGCATTTCAAAGCCCAATGCCACCTGTCTAATAGGCACTCAATAAATGCTAGAAGGTCATTGACAGGACCCCATCTTGGTTTCAAATTTCCCCGGGGAAATTGCCCTAGTGATGCTTCTTCATACAGCATCACTAGGGCATTCCCTACTTTCCAAAAGAGACTGGCATTTTTCTTTTGTCATAGATTTGGGACCCCCTCTGGTGAGGGAAAGCCAGCCCAGAATTCTACCTTTTCCTCTGTGGGAGAAAGTAAAGGAGCTCTGTTCAACTCCCCACCTCTCTCTTGGGTGACTCTTCTTGAATGCAATGGTCACAGGTTCAACTCATTAATTTTATACTTCATGCTTAAGTGTTAGGCTGCTTTGAAATCAACACTTGAATATATACCAGTATGCAAATTAGGGGAGTCTCTGGTATGTATATGTGTATGTGTGTGTGTGTGTATATATATATATATTTTTTTTTTAATTTGGAACCTGGAAACTAGGAGAACATCACTGCTTTCATTTTGCTATTGTGTTGATGCAATGGTTTCAAAGCATTTCTGTTCTCATTCACAGTGCCGATCCTACCTAGGACACACTTTATATATCTAGACAGACAGACAGACAGACAAATAGATCGACAGACAGGAAGGAAGGAGGAAGAAGGGAGAAAGGGATTGAGGGAGGGAGGGAGGGAGGGAAGAAAAGACGGAAGAAAGAAAGGAATGAAGGGACCTCCTTGTGATCTTTAGCTTTGGCTATAGGGAAAAGATGGAAAGCACAGTTTATAATGTCCCTACCAGGAATCCAGCAACCAACCAGTACACTTGTGTGCATGTATGTGTTTTCATGTGTGATCATGTGTGTGTGTGTGTGGCCTAGATAAGTGGTACTAACATTTGATGGATTGGAGTGAGAATATTTGTTTAGTGAAGACTTAGACCCCAGACCTCTCCATAACTCAGCTGACCCTTTAAAATGCATCTTAAGATACACAGGAAAGCAATCAACCAACAGTTATTGGATTCCCAGGTACATCACTCCAAAGACCAGCCAGGAAGGAAGGAGGAATGGCACTTCTCCACCCTGCTCTGCAGATGAATGATGCCCGCAGCCTTTGGTGGGGCTTCTATTTCTAAAATATTCAACAACATGTATTAAACAAGTAATAAGAGTAGCTGGCCATTCATTGAATAGCTGGTCTCTGGGCTCCTTAATCATTTTCTCTTTTAATCCTGATGACCTTATGAGGGAGAAAGAATTAGTCCAATTCTACTGATGAGAAAACTGAGGCTCAAAGATCAAAATGCCCTGCTTACAAACAGCTTGCAAGTGGTGAGGCTGGATGGCAAACTTGGTGCCATCTGACTGGTCCTGAGCTCTTTATCATGATGTTACACTGCTTTAAAACAAAACAAAAAGATGCCTCCAGCTCTTCCTCATTTACAAACTTGATGTTTCCAGCTCAATGAAATAAGCATCTTATTAAGGGAGGAAGCATCCCTAAAAGTTAAATTATGCAAAAAAAAAGAACTTATAGATATGGATAGATCAAGCAACACACATGGACTGTGTAACTCTTGCAAAAACAATTTAATTAGCAAACAAAATGCACACAAAGAATCCTCCTTTAGACTCTCCTCCTTCAGGAAGAATGATACAGTCAGTGAAAAGACACACAAAGTTTCCTCATGTTACTCTAAAGGTTAAGAGTCCGTTGATGATAGAGATTAATAAAAGGAGGGTCGCCTTGGCCCCCACAGTCCAGCAAGAATTCCACTCACCTACCTTTGAGAAGAAGATCAGTGATCATAAATACCTTCACGTTTAAGCTCAAATTATCATATTATGATTTTGTGTTTGATTCTGCTAAGCCCTCTGATTCCTAGAGAAACAAGGGCTCCATCCCCAGCCTCCCCAGGCTGCCTGGCCCCTTCACAATGGCCTCCACGGGAGGCCAACCTCTACCAGAAGTGAGTCAAAGAGACAGATTCCAATGCGAAAGTCTGTCCCGGGGAAGGAAGCAGCTGGAAACCACTCATTCTTCAGATCAATGAACAAATTATTTTATTGAAGTTGGTATTTGGAGATCACACAAAAACTGTGATTTTCATCTAAGCAATATTATCATGCAAAGGGAGAAAAAGTTTTCTTAACAACAGACTCCTGCTGTCCCCCAGATCCACACAGGGGCCTGGTATTTTTCACCTGAGTGGCCAGGCTCCTTAGCCAGGCAGTGCCTAGAAGAAAAAAAAAAAATCTCACAAGAATCTAGCTCTTGTCAACATTTTGAGACGTGAGGATCAAGTTGCTGGTGTCAGTGAAACAAAGGAACAGAATGTCAAAATGCAACCAGTTCTTCCGGAAGCATTTGGAAGATGGCACATACTCTAATATCTGGAATATATTACTTGACCTCACCAGACAGCCATCGCCAAAGAACAAACATGCCAACAGGCCAGGCATACACATCCCTACCACTCCCCTCCAAAGGACAAGCCGTATCACCATCCGTTACATCCCAGGGCACTGTCATGGGGAATGCCAACCAGATGACTAGACCCTGGCTGAGCCAATCATTTGTCACCTACTAAGAAAGCCACTGTGTCTTCTTGGGGTGGCAGCAGTTATTAAAGGGGAAAACTGCTACCTTGCAGCCTTAATCCATTTTCAGATGATGCAAATGTTCGTGTCATCTTGTCTGTACTTCTTCTGCCTTCAAAATAGACGGAAATTTTAAATGGAACTAAAATTCCAATCGTACCCCCACCGCCCCAACTTTAACAAAAGCTTTTTCAAAATACTTTCAGGACGAATGTGTACACACAGGGTGAAAAAGCCAAAAAGAAGGAAATGGGTGGGGTGGGGGGGCTGAAACAAAACAAAACAAAAATCACACGGAAAATAAATATTAAGTTGTCAAACCAATGATCTCTAAAAAGAATTGCAGATGGAGTGTCTGGCTTTTTGCTTAAGAAATGGTGCATGCAATGTCCATGAGAGCTCCAGGCAGGCTGTGGCTTCAGACTGTTCCCAGCTACATGCAAGTCCTCAGTACCCGGCAGCGGCAGGACTCAGTGAGCGAGTGGCTTTGCCAAGACCAGCACAGAAGCAAGCCCTCCACTATCAGAGGAGGTTTCAGCTGCGCAGATTAAATCCTTTCATGCCGGCATGTGGCCGCTTTTCTTCCTCCTCGCATTCCCACACTACCACTTTTCCACCTTTTGAACTCTTCTTGGGCTGTTGGAGGGGGACTGCCCGCCCACCAGCATTGACTCTCTTTTGGGTGGAAACGTTGGGGAATAAAGTTTCTCTGATGCTGTGGAATCCACGCACTGAGTTTAATGAACAGATCCAGCCATGTTCCATCCGTGAGATGCTCTCTGCTCGGTGCAGATTTAAGGCTGCTGAAATAGCCACTTGGCATCAACAGATTACAACCCCAAAACTGGGGGCCCTGGCCGGGGAAGCAAAATAATTAAAGCACTTTAGCTCTAATTGCAGTAAGACTTCCCAGCCCCTTCAATAGGCTTCATATAAATGACGGCCTTTCCATAATAATTTGGAAGACATTGCCTGATTTGATTTAAATAGATTTTAATCGGGAATTAAAATTTTGGGAAAATAACCACACACAAAAATTGTGTAAGCTACTTTTTTTCTCTAGTCAATAAGGGATAAGTGTTTCTAGATATTTCAGAAGATAAAATTAAATATCAAGCTATTCAAAGAGATTAAATTTTATATGTAATATCTATGTGGTCTGTGATCTGTTTGCTGTCTCTATAGTTACTTGTTAGCTGACATAGCATTTCCAAATATTTTCTCCCTCTTAATAACAAATTCACAATAATGTATATGTTCTCAAAGTAGCAAGTTCCGGTTGACATTTTTAACTTTCCTTTTCAAGGCGGGTTAACATTATTTGGAAGGATGATTTTGTTCTCAGTGCTAAGGACAGTTTAGGGAGGCAGGAGTGCAAACAAGGTTGAGACACGCGCCTCCCAGGCCAATGCAGCTGGCTTCCAATGCCCGCTCGGCCATGCCACAGGCATGGGCGGCAACAAGTTGCTACACCCCTCAGTTTGCCCACTGCGGAAGCTGCCCCAAGGGAGGCCCTTCCCTGGGGCATTAGAAGAACTAAGCAAGATAATGCACCCGGGGTGTGTAATGCAGTGCCTGGCATGGGGTCAGCACCCAACAGTGGCCACTGCAGGTGTCAATGTTGTGGCCACCTCTGCATACCTACACCGAAGAGCCCCAGACCTTCCCTTCCTCCCGTGCCTGGAAACTACAAACAGGAATGTCTGCTGAATTAATACCATCTCCCGAGGGTCCTACGATCTGGTCCTTGCATGAACCAAACTCTCCTTCAAATTTATGGGAATTATGAGGGAATCTCAGAAAAGCAACCCAGATCATCATTATAATTAAGGCTGAATGGGCATTTCTGTGATCAATCTCGA
This sequence comes from Pongo abelii, assembly GCF_028885655.2. Taxonomy (NCBI): domain Eukaryota; kingdom Metazoa; phylum Chordata; class Mammalia; order Primates; family Hominidae; genus Pongo; species Pongo abelii. The sequence continues at coordinate 35,510,812 of NC_072005.2, read as the reverse complement.
TTTTAGGTGGGCTTTCACAACCTAAGTAAAGCTACTTTGTGGTGTGGGGTGTGTGTGCGTGTGTGTGTGTGTGTGTAATTTAGTAATAAAGCAACAAAAAGCCTACAAAATGTAAAGGAGGCCAGGCACAGTGGCTCATGCCTTTAATCCTAGCACTTTGGGAGGCCGAGGCAGGTGGATCACCTGAGGTCAGGAGTTTGAGACCAGCCTGGCTAACATGGTGAAACCCTGTCTCTACTAAAAATACAAAAATTAGCCAGGTATGGTGGCACATGCTTGTAATCCCAGCACCTTGAGAGGGTGAGGCGGGAGGACCCCTTGAACCTGGGAGGCAGAGGTTGCAGTGAGCCAAGATCGCACCACTGCACTCCAGCCTGGAGACAGAGTAAGACTCTGTCTCAAAAAAAAAAAAAAAAAAGGAAGGAGCTTGGTGGTCCCAAATAGACAAACAGAGTCAGCAGTGGAGACGTGGCCTCCCAGCATCTGGCTGAAGAGCCGGCAAGGAGGTAGGGGGCCAGAAATATACTCCCCAGGAGCCAGGCCCACCTAGGTAATCAAAGAGCCAACTGAACACAGCTCAGGCAATCAAAGCTGTAATGCCTAGATAGAAAACTTTCAGGTTAATGTCAGCTCAAGCCTACGGTGATCATTTCTCTTATGTCATAACAGCACTTAATTTTCTCATTGGAAAGCCACAGACTAAGAATAGTAGGTAGAGGAAAGGGGGAACCTTATAAACTGATTTTCCTTCCTGCATCTCTTCATGCCTTTGAAGCATCAACATTACCTTTCTGCCACCACCTACCTGGAGGCTTTGGTCCACCCCAAAGAGTGCTTGCTTTGGCCCTACCAGCCCCCAAGCCTGGTGTCAGGGTGTGGTGGATGAGCTTTGAGAATCAGGAGCAAATCACAGAGGTCCTGCTGTAAATCTGGCCCCAGAAAGGGCAGCTGAACGCGGGTCACGGGAGATGCTTTGCAGCAGTAGATGAGCTGAGCGTGCCAACTCCAGAGGCATAAAGGATGGGTCTAATCCTAGACCCACCACCTACCCCTCCCATTGCCTCAGTTTTCCTTCCTGAATTCTGGACATATATAGTACCTGCATCATAAGGAAGGTGTAAAGCACTAGGAGCTGTGCCTTGCACATAGCAAATACTCAAAAATGGACAGCCAGGTGCACTGCCTCATGCCTGTAATCCCAAAACTTTGGTAGGCTAAGGTGGGAGGACTGCTTGAGGCCAGGAGTTTGCAACCAGCCTGGGCAACACAGCAAGATGCCATCTCTAAAAAAAAAATGTTAAAAACTACCTAGGTGTGGTGGTGTGTGCCTGTAGTCCCAGCTACTCAGGAGGCTAAAGTGGGAGGATCTCTTGAACCCAGGACGAGGCTACAGTGAGCCATGATTGCACCACTGCACTTCAGCCTGGGTGACAGAGCAAAGCTCTGTCTCTTAAAGTCAAAAAAAAAAAGGTATCATTATCCTGCCAGCAAAGTGCCCAGCCTCAACTCACTCAGAGCCTAAGAACTGTGCTTTCCACTGCTGAGTCTGCATGTCACAGTCAGGCGCCAGGGATGGGGTTCTCCCCCCACCCCAACCCCTGACACCACCTCCATGTGCAATTGACCTCTAAGCAGTCAGAGCTGGGCCCCATGCCTTTGCTCAGATACAATTCATCCACGTGGAAGTTCTCTCCCCTCTCAGACCCCATGGGTCTTCCCCTGTTTGGTGCACAGCCCAACCCCCTGGACTTACAGAGCACTGGGATATGTCTGTCTCCCCACCAGCTTGTGCAGTCCCCAAAGGTAAGACCACAGCTGACCTTCCACCCCCATGAAGAGGCCCAAGACAAGGCGCGGCACATAAAGTGTGGGAAATAAGCTTGACTCTCTCCAAGGGAGATACAGAAATATCTGGAGACATTTTTGATTATCATAGCTGGGGGGTGCTACTGGCATCTAGTGGGGTAGAAGCTGGGGACGCTCCCAAACATCCTACAACGCACAGCACGGACTCCCACGAGTGCCCTGAACTGGAAAAATGATGGCCAGGTTCATCTGTTAAGTTCCACCCAAGCCTCACTCTCATCTCAATCTCGTCTCTTAGGGAAAATAAACCCCACCTCGAGCAGGCTCAGAGGATGCAAAAAGCCAAGTACTTGATGCTGCTTATAGTAGCAAAAACTCCACTGTAAGAGAAAGACCAGAGATCTACAGTGATTTTTAAAAGTGAAAGCTCATTATCCTAAGCGAATTAACGCAGGAACAGAAAACCAAATACAGCATGTTCTCATGTATAAGTGGAAGCTAAAGATTGGGGACACATTAATATAAAGATGGCAACAATGGATACTGGGGGACACTAGAGGAGGGAGAAAGGCAGGGGCAGAAGGCTGAGAAACTATTGGATACCATGCTCACTACCTGGGTGATGGGATGCATTGTACTCCAGACCTCAGCATCACACAATGTACCCATATAGCAACCCTGCACGTGTACCCCCTGAAGCTAAAATAAAAGTTGAAAAATTATTTTTTAAAAATCAGAAGCTGAGAGCAGACTCTCAGGGAGCCAACAGAACCAGCCACAGCAGCCCTTATCGCCAGGCACAGTCAAGAGGAGCCCATTGATGGCATCAACTGGCCGGGGGAGGCCCCCACACCCACCCCAGGTGGGCCAGATGGCTTCCCACATAGCCCACCTTCCTGAGGGTCTTCCATCCATGTTTGCCTTCTTTTGGAAAAAAAAAGCAGGGGGATTTTGGAAGACTGGCCTGTGTTTCCTAGCATCTCTATTCTGAGGATGCATGTTCTCTTGTATTTCCTGATTCCTTCATTTATTTCCACCCCAACCCCTCCAACACACATGTACATTACAAACTCCCCAGTCTACTGTGGATAGTACAATTGTGGATGAAAAGGAAATCATCTCAGAACAAGTATTTCTAGCAGGCAGCACCCTTCCCCAGCACACACACACAGACAGACACACACACACACACACATATCACCACCACCACCATCACCAGCACAACCTAGGGGGCCACTCCCTGGCTTAGCGCATTCTGACCACGCACATTACCTGCTCACTCCTCTAAGGACATTCAATGCCACCAAGGGGAACATCACAGCAGCCTGAAGAGTCTAGACCTGAACAACCAATCCCTCTCCTTGGCATAAGGCCTCCCTTCCAACAACTCCCGAGCAGGTACCACATGAAGCACACAGGTGAGCCCAAACAGGCAGACAGAGACCTCCCTCCCCCTCCTCCCCATTGGCCCTGCTCCCTTCCCTCCAACTCCTCCGCAGCCTCAGCCCAGACCCTGCCCTGGCACATTCTGGAGAAGGTGCCAGTGTGCACAGCAGGTGTGAGTTCAGAGGAAGCCCCTCCACTCACAAGGCCCCACTAGTAGCAATGTAAGTGAGTTTGTGCCCTGCTTTTAGATTCCAAAATCCAGCCTTCACAACCTGAGAGATGCCACCTGACCACCCCTGTCCTTCCAGTCGAAATCTAAGGCCTCACTTGGAGATAGGCTGAGGCAGGGCTGAGCACTGGCCTGCCCTAGGTCCTGGCAGACAGGCCATGGAAGAGGCTTCCCTCCTTCATATGGACAAATGTTGACCTGCAGAAAACTCACTTGTTTTTAAATTTGCATCAAGTCTCACTTTAAATAATGTTGATATTTCAGCTTACTTAAAAGGCTTATTAAAAACACTAAATCCAAAGATGTTAAAAAGCTATAATTGTCCTCATTCAGCCTGGAAAAATAAATCTATTTGCTTTCTTCTTTTATGATACTCTTCTTATAAAAAAAAAAAAAGTTCATCTATATTCTCATGAGTATCATTGCTGTCTTTCTTCCCCCTCCATTCAAGGCACTTTAAAAACACCTGTGCCATTCACAGCCAACTTTTGAGCAAAAGGCAACCATATTTGGGGAAGGCTGTTTAATTCTGATTTCCTGATGCCAGAGACAAGCTTCTCTTGCTCAAAAGTAAGATGGAGTTCAGAGTTCACTTGAATGGGCTCGTGGAGCTGATGGAAATTTCTTTGGTTACCTAAGGCAAAGCAAACAAACCTAATCATTCAGCTTTTTGGGGTTCAGTGGGCAACGATTCCACATCTCAGCACTGCCTTCAGTGGGCAGTGTACCCCATGGGCAACTGTGGGAAGTCTGGCTGCACCTTCTAGCTGCCTCTCTGTCCTCTCCCATAATGGAGGTTATTGGCCTCTGACTTGGACCAGAACAGCATGACTGCCGCTCTCTGCCTGCCCCAAGTCTTCCGTGAAGATAGCCCAGCCAGCAATTAAGTTGCTGAGTTGCGAAGATCTCCAGCCTGCTCAGAAGTTAACCACTCCAGGCACAGAACAAGATGGGCTTTCAGAGCACTGGTCCAAGAGAATGCAAATTTATTGAAAGCGTTTTCTCCAGGTTCTCCATAATTACCATTTATGTCTCCAGGAACTGTTTCCCCAAACCCAGTTTAGGGTGAAAGCATTTTAGAGACTTTCCCTGCAGATGACATATGAGGTACTAACCTTTTTTCATATGCCCAGATGTTAAGTTCATTTCCATCACATTTATGTAAATCTCATTTGAACAGTAAATCAAAAGAAATCTTAAATCATTGTACACTATTTAAAAATCAACACTAAATCCGGTTGACTTGCAGTGATATTAACATGAAGACACAGTTAAGGGGCTGAAGGTAGGAGGCAAATCTTCCATGCAATGGTCTCGGAGTCCCGGCCATTGGTCACATGCAAATATCTCTGCCTGGTCACAATCGCATTTAAGTTTGACCAGCTTAAGGGTCTTCTGGAAATGAAAGTCTTAAAAGTTTTCTAAACTTTGGGAAAATGGGTCCCTCAGCCCAGGGGCCTGTCATCTATGTCAGTGTCTGAGACTGAGGCAGAGAAAGTCCACAGGCAGAGGCCCAGTGCTGAGACTTCTGGCAGCCGGGTTTCTCCTCAGTGGGGGGAAAAGTTAATTCCTAGGGCTCGGCGGTTCTGCATTTGTCAGGGAGCAGGACGTCAGTGCTATCATTACCAAGCAAATCAGCCAGGCGGTTAATGGTGGAATCAGGAGACATTTGCACTCCGCTATCAGAATGACATCATAACTAAAGCAGCCTTCAGCCAGAAGCCCTGGGCTCTCCCCGAGCAGAGGCCAGAGGGCTGCAGGGGCGACCCCCTGCGACTCCCTGGACTGAAAGCTGAGCCCCCCCCCCCCCGCAGCAGCTTTCAGGGTGGTGGGCGCAGCCCCAGGCAAGTTCCCAGGCTGGCCTGGCAAACAAGAACTAGGGTTCTAGTCTTCCCCCAAGCAAATCGACTTTTCCCCTGGGTTCTGAACGCTGTAAATAATCATTATAATAATATTACATATTTTCAATAAAATTTGAGATACTGTGAAACGACTTTCCTTATCAGGCAAGGGTTGGTATTTTATAAATGCAGCTACATTTTCGCTATAGGATTGATGGCATTTCCAACAGAATTGTCAATCGGTGACCCTGTCTTTAGCAAAGAAGGTCTGCACTCTCTCCTTCAAGCAAAAGAAATAAATGATGCTGGGGGAAGGGGGACGAGCTAAGGAAAAAGCCCTTCCTGCTCTTGTTTTGGTTGCTTTTCTTTCTGTTTAAAAGCACAGCGCAGACACACACATACACACACGCACACGCAGACACAAACCTTAGAATAATGGGGGAAGCATTTGGCTACAGGCTTGCATTTACGGCGCGGCGCGACCAGCAGCCGGCCCCGCTAGCTCGCAGCTCTGCCCTCAGCGGCGGCCACTGGGACCGACTGCCCGCCCCCGACCCAGGCGAGATGCCCAACTGCGACCGCGCGCCCCCCAAGATCGCCTCCCGAGTCTCGCCACAGGTACACGCGTGGCCCAAACATTTCACCTGGCCCGAAAAGTCAGGAGACGGGGGGGAAAAAAAAAGTTGTGCGAGCAGCCAGCCGGGGAGTCCCGGAGCCCGCGGAGGCCGTCCTCCCGCCGCCCAGCCGCCCGCACGCGAGGCCGGCCCGGGGCGGCGCGCAGCTCGCGGCACCTCGCTCCCGGCTTTGCGCGCTCACCCCGGGGCGCGCCGAGGCCACCGCAGGGCACTTACTTGGCACTTGCTTTTGAGTGTGCAGATCGTCCCGGTTTTCACTTGGGTTTTCAAACAAGTTTCAGGGAGAAAGAAGGAGGCAAAAAAAAAAAAAAAAAAAAAATCCAATTATGCAAATGGACTCCGGACTGGGAGGTGCGGGTTGGATCTGACGCCGCTACTGTACGAGTTCTCGCAGCAGCCCCGGGCCGGGCAGATTTATGGGGGCGCGTCACGGCTACGCCAGGTCCCGCCGCCGGAGCATCTCGAAGTTAATTAAAGCGGTAATGTCCACTTTCCCGGCGACCCTCCGTGCGTGGGTTTACTATTTCACCATCAAACCCGACCTCGGCGGGGGCGGGGGCCCTGTCCCCAGGCCTCTCCTTCCCTCTTCTGGCCGCCCCCCTCTTTTTCCTCTCTCCGTCTCTCTCCCCCTTTTTCCTCTCTTTCGTCTCTTTAAGTCGCCTGCCTTCCACTCAGTGAACAATGAACAAAGATGTGAGTGATGGGAAAAGATCGCCCCCCCTCCCAACCCCAGCAGTGAGCAAAGCCGGTCTTAAAGTAAAAATCCAGTTGCTAATATCAAACTGGGAAAGAAAACAGCGCGTTCCCAGTCTCACCACCCCTTCCACACACACACACGCACGCACACACACACGCACGCACGCACACCCCACCCCAAGTTCACCTAAGCCCTGGCTGGAGACTGGGGCGCCAAGGTCAGGGCGCGCGGGGCTGCCCAACTCGCCGGGGACACCAGGGTTAGGGGACGGCGCGTGCTCGGGCCAGACGTGCTTCCCGCGCCCCTCCCCGCCGGTCCCCTCGGCCGGCCCCCTCCCTGCCTCTACACCGGCCGACCAGGCCCGGCGGCCCGCTCGGGCTGCCCGGCCGCCGGATGCGCTCAGCAAACGCGGCCCCTGTCGGATTTCTGCTAAATTGCACAGCGGCGGCGGCGGCAGCGGCTGTCGGGAGAAGGCGCAGGAGGAACCGGAGGCCCGCACCGCGCGCTCGCTCACTCCGCCCCTCCCGCTCGCCCCTCGCCCCAGCCCCGCCGGCCTCCGGCTCCCACCCGCGCACACGACCCGGCCCCCAGGACGCACCGGGTGCCCGAGCCCCGCAGGCCGGGACACCTCGCAGCTGCCGTATTTTCTGCTAAAGTGAAAACGAGGGCGGCTGACAAATCACGTCTCCGGCGAGGCACCCGTTAGACATAACAATATCCGGCAAACAAAACCCGGCCGCCGCTGCCACACGCGCACGGGGCTGAGACCCCGCCCTGCTCTTTCTCGGCCCCCAGCCCCTGGCCACTGCGCCCTCAACCCCAACGCTCCCCGCCCCCCAACATTCCAATCCTCCACCTAACTCGGGAACGGTGGACATGTTCTCCAACAGGCACACAGTAGGAACCACTCACAATACAGAAGTGAAAAGGGGGGGGGACTTAACTTTCCACCTGTCCCCAAAGAAAGCCCTGCCAGAGTTCACTCCGCAGAGTGAAGAGTAAGCAACACAGGTCTCTCTCTGCCCAGCCCCTTTTCTTTCTCTTTCCCTAACTTCCCCGCGTTTCGACCTTCCTTCACTTCACATACATCCGTCTATATGGAGATATCGATATTTTAAATTATTTGCAAAACTGCAACAGATGGGCGCGTCGAGATCTGGACACTTTCCTACTCATCAAAGGAAAGCTCTCCCCCAACCCCAACTTTTTTTTTTTTTTTTTGCCTAAAATACACCCCAAGTCCCGCCTACGACTGTTTTCCTCAATTCATCTTAGAAAATAATGTCTTGAAGCAAACAGAAAAAGGCTTATGAGCAAAGATCATTCCTACCCCAGTCATGCATCTGCGCTGGGGGGACGCCTCCCGTCCCCCCAGATTGCACTCTTCCCAGACGCCGCGCAAGCCCTGCCTCTCCTCTGCCTTCCAGAGCCCCCACGCCCGCACTTCCTCGCTCTGATTGGCCTCATTTCTCCAGCCTGGGACTGGCCGGCTCTGTTCCCTCCATAACCTGTTACTTATTTATTTATTTATTTCCTCTTTGGCCCCCGGCTGGGCCCCCGGCCGGTGCCTGGCTGGGGCAGGTGCTGCGGGCGCCGCCTGAGCTTGTAGGCGCCACGGCCTTTCCTGGGGTCGCGGGTTCGGACCCTGGCACCTCAGCCCTGAAACCAACTCTCCGGCCTCAGCCTGGCCAGGCTCCCGGGGCACAGGAGGCCGATGCAATCACAAAATGGCAGGTCTCAGCGGCTCTCGGCGCCCGCAAGTTTGACACATTGTAAGCATCAGCTAACTTTAATTGAAAAAAAAAAGGTTGCAAATTACCCTCTCTCCACGGGCTGAGGGGCCGGAACCCCGCAGTGAGCGCGGACCGGAGAAAGAGCGCAAGGCGAACCCCCGTCCCAGGCACAGGAGAAAATGGGGAAAGTCACTTGAGCAGAAGTTTCCGCGGCCCCAGCCTCCCCCCTCCCCTTTCTACTTCCCCCACCCCCCAGACCCTCTTGAAAGTTTCCCGGGGCCTGAGAGTGGCTCGCGGGCCGCTCGCGGGTGGGGGGCGCCGGCCGAGTCCCCGGAGCTGGACGCGGGGTCCCGATCGCGCGCCGGGCGCCAGGCCCCGGGACTCCTTTTCAAAGTAACGGTCCCGGGACCGCGGGCGGGGAGGCGGCGGCCCAGGCGCAGGTCCCGCTCGCCGCCGAAGTTCTCTAGCGCCATACGATGCCCGGCCGCCGCCGCCGGCTCGGTTTTTCTCTTCTTTCCCCCCACCCCCCACCCGCTGACAGCTTCTCTCGCCAACGTCACAGCCACGGATATTTAATTAGACCGTATTTTTTAATCGCGATGGGGCGAGAAGGAACCGGGCGGCAGGCCTCGCCGAGATGGGGAGGGGGAGGGGACGGGGGGCCGCGCCAAGAGTCCAAACTCACTTTGCCACCCGCCGCCGCAGCTTCGGACGCCGAAGCTGCCCCCCCACCCGCCGCCGCCCCCCGTGCCGCGCCCCCCGCGCCGCGCCGCGCCCCGCGATCCCCCCCCACCTTTGTTTTCCTTACCTTAAACATTGAAACGCGGGCGTCGGGAGCAAACTCGGGCACGTAAACGGAGCGTTGTAAAAGATTGTGTTCAATGAATAATGAAACATGCCCACACGATTGACTTGATCATTTTCCGGGGCTGAGGGGGGACGGGCGCCCTGCTCGCGCGCCTCACTCGCCCACTCGGCAGAGCCCTGCGAACTGTTCCCAGCCCAGCCAGGGCAGGGCGGGCTCGATTTTCATCAGCCTCTTTTCAGAATCGCCCCGTTCATTGATACTCATCACCCAGCCCCAGCAGATATCCCCATCCCCGGCTCGGCCTCCCCCTATCTGGTAGGTGAAATGCATTGTACCATTAAAAACGCTCTCCATTGTCGCCCTGGCATAATTCACAGCAACTAGATAGGTCTTGCGGCATTTAGCTTTGATGAGCCAGAGACTGAACCCTTGATATAATAATCTACAAAGAATGGTGTGTGATCGTCCATTTTTTCTCTCTGTCTAGCAACTAAGAAACCATTTAACACAGCGCAGCTTGGTTCTGACCTTGAGCTCATGTAAACACACTTATTAAAATCTATCTATTCTCCAAGAGCTACATTCTGATTGTCAGACTCGTTACTGAGACATATATCAGCCCCTTCCTTGTCACTACTTTGCATTCCTGCCTTTGACTAAAGAATTTTTTATCCAGCTGAGAGGGAAAGAGAGACTGCCACGGAGAGAGAGGAGAGAGAGACGGAGAAGGGGCGAGGAAAAAGCGTAATTCTTACCTGCTCCTGAAACTATTTAAAGTCTGTTTCTTTTCTGGGAGGAAAAAAAAAAAAAAAAAAAAAAAACTCCCGGGTGAATCTCGGTGGACAGCGGGACGCGAAGAATCAGTCACAGCCCGGGCGTTTAAGGGAGTCATCAGCGATCAAATGACGTTGATCCGCGCTGTAACCTTGTGGCGTATTTAATGTAAATAAGGCAGTTATGTTGCCAATCGCCGCGATACAAACGCGGAGAGGTCCTCAGCCTCGCCTCCCGCGCCTGCCATTAGAGGCGACTTTATTTACAGACACTATTTAGGAGATCATGATAATTCTAAAACAATACTAGTGCCAAATGATTATGAAAATATGATTTTAATTAATCACGTAGTAGGCAGGGAAATTAGCATACGGTAATTAAACTTCGAGAAAAACGTCACGCAGGTTCTCTGCCTTATGGGTCTAGAATAATCATCATGCGATGGGCTCCAGGACTTAATTATCAAACAAAATAACTTTTTTAAGGCAACTTTGCAAGGCAGGTCCTCCGGGCAAACGTTTCGGTAAATAATATAAGCAGAAGTAACAAGGTGGGGGTGTGAGTGGGGCATGAGGTTGGTTTTCTGGGAAGCTAGGAGGGGGGAAGAAGGAGGAAAAAGCTGGATAATGCAATTATGGATTCTCTGTCCGAGAGTTGACAAAAGCTGGTGCCTCAAAAAGCCTCTTTGTTATGGGATTATATAATGATCCTGGTGTCATTATAGGAAAAAAAGATTCAGTAATAATAATAATAAAAGAAGTATCCAGATACACCAATGAGGGGCTTGTTTTAAAGAAAAGCCTCGCATGTGACACTGGGCATGTTAATAGCAAAGAGACAGGATCCAAAAGAGTTGACCAAAAAAAAAAAAAAAGGATACAGGGAGGGAGAGCGAAGGGGGGGAGAGAGAGAGAGAGAGAAAGAGAGAGAGGCCTGTGTTGCGCATGATTAAGAAGTGATGGAGACAGATTGATTATTCAAAACGCCAAGCCACACGGGCACTTAAAACATTGATTCAGGTAAGACTTGCTCCAGCCTGCCCGAACTGAGCTCCCCCAAGATGACTGGCGGGGTTTAAACCGGGGCACCACAAGACATCAAAAGCAAAGAGATACAGAAAAGGCATGCCACTGCCTCCCCATCACCACCCCTCTCCAGCTGAAGGAGTCATTCGGTGGCAAGCAACCAGTCCAAGAGTGAGGGGAGGGACACAGAAAACTTTGCGCGGGGAGGAGCGCTGGGTTAGCGTGCCGGCGTTGGGGACGGACGCGACGCAGCTGCCTTGGGCGCTGGGCCTGGGCCCTCACCGCCGGTGGTCCGCTCCCCAGGCGCGCCATCGGCAGGCACCGGGCCTTGCCGCTGCCAGCATCCTCGGACCCTGCCCTGAGAACCCAGCGCTCCTTGCTGCTGCTCTCTCTCTCTCTCTCTTCTCTCTGTGTCTCTCTTTCTCTCTCGCCAGGAGTGCACTGGAGGAGTGAGGAAAGAATCACTTTCCTCCAACAAGCTAGTTCCAGGAGATTCTTAAAATCCGCTCAAACCTCTGCAGTGGTGTTTTTAAAAAATTCTCTGCCTACCCAAAAAAGTTTAGGAATTCAGCCCACATTTTCCAATCTGATGTGTCTGAAATTCTCTTTGAACAAATACCAAAATACAAGGGTTTTTTTTTTTCTTGTATAGAAATTAGCATCGCAATCACATGAATGATATCACTTTCTCTATGGGAATGATAGCCTGAGCGGTGGGGTGTTCTTTATTCCAATTCTTCGTGGATCAACTGATTATACTCTGTCGTCTTTTGAACCTGTTATTGTAAGTCAAGTGATTCTTTATAAGTGACAGCGCGGACAAAGAGGCGAGCAGGGCCGAGCAGGTCGAGAGGAAGTGGCCATATGGACTTGGAGAAAAGGCACTTTCTCCCCTATAGAATGGGGGTCGCCTTTTAACCCTGGAGCCGCCGGCCTCGCCTGGGCCGTAGGAGGCACGGAGCCGGGCGCGCGTCCTGGCATCGTTCTGGGGTCCCTGGCGGTGTCTGGCCGGTCTGGGCCGGGCCCATTGCCTCCAGGCCCGGGGAGCCCCTTCCAGGCCTGGAGGCCCAAGGCTTCTGAGGCCTCGGAGCCCGTGCGTCTCGGGAGGGCCGCGCTCCCGGTGGCCCGGGGTGCTTCTGCTGGGGCGCACTGCTGCGCGGGGGCTGCCACGGCTTTGCGTGGCCGGGCGGGCTGGGACCCACCCGGCAGAGACAGCGCGCTTATGGGAGGCCAAGCCCCGCCTGAGCCCCGCAGACGGCCGGGCAGGGGGCTCTCCGGCTCCCCCTGTCGGCGCCGACGCCCTCTGCATGCCTCCAGGATCTGAGCAAGCTGAGTGAGGGCCCCCCCCCCCCCGCCCCCGGACCTCCCGGCGCGGCCCTTGTTGGGATTGGGAGGTGGAAGATTCCAGAAAATGGACAGAGGCTCGTTATCCTCCAGATGCCGAAACTTGACGCCTACCTGCGTCTCACTAAAGCATAAAAGTTCCCCACTGGCTCCCCACCCACCAGCCCCACCCCACCAGGCGTGTTTTGTGGCCGCTTTCATAATTTGTTGCTCTGCTATGCTTTTCCCCGTGTCCAGGATTTCTCGACGTCCCCATCTCCCTCCCTTGGCTCTGGCCTCTCTCTGCTCTCCCTTTTCAAACTCTGGAGTATTTCTCTCTGCCCCTGCCTCGCCTGACCAGGGCTGGAACCCCTTGGATTTTCGGCAGAGGCTCCCGTGGGCCCACCCACTCCCCTGTCCAAGAGTACTGCATTCTTCAGTACTCGAAGATGTCTCTATGGGCAGCCCCTCCCCACCCAGGGGACGTTGACCGGGGCCTTCCACTCCTGCGGAATCCTCAAGGCCACTCCCGCCATTTAATTTCTTGAAACTGATGAAAGTTACTGGGAACTTGGGATGATGAATTAGGTGGGTGGTGGCTGTGAGTAAAAATCAAGGTGGTGAAATAAGTTCTTTGGTGACTCCTGGACCAGCTCAAAAGCAAGGCTGGGAGGCGCTGCACCAGGTTGGAGCCCATCAGTTCCTTATAAGAAGCGTTCAATCACTCAAAGTGCCTACTTTGAAAGTGATACTGATCACACCAATAGGTTTGTTCTGACCTCTGTCATTTGCGCCTCAAACATGGCAGTGATTCATAAAATGTTACCAAACCATTACTTTGGAGTTGCACTCCTGGTCACAACACTACTCATTTGGTTTGTTTGTTTGTTTGTATATTGCTATTCTTTTCCCTTCATTCTCTTCTGCTCCTTATAATCCTGCCTCCTTCATAGTACACCAGGTCTTCTTATAATATTGTTTCCTTCAACATTGTTTCCTTATAATGTAATGAGAAAAAAACATGGATTCCAGCCAGGGCCACTATCTGTGCGGACTGTGCACGTTCTTCCCAGGTCTGTGTGGGTTGTCTCTGGGTACTCTCGTTTCCTCCTACACCCCAAAGACGTGCACGGTAGGTAGTCATGTCTGCATGGTGCCAACCCAAGCGAGTGTGGGTATATGTATGAGTGTTCCCTGCAATGAGATGGCATCCTGTCCAGGGCTGGTTCCTGCCCTGCACCCTGAGTTGCTGAGACAGGCTCCAGCCCCTTGAGATGGTGAACTGGAATCATCAGGCTGGAACATGAAACAATGAATGAATATAAATTACTGTCAAATAAAATACATAAAATATATGATAATCATACTAATATATGCCAAGAAACAGTACAGCACAAAAGTGCTCATATTTGTGCACTTTTGACTGCACATATTTTGAGTCCACCATATTTGTGATTTTTTGTTTTTCAACTTGGTGGTGGTGAGAGGTACTCCTTACAATTTTCACTTTGCAAACATGTATTCTTTGACTTAACCCATTACTACTATGACCACCCTCACTGATTGATCAAAAATTGGGGTAAGTAATGATCTTACTTGTTTTATTAATCGCTCTTAAATATATGTATAGCTCATATTTATTTCAATGTTTAGACATGTAGAAGTGTGGTGAAGCTTTGTGACCAGAGACATGCTGTAGGAACTTAACTCTTGTTTGTATCCATCAATCTATGGTAAAACTAGTTTCATTATACATCACTTGCTTAAAGTCAGTTTCCAAGAATCCATCAACAATATTAAGTGAGGACTTGCTGTATAGACAGATTTAAAAGCAGCAGGGAGGGTACCTGAGAGGGCTTCATGGGCTCTGGGGTGGAAGGGTGGACCAGGACACTTGTGAATCAAGAGGCCAAGTTCCCTCTCCTCTGGAACCTCAGTTTTTCCATCTATATAAAGATGACGTCCAACCATCTGTAATACCCCTTTGATCACTCACAGTCAGTGGTTTTAGCAAAATGATACCCCTAATCCCCAGGTCATGACTCCCTTCTTCAAGCAGAAGAAAGATGCTAGGTCTGCAAAGGGCCCATGTGTTAAGTGGGGATTTGGTCTGCATGGCTGCAGGGTCCCAGCTGGCCTCCCATGGAGAACCCTGTTTTTCCATCTCAGGAGTAGGCGACCATCCTTTACTGGGAGGAAGGCTGCCTAGCTTCAGCAAGGAGTTGTCCTGCACTAGGAAAAAAGGGTTTTCTATGCTGCAGGGATCATTTATCTCTCCACCAAGGCCAAGGTGCAGCCTTTTCTGTCATGAACAATGCAGGATGAATGACCCTTCAAAGACTCCCTAAGAGCATGGTTCAGAAGGGTCCCCTTAGAGGTGGAGGTGATTCCTGAATAAGAAGAAATTGGGGAAGCATCTGATCAGTTTGGCTATTCTGCCATGACCTGTTGGTCCCAGACCCAGGGTGCTGCTGCCCCGCAAGCTCAAGAAAAGGTTGTACACCTCTTCCGGTTTTTCCAACAGAAGGAAGAAGTCAGCATAGTGACTCGTGTTGTCCTGGCGGAACATGTCCCTTCCTCCAGCAACAGCCTCACCTTCCCTTCCCGCATTGCAGGCATTTGGGTGGGGGTCCTGCCCCGGATCCCAGCCAATCAGTGCATCACATCTCTCTGGACTCTGTGGTTCAGGAATAGACATATGGCCTAAGTTGGTCCAATCAGAGTGAATCTTCGACTTTTTTTTTTTTTTTTTTTTTTTTTGCCAGGTGCTAGTGGAGAGGTTAAACTGCTGGAGAACTGTAGTTTCCATCCCAGCACCAAAAGAACAGAGTTCAGAGTTTTCAGGGGCCACCAAGAGGAGCCAGAGAAGGGTGCCAACACAGTCCATGGCAGGATGGAGATGGAGAAATGGTGCTGCTTGCCTTGTATGAGCCCTGAATCCAGCCACATTTGAAGCCAGCTCCACCCCAGCACCTTTCTGTTTTGTAAGTGGATAAACTTCCTTTAACTTAATTCAGTTTACTTTAGGTTTTCTGCTATTTGCCACAGAATGAGATCTGATAATAGTTAGCACCTGACAAGAACAAAGAACACCTGGGCCAGGGACCAGAGTGCTCAAAAACAAGGCTGGAACAAGGGGCAGAAAAGCAAAGCATGGTCCCTGGTGCTCTTTCCAGTGAATGAGCAAAGAACTTACCAGAATTCTCTTAAAGCTACAGGTGCACCTTGCTTTGCATAATAGCTCTGTGCCAGAAGAGATGCTTATAAACTAAATTTTTGTAAATTGAACCTGATTGCACTGGAAGAGTTGGTTATTTAAGGCATCTCAACAGACAATGTCTTTTGTAAAATGAATGGGTGTGTCCTAAAATAACAAATTAACAGTAATTTATTTATAATTCTAATTTTCCTACATCAGGCTTTATTGTAAAGCAGGAGCAATGTGGATGTCTTCTTGGTGTCTTTGTATGAGTTAGTCAAATGCAAAAAAAAATGTGCTGAGCGGCTGGGCACGGTGGCTCACGCCTGTAATCCCAGCACTTTGGGAGGCCGAGGCGGGCAGATCATGGGATCAGGAGTTTGAGACCAGCCTGACCAACATGGTGAAACCCCATGTCTACTAAAAATACAAAAATTAGCCAGGCATGGTGGTGTGTGCCTGTAATTCCAACTACTCAGGAGGCCGAGGCAGGAGAATCGCTTGAACCCTGGAGGTGGAGGTTGCATTGAGCCGAGATTGTACCACTGCACTGCAGCCTGAGTGACAGAGTGAGACTCTGTCTCAACAAAAAAAAAAAAAAAAAAAAAAAAAATGTGCTGAGGTCTATTGAGTATAATTACAACCTTACATGTCCACTCCTTTGCAAGGCTGTGGAACGGAAATGTCCTGAATAGAGCCTGGACCATCAACTCTGGGCCCTGCAGTTGTCTTTAACAGTTATCATCAGTTTTGAATTAGGTTTGGTGAAAATGTTACGAAGCTAGTGGACTTTCTGACCAGAATGTGGCCTGTGCTTTGTTTTCCTGAAGAGGAGAAATCAATGAAAGAGCCCATAGTAACTTCTAAATTTGGGGGGCTGTTGAGACTACAATTCAGTTGTACTGAATTGTAACTGAAACAAAATATCAAGTTATGAGATGAAACTGATGGTGGGGATTCCAGAACTTATTTTCTTAAGATGTTGATTTCTCTGGTACTCCCTTTCCCATGCTGTAAATGTGCCTATCATGCAGCAAATGGCTGTGACCTGGCCCCTTGCTTTTCCAAAGTCCCAATTTTCAGCCCTGGTTTTACCTGGGGAAGAAGTGCAAATTTTGCTTGCCGCTACAAATGAAAGGGAGCAAATATTTATAAAATATAGTTTTTGGGAACAGGTTACAGCTACCCTTTGGTTCATAGATGTGACCTGGTCTGTATGGATTGAACAGAATCACCAGTAACAATCCCCGGGGCTTACACGGGTAAATACGGAGCTTTATCGCCTTCCAGGAAGCATTTCTCTACCAGGTAGCAACTTGAAAACAAATGAGAATGAAAAAGTCAGGCAAAAAGCACGTCCCTGACCCTGGCCAGTGCCTGAGAGCCCTGTGTCACAGCCCACTTCCATGGAGAGCTGGCCGTGGGCCTGTACAGGGCACAGACTGTAGCTCAGGGTGGGTGGTGGGCCAGGAGCCAGGGAAGGACCATCACTATAGAGGCTTTGTTTTAAATCCTGATTCCAGCAAAGGGCTTAGTCGAGTCTGGTGGATTTGGGGGAAAGAGAAAGGGAAGCCTCAGAGCAAAGAGATATGTGCTGAAGGTCAAATCCATGTTGATGGTGCCAGGCTCCAAGAGGGGGGTAAAATGCAATTGGATGGTGCGGTGTAGGGGAAGTGGGAGGGGCAGCTCCAAGGGCTGAGCTTGTGTCCCTGGAGAGTCTCTGGCAGGCTGAATCTGCACTTGCACCCAAGGTTCCTGAGTGCTCTAGATCCCATGGGCCCTACAAAATCCCCAGGGGGTCCCTGCAACCTGTACTTGGGATGATCAGCTAGCAGATGGAGACTTGGGGTCTGGCCCCTAGAGGTATAGGAGGGTAAGTATGAAACTGCATTGGTGACCAAAAACAAATTTTTTCATCTGGGTGAGTGTTTGCGATATGGTTGTATCCATGCCAGCTTTTCCAGTCCTCCTCTCACTCCGACGGTCCAGATCTGTGGAACTACCTTGGCTACAGTTGCTCTTTCAGGGACGCCTTCTAAGACTTTGCTTGTGGGAGCTTCCTTTCTAACCAAGACTCGAAACGTCTCAGAGGGCAGACCCCAAACATGGTTCATCACCAGACCCTAGGCCTAGCCCAATCCCTGGCACCATGCAGATCATTAGGAAATGTTGATGGAACTAATCAAGAAACTAATACTGAGGCAGGAGGATCGCTTGAGGCCAGGAATTTGAGACCAGTCTGGGCATCATAGCTTGACCCTGTCTCTATAAAACATAAAAATAATAATAATTATCTGGGTCTGGTGGCACTCGCTTGTAGTCCCAGCTACTCAGGAGGCTGAGGTAGGAGGATTGCTTGAGCCCACGAGTTCAAGGCTGCAGTGAGCTGTGGTCTCACCACTGCTCTACAGCCTGGATTACGCAGTAAGATATCTGCCTCTAAAAAAAGAAAAAAGAAAAAAAAGAAATTAATGAATCATATCTAACACTTAAATAATTCATATTATGTGCCAGGCACTTATTTTTGTTTTTTTTGTGTGTGTGTGGGTTTTTTTTGTTTGTTCTGTTTTTTTATTTTTTGAGACAGAGTCTCGCTCTGTCTCCCAGTCTGGAGTGCAATGTGCAATCTCGGTTCACTGCAACCTGCTAGGCACTGTTTTAAGCACTTTACCTGTATTGACCATTGAATGAATGAATGAATGAATGAATACACATATGAACAGCATTGCTTAAAATGTGTTGCCACCACTAGAAATTAGTGGCAACACTTTAAAATTAATGGTTATTTTCTCCGATATAAAGTAGTCCTTGATGCACATTGAAGAATGATTAGAAAACACAGAAATGTACAAAGATGATTATGTCTTTCTTAATCTCACCCTGATAGCCTTTTGTGTCTTTTCTTCCAAGCGTTTTTCTGTTTATATCAATTTTTTGCAAACTTTGAATCATTTTTATAAACAATTTTGTGTCCTGCTTTTGTTCTCTAACCTTGTAGCACAAGGTATTTCCCCATGTCATTAAATATTCTTTGAAAACATGATTTTATAGCTACATAATGTTCCATCAAATGGATGCAACATAATTTATTTAAACAACCTCTTATTTTGGAGCATCTAAATTGTTTCTATTTTGTTGTTGTTGTTGTTGTTCTCTTAAAAGTATTGGAGAGAGCATTTTCATGGTTAAAGCTTTGTTTGCATCTCTGCTTGTTTTCTTAGAATCCACTGACAGAGGTGAAGTTGGATCGGTGCGTATGAAGGTTTTGGGGCCCCTCCTAGATGCTGCCAACTTTCTTTCCAAAAAGCCTACCCCAACTTGTTCTTCCCAACTTGTGTTTCTTCCTGAGTCTCCTCCTGCCTTTTGCCCATTTATGCACAGGAGGCTTTACGGCTTACCTTACAGACTCATAAGAGTCACTTATGCAGTCACTATTGCTCCAAATAAGTTGGACTTCTAATTCTGATGGTGGTGCCATTTTCAGCAGGTTCTTCTTGTCCCCGGCTCACCCTTCAGCTCTAGGGAACCCCAGGGATGTCTCTCAGTGCCCAGTGAACCTTGCTGGCTTCAAATAAAACAATGTATCTCTTTGCTTTAGCTCCAGATGGGCTGTGTATCCAAGGGAGGTATGTGTCCAGCCAATATTCCTGATATAGTCATTTTAGGGCTCCAACTCCCCTGCCTGCTGCCCACTCAGAAGCTCTGCTCCTAGATCTCCCCAGACCCCTCGCCCCTTGCTAACTCCTCAAGTTACTTTTGCCAATGGTGGTGATTTTTCTATTGCTCTAAAAGAGAAGGAGAGAAGAATACCATAAAGCAGCAGAGCACAGGTTCTGAGGCCAGACCACCTGGGTTCAAATCCCAGCTCCAAAACTTTAGAGCTGTGTGACCTTAGGCAAGTTACATAACCTCTCTGTGCCTTAACTTCCACATCAGAAAAAAGGGCATGTTTAGAGAACTCAGTGGATTAGCCCTTAGCATGGCACCTGGTACATAATAGGCCTTTACTATTCTTATTCATGATGTGTACATGTTTTATATGGATTTTTTAAATTAAATAAGAATGACAGTCATTTTTATAATGTCCCGTGTTATTTGGCTTTGCACTTCAGGGCTGTAGAGATGTTTGTGTGGTGTTCTGTTTCCAGCATACCTGGCAAGCCCTGGAGGCTCCGCTCCACACCTGGCTAATGGGAATCTCCATCAGCCTCTGTCCCGGCCCCCTAGTGAGCAGTTCTTTCTGCCTATGACATTCATTCAACATAAATACAGAAGCCCATCACAACATCCAGAGCACTTCCTGTTAGTAAATCGTTTAGAATGTCACATCTGGTTTTGCAGGTTCAGAATGGCCTCACTGCAAACTCCCAAACCAGTGGCTTACCCCTGTCACCTAGCTTTTGTCACCAATGGCTTTGGCTTTCCCCATCAGCCTGAGTCAGGAACCCACAGCATGGGTGATGCACTTTCCCTTTCACAGTAGGCATTTGCAGGTCACGCACTTTACAAAAGGGAACTTGATTTGGGGACTGCATTGCAGCTGGGCTCCCTCTTACCCCTTTGCCTGTCTTCTGTAATCTCTGTGGAATGCCTGTTGGGCTATGGACAGATATTTTATGAATTACTTATTCATCTTTTCACAAGTACAGCAGGGAAGTTGGCCTTCCTGATCCTGACTGGTGGAAACACAGTTGCTAATGTAAGAAAAAGTCCAGCTTTCTAGCAGCACCAATCAGCTGAATCACTAGAGTAGTTAGAAGTTAACCCAACATTAGAAGGCCGAGGCAGGCAGATCACTTGAGGTCAGGAGTTTGAGACCAGTCTGGCCAACATGGTGAAAATCCATCTCTACTAAAAATACAAAAATTAGCAAGGCATGGTGGCACATGACTGTAATTCTAGCTACTTGGGAGGCTGAGGCATGAGAATAGCTTGAACCAGGAGTTAGAGATTGCAGTGAGCCGAGATCGTGCCACTGCACTTCAGCCTGGGCAACAGAGCAAGACTCTGTCTCAAAAAACAAAAGAAGTTAACCCCCAAAATTTGGTTATGGCTACATCCCCCCTGAATGTATCCCCACAACACTGCCTTTACAAGCAACCACCTGCTGCCATGGCTGTGATGCCCGGACTGTGAATTATTTAGCATGAAACCCACCCAGTCACCCCAGGAAGCTAGATGCAATGTTTTCTTATTGTTGTTTTGATTTTGGGTTTTTTTGTTTGTTTGTTTTTTGTTTGTTTGTTTTTTGAGACTGAGTCTCACTCTATCGCCCAGGCTGGAGTGCAGTGGCGTAATCTCGGCTCACTGCAACCTCCGCCTCCTGGGTTCAAGCGATTCTCCTGCCTCAGCCTCCCAAGTAGCTGGGATTACAGGCACCCGCCACCACGCCCAGCTAATTTTTGTATTTTTAGTACAGACAGGGTTTCACCATGTTTGCCAGGCTGGTCTCAAACTCCCGACCTCAAGTGATCCTCCTGCCTTGGCCTCCCAAAGTGCTGGGATTACAGGCACCCGCCAC
Source organism: Pongo abelii (assembly GCF_028885655.2). Taxonomy (NCBI): domain Eukaryota; kingdom Metazoa; phylum Chordata; class Mammalia; order Primates; family Hominidae; genus Pongo; species Pongo abelii. The sequence continues at coordinate 35,489,835 of NC_072005.2, read as the reverse complement.
CACGCCCGGCCCAGATACAATGTTCTGAGCTGAGGGCTTGCACAATACCCTGAGATGTTTCTGTTCTAACCCACCTGGGCTTTAGGCTGAGTACATAGGTAAGTGAGGGTTTTCTAGCGATAGAAGATATATCTCTGCCACTTGGAAGTCCCAGGCTTAGTGAGAAGCATCTACCATAGAGGACAGGAGGAACACATTTCCCACTGTGTCCCGGAAGGAAGTGTCACCTCAGCAGCACACAGAGGCTGCAGAGCTGCACACCTGGATAAACCCAGGATAAGACACAGTGTTTGCCAGACGGATTCTGTTGCCGGCTCTCCCACCCCGTCTAAGAATGTGTCCTGTTACATTACGAAAAGCAACACATCAGAACTGACATTCTGGAAGCCGAGTCCCAGAGGAAAACATTTAAAAGATTACCTTTAAGAATCCATCTCACACCTGGGAGACCGGAAATAAGTCACAATCCAGGAGTTTAAAGATGAAATGAACAATTCGAGTCCTTGACCTTGTGAATGTAGTCACCAGCCAAGAGAGGGCTTTCCTGGGGGAGAAAGGGGGAGGGCAGGCTGCCTGCACGTGGAGGGTTTGGGTAAGAAGTATCATCTAAGACATGGATGTTGTGAAAGAGAGAAGGGTGATATTTGCTTTGGTGAGGGAGAGTGAAGGCTGCACGCCAGTGTGGTGCACATCCAGCTCTGGGCTGCGCCCCGTGGGGACAAGAAACACTCCATGAGTCCTCATGCTGAAGTCTGCTGCTATGCACGGCCTCAGCCTGGCCATTAGCGTTAAAGCAGGAGCTCTCCACGGGCAGGGATGTGACTTTTCCTCTCGGTGTCCTCAGCAGTGAGCACAGAGCTGCCACCTCACAGGGACTCAGTGTGTGGCTCTTGAGTGAGTGAGTGAACGAATGCATATCTCCACATTCCACAAAACACCAGTGTCCAGTGAAAGACGATGATTTTTAGAATTTGGGAAACCCTACGTTCGTCAAAATTATTTGGTTAATTAGACCTAGCAGATGGGGAAAGAAAAAAAAAGCAGGGTACAAAACTTTATTGACAACACAATGCCTGTTTTATGCATGCATCTGTAAATATGCTCTTTCTGAAGACGTGCATGTGACCCACGATATGTCCTGTGAATTAACCAAAGGACAATCACTATTAACACGTGGGTGAGTGCCCTTGCAGCCTCTTTTCTCTAACTGCATCATGCATACTTATTTATGCATGTAAATTTTACATGCAAAAACATACAAAAACAAAGGTATGGGAAGAAATTCACCCCCATATTAATGGTGTTTCTGGATGGTGGGATTAATCATGATTTAACTTTTGTTCTTGATAGATTTCAGAGTCTTCTAAATTTCATACAATAGACGTATTAACAAACTTTGTTGTTGTTGTTTTCAGAGACAGAGTCTTGCTCTGTTACTCAGGCTGGAGTGTGGTGGCACCATCATAGCTCACTGAGTGTGCTGGCACCATCATAGCTCACTGAAGCCTCAAATCCCTAGGCTCAAGTGATCCTCCCACCTCAGCCTTCCAAGTAACTGAGATTACAGGTATGAGCCACCACGCCTTGGAACAAATATTTTAAATCAACAAAACACCTATATTTCCAATTTGGGGAAGGTAGGACAGAGAGCGGTTCATGGGAGAGAGGGAAACATCTGCCCCAGGTGTGCTTTGGACAGAGTTGTGAGGGAACCCGCCCCCCCACCTGCTGAGCCCTGGAGGTGGGTGGGCTGGCTCAGGCCACTCTCTGGGTTCTGCCCACCCTCCAATCCCAACCATAGCCCAGCGCTTGAGCACCTGATAAGGCCCTACAGGCCCATAGGACTTCCTCCCTGATATGGTTTGGATTTGTGTCCCTGCCCAAATCTCATGTCGAATTAGAGGAGGGGTCTGGTGGGAGGTGATTGGCTCATGGGGGCGGATTTCCCCCTTGCTGTTCTCATGGTAGTGAGTGAGTTCTCCCGAGATCTGATGGTATAAAAGTGTGTGCTATTTCCCCCTTCACTCTCTCTCTATCCTGCCACCATGAGAAGAAGGTGCCTGCTTCCCCTTCGCCTTCCACCATGATTGTAAGTTTCCTGAGGCCTCCCAGTAATGCTTCCTGTTAAGCCTGTGGAACTATGAGTCAATTAAACCTGTTTTCTTCATAAATTACCCAGTCTCAGGTAGTTCTTTATAGCAATGTGAGAACGGACTAATACATTCCCTCTGCAGAAGGAAAAAAGGGGGCCAGGCGTGGTGGCTCACACCTGTAACCCCAGCACTTTGGGAGGTTGAGGCGGGTGGATCATTTGAGGTCAGGAGTTTGAGACCAGCCTGGCCAACATGGTGAAACCTCATCTCTACTAAAAATACAAAAATTAGCTGGGCATTGTGGCACACACCTGTAATTCCAGCTACTCAGGAGGCTGAGGCAGGAGAATCACTTGAATTGGGAGGCAGAGGTTGCAGTGAGCCAAGATTGTGCCACTGCACTCCAGCCTGGGTGACACAGCAAGACTCCATCTAAAAAAAAAAATCCTTCCTCAGGCAATGAGAACCTCAAACTCAGCATCTCTCCCTTGCACAGTCCCTTAGAATTGATCAAGGGCTCCCTCACCTTCCTTCTCCTTCCCCCTCACAACGACTAAGCCTGGGGATGGATTATTCCACTTTACTGATGCAGAAACTGAGAGCTCAGGGAAGATATGCAAGGAAGAGGCGGGCCTGGCTAGGTCCAGGAGCCTGTTTTCCAGGCTCGTGTGTGCACTTGCCACTGCTCCACCCTGCCCTCCTCCTGCCCGATCTTTCCAGCTAAGCAGGGCTAAGTTGGAAAGGAAGAAGGGGTGAGGAGCAGCCAGCTTGGTCTAGAAGGCTTACAGCAGGACTTAACGCACAATTTGCTTCTCTGCGGTGGAGATAAGGCACGTGCCTCAGAGGTCCTGCCAAGCCTTCAGGTTCACCAACAGCCAAGCCATCCCACCTGGCAGGACTAGTGCTCCTGGGTAGAGCTGGCAAGCCGTAGGGAAACATCTGCAGAGCCGTGCTGCTGTGGGACAACCTCACTGATGTCAGGCTCTGTGCTGATTCTTCCACGTACATCCTGATCTACTTTCCCTCCTCCTGTGTCCCATGCTGGGCCCCGGGAGGCCGAGCTGCTTGGATGTCTGCAGACTCCATCCCCAAGCTCCCTTGTCCTCTGGCATGATCATGAAGATCAGTGCAGCAATAGGAGGTACCAGCAAGAGGCTGGAGGGCCGGAGGAAAGAGAGTGTGGGGTCCCTCACCTAACCCCCAGCAGGCCAGGGTATGAGAATGTCTGGGATCCTCTGGCTACCCCCTCACTCCTGTGGGCTGCCCCTTCATGGAACTCCATGTCCTAGGACTCTGTCCCCTCCCCTTGCCATATATGGACTCCCTGTGCTCACAACTGGGGACACAAAGAGGGATAGAATGACCTCCCGAGTTGCTGGCCCCTGAGCCTCTCCATCCATTGTGGTTCTCTCAGCCCCGCCCATACCGCTGTAAACGCCCTGTTTCAGACACCCTCAGGCACCCCTTACCTGTGCATCTTGTTCCTCCTGGGATCTGGACTTGTTCAGGCTCTAACCAAATCCCCACCTAAGGGTGGCTCCAAGTTATAGAATCCGTCTCCTGTGATCTCCTCCCTCAGCCTCACTTTCCTGATCTTCCAAACAGGGAAGCAATAGTCAACGTGCTTTGTTTGTTGTTAAAAGGATCATAAGCAGTGTGGTTCTCTTGAAAAGGTTTGCAAGCTCTGGTGTCCGTAGGGGATTTAGAGATGGGCGATAGGTGTGTTCAGGGTTTTCTGTGCAACTCAGATGAAGAGTGGCTACCTCTCAAGCTGTAGCCTCCCTTTTCCGAACTGTGGCTGTAAATCAAGGAAAAACACAAGAATGACTCTCCATGGCCAGCACAGGAGCTGCAAAACCTGAAGTTTCTGCCCTTAACTCAGGCCTGTCAGATGCTTCATCAAAGCAGATGAATGCTGACTTCACAGTCACTCTCATAAGCCTAGAGTTCTGGTTTCTAGTCCACAGCCAATTAGAAATGGCAGTTTAGGAAGGGAGAGATGACCACACCAATGAGAGTGACAACTAGAGGCCTGATGGCGAGGGAAGAACTCAAAAATCTCTAGGAAATCGGCCATGAGACTGAAGGAAGCTCTGAGAACAGAGGCCATTAGCAGAGGGCAAACACCCCAGCACACCTCGCGAGCCCCGAGGGCTGCATTACCTCCCGCTCAGCAGCGAGGTTCACAGCGGCAACCCCAAGCCATTACAGAAAGGTTAATGGTGTTCCACATTCTCCAAGCAAGAAGGAAGGGAAATGTTCACTGCGTCTTAAGAGATATTTCCATCTGAAAATGTTACATGAAAATAATTTACGGCTCTCTCTCGAAAACTCAGCTGTCTGGATCCCATTCCCTGTGGGTTCCTGATGAGCAAGGTTTTGCTGTTACTGGAAGTATCCACGCTTGTGGGCAGGCAGCATTTATTGAGTGCCTGCTGAATGCCGAGCACTGTACAAGGAGGGGAGGAGGGCTTCTAGGGAGGAAGAAGCTCAGCTGTGTCTTCTGGGGCTTGAGGCGGTGGCAAGACCCACAGCTTCTCCTCTCTCCATGAGCTAGACCTGGTCCAGCCACACCCCGTACCGCCTGGCGCCTGCTGCCCTGACGGCAATACCTGTACCAGCAGGCAAGACCCACTCAGAACACCTGAGCCATGAGCCCCTCAGCAGCTGAGCGCCCCAGCCCGTGCCCCTCTCCGGGGTCTGTTTTTATTATAAATATTTCATTGTTTAGGAGTGTGGGTTTTAGCTGATATACAGCATTTGGCAGGGTTCCTCTCTAGCATTTGGTAATAATTCCATACCAAATGCTAGGGAGAAACTCTCCCAAATGGAACTGCTTCAAGCCAGGGCTCTTAAAAAACTGGAGCCTGAGGAAGCCACCGCATATGAGCTGTCCCCAGCTCCCCGGGGCCAGCAGACGAGATAAATGCACGCAGGACCCAGGACTCTGGGCTTCCGCATCGCAGGAGAGCGCTCACTTTCACTACCCCCTCACCCCCGCCGCTTGCTGACTTTGTGGACAAGCTGTGCCCGAAGTCACTCCCTCGGATTGAAAGCAGATTATACACACGGTAGGTGTTCCCTACACATGGCTGGGTTGAATTCTGGGGATGTAAAATTAAAACGTCCCCATTCATTTTTCCAAAATGTCATTTTATGCGCTTACCCTATTCCACAGTTTGACAGCTCTGTAGTTCCTTTAGAAAATATTTAACATTTCCTGTGGGTGCAGTGACTCATGCCTGTAACCTCAGCACTTTGGAAGGCCAAGCTGTGGAGGATCACTTGAAGCCTGGAGTTTGAGACCAGCCTGGCCAATGTAGCAAGACCCCATCTCTACAAATAAAGTAACCAAGTGTGGTGGTATGCACCTGTAATCATATCTACTTGGGAGGGTAAGGCAGGAGGACTGCTTGATCTCAAGAGTTTGAGGCTGCAGTGAGCTATGACCATGCTACCACACTCCAGCTGGGTGACAGACGAGACCCCACTTATTTAAAAAAAGGTAAATTTCACGACCACCCTGAAACTGGACTGCCTGAGTTCATGTTCTGGCACCTCTGTGGGCTTCACTAGCAAAGAGAGAATCTCTGTAAGATGGGGATGATAGTACCTCCCTCTCAAGCAGCTCCTGGTGAGAACTGACTGTCGCACATAGAGACTGCTGGTGCACAGTACCCACTCTCGAGCAAACGCCCTCTCTCGGCTTTACAGAGCATGTACTATGTGCCAGGGGCTTTACACAACCATCTCACCTAATGGGTATTTGACAAGAAAAAGGAGACTTCTTTCCTGGACCACTCCCGGCTCTCTTCCTCAAAGGGTAAGTGGTAAATGCATGCAAGTCTGCTGTGGCTGAGACCCTGTCCCTTTCCGCTCCACCGCCTCTGGATCAAAGGTGTGGGCGAGGCTGGCAGAACCACCACCAAGGATGGAGGGGACCTTTTCCTGCTGGGTTTCATTCCAGCCTTCCCCTGTAGGTGTTGGCTGCTCAGTCTTGCACACCCTCAAGTCCCAGGGTAGAGTAGGAAACAGAAAACACGACACTGCAGAGGAAGCACTGTGCCACTGGTCACAGAGTCTACTGAGATCCCAGCAGCTGCCTGGCAATGCCCCAGAGCCCCGAAGACTCCCTCGTGTCTCTTAAATAAATACCCTTTTGACCTAGGCTAATTTCTTTCTCTTTTTTTTTTTTTTTTTTTTTGTCGTTGTTGTTGTTGTTTTACTGTGATGTAGCCTGTTGTGGATTTATTATTTTTCATCTCCTGCTTGGAACTCTTTGTGATTCTTGATTCTGAAGATTCATGTCTTTCATCAAGTCTGGAAAATTCTTATCCATAATCTCTCCAGAAATTGCCACTTTTGTCTCCTCTCCATTCCATCCTTCTAGAACCTCTATTAAGAAGGGATCTTTGGGCCAGGCGCGCTGGGTCACACCTGTAATCCCAACACTTTGGAAGGCCGAGGCAGATCACCTGAGGTCAGGAGTTCGAGACCAGACTGGTCAACATGGTGAAACCCCATTTCTACTAAAAATACGAAAATTAGTCGGGTGTGGTGTTGGGCGCCTGTAATCCCAGCTATTTGGGAGGCTGAGGCAGGAGAATCGCTTGAATCCAGGAGGTGGATGTTGCAGTGAGCCAAGATTGTGCCATTGCACTCCAGCCTGTTGATAAGAGCAAAACTCTCTCTCCAAAAAAAAAATCAAAAAACCAAACAACAACAAAAAGACCTTCACTTCATCCTGCAGGCATCTCAGTGCCTTGTGTTTTCCAGCTCTTTCTGCGCTGCCTTCTGTGTAATTTTCTTCAGAGCTGTCATCTGCCTGGCTAATTTCTTGTACTGCCTCAGTGGGTCTGCTTCTGAAAGCCAGTTCTTCTCTGGCTAGAAGGCAAGCATTGACTGTGAGAGGGAACTTGAATGTGGGATTTGGCAACACCTTACTCTGGACCCTCCAACTCAGAGCCCAGCATGATGGGGTCCTTGTGCCAGTTTCCTTGCTTGGAGATGTCTCCACGTGTTCCTCCTCTGGTACCTATAATATAATCACAGCTGCACTGCCTGTGAATTGCTTCCTCAGAAAGCTGGAAAGCCGCCCCCACTCTGCACCCAGGGAAATGCCTGACTGCCCCTTCAGCAGCCTGCAAACACCCTCAACAAGTGATGGTTGAGACAGCATATGTCTCCACCATGCTACAAAACTGTGAGCTAACACAGTGGTTGTGAGCGTCACATCGGAGGTCAACAGAGCCGGTCCTGAAGTCCAGCTCTGCCATTTTACCAGCTGTATGACCTTACTCAATTTATGAACCACTCTACACCTTAGTTTCCTTCTCTATAAAATGGGGATAGTTCATGAGCTTTCTTTTCAAGTTTGCTTGAGGAATAAATCCTTTATTCTCGGAAGGGCTTTCTCCAACCCGGGCCAACACTCACCAAGCACATTTTAAACATCATCTGTTAATAACAGTGATATTGGAGGCCCCTTCATGTGGATAGGCCATTGCGTTGCTTTATTTATCTATCTTAAATTATCCACAGAACAGTCCACTTACACTTTTTTTTCTTCTTGAGACAGAGTCTTGCTCTGTCGCCAAGCTGGAGTGCAGTGGGGTGATCTCTGCTCACTGCAACCTCTGACTTCTTGGTTCAAGCAATTCTCCTGCCTCAGCCTGCCGCGTAGCTGGAATAACAGGCATGCACCACCATGCCAAGCTAATTTTTGTATTTTTAGTAGAGATGGCGTTTCACCATGCTGGCAAGGATGGTCTTGATCTCCTGGCCTCATGATCTGCCCACCTGGGCCTCCCAAAGTGCTGGGATTACAGACATGAGCCACCATGTGCCCGGCCTTTTTTTTTTTTTTGAGATAGAGTCTCACCTTGTTGCCCAGGCTGGAGTGCAATGGCATGATCTCGGCTCACTACAACCTCCACCTCCCGCGTTCCAGCGATTCTCCTGCCTCAGCCTCCCGAGTAGCTGGGGTTATAGGTGTGCACCACCACACCCAACTAATTTTTGTATTTTTAGTAGAGATGTGGTTTGGCCTTGTTGGCCAGGCTGGTCTCGAACTCCTGACCTCAAGTGATCCTCCTGCCTCAGCCTCCTAAAGTGCTGGGATTACAGGCGTGAGCCACTGCGGCCAGCCTCCACTTGCACTTTTACTCTCGCTGGAGGCACTGAGACAAGCAATCCTTGGCCTTCTCTCTTCCCTTCACTTTTGACACAGGTGATGAGAAATCAAAGAGACAGTGCAGGACAGAGGCCTCTGTGGTGAGGGACACAGGAGAAATTGTGGCAGAAGAAACCGCTAAGCACTATCCATACGGTCATTAACTGCAGAGTTTGCCTCCCACCTGGGTTAACCGATCAGATGCAGGTCTTCAGATCCTCCGTCCCTGCTGAGCTAGCCAGGGAGCAGCTGTGGACCTGAGGTTCCTGTAATACCCCAACAGCTGCTCTGAGGACCCTCAGTGCCCCTGTCTCCCAGGAATCATGCTCTCCCCCCACCACCCCAACCTAGCACTCTGCACAAGAAACATAACACCTCATGCAAGACCGAAGCCTCAGAAGCCAGAGGCTGCCTCCTCCTTCAGAACACTGACTTCCGAGGTGTGTCTGCCACTTCCAAAGAAACAAAAAGAGCAAGAAGGCTTCCTTCTCCCAGAAGGGCCTTCTTGTCCCTGCAACTGTTGCTTCGTGTCCCAGCGTCTCACAAATGTGAATTCAGAGGCAAGTTACAGAGCTTAAGTTACTGCTGACACTTGATTGGAATAAGTGTTACGTAAAAGCCAACACAGATGAATCGCCTGTAGGGAGTTGTCTGACTGCATGAGTTTTTACACATCTTTCAGCTAAATCAAAGATCCAAATGCTAAATCTCTCACTCAGGAACATCAAGTGGATTTGTGACAGTCCCTGGAGGACCCGGTGTCCATAAACCAATGAATGAATTACACTGATCCTGGTATGCAGTTTCTCATCTGTGACTGATACAATATTGATAATATTCTTTATTTCACTTAACTCCTTCAGGGCCACACTGAAACACAGCACTCCTGGATTATGTCTATACTCTGATGAGAATAATGATCTGCTGTGGGAAATACAGCAGATCAATTGATTGTTTACTCATATGTAGATCAGATGAGGGTAAAGGGTATTTGCTGGTGGGGCGTGGTGGCTCACACCTGTAATCTCAGCAGTTTGGGAGGCCTAGGCAGCCGGATCACCTGAGGTCAGGAGTTGGAGACCAGCCTGGCCAACATGGTGAAACTCCATCTCTACTAAAAATACAAAAATTATCTGGGCGTGGTGGCGGGTGCCTGTATTCCTAGCTACTTGGGAGGCTGAGGCTGGAGAGTTGCTTGAACCCGGGAGGTGGAGGTTGCAGTGAGCTGACATAGTGCCATTGCACTCCAGCCTGGGCAACAAGAGCAAAACTCCATCTCAAAAAAAAAAAAAGGGGGGGGGTGGGTATTTGCCATTGGTTTTGGTGGTGGTGCTGGCATTTGGTGGTGTATTTTTTCATTTTTGGAACTACTTGTGTTGAAATTTTATGAACACTACCACAGGGTTGCAACCCACTATCATCAGCAACATTGTTGAATGAGACCAGTTTGGGAAGTTGTTGGTTTTGTTTGGGACACACCTTGGAGATCACCGATTTAACCAATTCAATCCACCACATGTTTGTCAATTTCCTTTTTGGTGCTGGTCCTGAGCGAGGAACTCTGAGGCACAGGGAACTCTGAGGCACACGGGGTAGGTGGGGTGGTGACTGGGAACAAGTTACTCAGAGACATCTGCATCTTATATTCACACCAGACTGTGAAACAGTCTGGGCACGGTGGTGCATGCCTGTAATCCCAGCACTTTGGGAGGCCGAGGCGGGCAGATCGCCTGAGGTCAGGAGTTTGAGACCAGCCTGGCCAACATGGTGAAATCCCATCTCTATTAAAAATACAAAAATTAGCTGGGCATGGTGGCAGGCATCTGTAACCCCAGCTACTCGAGAGCTGAGGCAGGAGAATCGCTTGAACCCGGGAGGCAGAGGTTTCAGTGAGCCGAGATCGTGCCACTGCACTTCAGTCTGGATGACAGAGCAAGACTCCATCTCAAAAAAAAAAAAAAAACTGTGAAATACCCCCATCTAGTCAGGGTAGTGATGATGATGATGAAGATGATGAAGATGCTACTGACCATCAACGCATTCTCCTTGCCAGGAGCCGGGTTCAGGCCTTTCATCCATTTAGTCACTCACCTCTCCCAGTTCTACTGGCCAGTTCCTGTTATTCTAGGAAGTCCACATTACAGATGAGAAAATGGAAGCAGACAGGACTTAAGGTTCTTCATCCAAGGTCACAGCAGATTGAGGAATTTGAACCCAAAGCAGTTTGACTTCAAAACTCTCACTCATTCTTTCCCAAAGTACAGGATACGTACATGGAATCAGTCCCAGACCACTCAGTGAGTTTGTGGACAGTGAGGACTCAAACCAGGTTTCTGGGCTCTGCGTTCAGGGCTACTCAGCAGAAACAATATGCGAAGGCCGATGACCCGCATGGCTGTGCGCATCGCCTTCCAGCCACTGCAGCGGTCCTTTCCTTTCCTGACAGACTACGAAGCTCTTATGGTTGTTCTTACATGCCCGGAAGGCTGAATTTAAAAGCAAAATGGCTGTGGAAGAAAAGGCCTGGCCAGCCTTTCTTAGAACCAGGCCTCTTCTCCTGAGCCTCACAGAGCCAAGACTCTCCCAACTCAAGAACAGAAAAACAGCTATTGCTGAGATTGTGCCACTGCACTCCAGCCTGGGTGACAAAGCTAGTCTCTGTCTTAAAAGAAAAAGAAAAAGAAAAATGGCCATTAAAATACGTTACAATATTACAACAATAGCTCAACAGCTATCAAACCACATTACCTTGCCAGAGCAGCCAGGTGACACATCCCAGACTGGGCTTAAGGAAATCTGACTTTCTTGGGGGTGGTGGGCATCTCTGGTTTCCCCGCCTGGTGTACATTCTCCCCTTGACTACTGAGTTCCATCAGGATGGGCCATGGTGACAACCAGCCCCCAACCTAAACAACCAAAACCAAACATTTAGATGACATGTTGATCTCAGATCAGTGAGGGCTCTGCTGTGGCTTCCGGGATGAGGAGCTGTCACCTTTTGGACCATCACGGTGACAGCGGCAGGGAGAGCATTGGGAAGTCCCGTGCCGGTAACTAAATTCTTCCACTCAGAAGCCATAATGTTCACCTTCTTTGGCCAAAGCAAGTCAGGTGGCCGTGCTTCACTTCCAGGGGGTAGGAAGTGCAATCGTACCGTGTGTCTGGAAGGAGGACAAGCAGATGTAGAAACGTGCAGTGATAAGCACTAGCAAAGACTGCACTTGTCGTCATTAAATGTTTTGCTTCTCACACATATCAGACACTTCAGCCCCAGTTTAATGGAGTTCCTCTTGCTCCAGAGACTTGAAGCTATAAGCCAAGGGATTTGACTGCCCACCCCAATGTTCACCTGCTCTAGAATGGTGGAACAGAGACTAGACACCCTCAGTAAGCACTCTCATTCAGAGGCGGGGGAAAGAGAAGTCACAGAAGTGCATCTTTTTCCTTTTTTTTTTTTTTTTTTTGAGACGGAGTTTTGCTCTGTTGCCCGGGCTGGAGTGCAGTAGCGTGATTTCAGCTCACTGCAACCTCCGCCTCCCGGGTTCAAGCCATTCTCCTGCCTCAGCCTCCTGAGTAGCTGGGATTACAGGCGCACACCACCACGCCCAGCTAATTTTTGTATTTTTAGTAGAGACAGGGTTTCACCATGTTGGCCAGGCTGGTCTCGATCTCTTGACTTCGTGATCCGCCCGCCTCGGCCTCCCAAAGTGCTGGGATTACAGGCATGAGCCACTGCGCCCAGCCCAGAAGTGCATCTTACCTGCAACAACTGTGCACAGCTATCCCAAAATCCTGCCAGCAAGGCATTTTAGCGGCTCAGTACCCTACAACCTTTTCCTCTGATTGGGCTCTGATTCTGCTCCAAGGCAGTAGCTCCCTGACCCTGGCTCTGTCATCTGGAAGATTCTTCTCTGGCTTATCTGAGGCATGTGCTGGGACTATGGCCTCCCGGAGGACTGGCCAGTGTTGTCCGGCTGCTTCCTACCCATACAGCACTGGGAGCCCAAGGGTGACTTTAAGACTCAGTCAGTCTCTCTTAACAGCCCAGGCTGACAATACTTTTGGCACTATAATTCACTCAGAACAGATCAGCTTCTTTTTTTTTTTTTTTTTTTTCCAGACAGAGTCTTGCTCTGTCGCCCAGGCTGGAGTGCAGTGGTGCAATCTCGGCTCACTGCAAGCTCTGCCTCCCGGGTTCACGCCATTCTCCTGCCTCAACCTCCAGAGTAGCTGGGACTACAGGCACCCGCCACCACGCCTGGCTAATTTTTTGTATTTTTAGTAGAGACAGGGCTTCACCGTGTTAGCCAGGATGGTCTCAATCTCTTAACCTCGTGATCCACCCGCCTCGGCCTCCCAAAGTGCTGGGATTACACAGATCAGCTTCTTATCTACTCACCTCTCATCAACTCCACTTGCCAACAACCAGGCCCGCAGTTGTTTTTGAGATACAGCCCCCAAAACCACTTTTCTTTTTGGTTCTCTTTGTAATCACACCTCTATCTCTCCCTCTCTCATTATTTTTTGTTGTATTTTTAATTTTTTATTTTGAAATAATCACAGCCTTACAGAAGAGTTGCAAAAATTCCCCTGAGCTTAGTATCTTGTATGACCAATTACAATTATCTGAGCTGGGCCAACCAAGATCATTAGGTCATCACGCCTCCTTTGTCTCCCTCAATGGGTGACAGTTCCTCAGTCTTTCCGAGGTCCTTCATGACCCTGACATTTTAGAAAGTACTGATCAAGTATATTTTAAACTGTGCCTCAATTGGGTTTGTTTGATATTCCTTCTTGTTATCTTTGGGTTATGCTTTTTTATTTATTTATTTTGAGACAAAATCTCTCTGCTGTCCTGGCTGGAGTCCAGTGGCACAATCATAGCTCACTGTAACTTTGACCTCCTGGGCTCAAGGGATCCTCCCACCGCAGCCTCCCAAGTAGCTGGGACTACAGGTGCATGCCACCATGCTCAGCTAATTTAAAAAAAAAAAAAATTATTTTTTTGAGATGGAGTCTCACTCTGTAGCCCAAACTGGAGTGCAGTGACATGATCTCAGATCACTGCAACCTCCACCTCCCAGGCTCAAGCAATTCTCATGCCTCAGCCTCTCAAGTAGCTGGGACTACAGGTGCTCACCACCACGACTGGCTAATTTTTTTGTATTTTAGTAGAGATGGAGTTTCACCATGTTTCCCAGAGTGATCTCGAACTCCTAAGCTCAGTTGATCTGCCTGTCTTGGCCTCCCAAAGTTCTGGGATTACAGGTGTGGGTCACTGTGCCCAGCCAATTTTTATGTTTTTGGTTTTTTTCTTAACAGAGACAGAGTCTTACTGTGTTGCCCAGGCTGGTCTCAAACTTCTGGCCTTAAGCAGTCCCCCTGTCTCAGCCTCCCAAAGTGCTGAGATTACAGACGTGAGCCACCTCATCCAGCCAGGCTACACATTTTTATGCAGATTCAGAGCCACTCCGTCCTATGTTTTTATTTTAGAGGAAAAGACTCCTTGGCAAAAACGAACGATCAAACGAGCTTATTTGAAAACCTCTCGTTTATCTACCCCAATTCTTCAATGCATATGAGGAGACTGAGGCCCAGAGAGTGGCAGTTAGTCCACAACCACTCAGTGAGTTTTTGGCAGTGGAGACTACAGCCTCGTTGCCACCTAAAGAAATGATGTGTCCTTCTCAGCACATTGGATTGGGGTTTTCATGATATTGATATGTCTTTCTCTCAGTGATGTTAATCTTTTGTTTTGTTTTATTCTTTGAGACAGGATCTTGTTCTGTTTCCCAGGCTCCAGTGTAATCACAGCTCACTACAGCCTCAAACTCCTAAGCTCGAGCAATCCTCCCGCCTTAGCCTCCCAAGTAGCTGGGGTTCCAGGCGCACGCCACCATGCCCAGCTATTTTTGTTGTTGTTGTTGTTTATTTGTAGAGTCAAAGTCTCACTCTGTTGCCCAGGCAGGTCTCAAACTACTGGCCTCAAGCAATCCTCCCACCCTGGCCGCCGAAGTGCTCGTTTTACAGATATGAGCCACCACACCCGGCAATGTGAATCTTTATTACTTTGGTGGTTTTTTGTTTGTTTGTTTGTTTGTTTTGTTTTATTTGGTTTTTTTAGACAGAGTTTTACTCTCGTCGCCCAGACTGGAGTGCAATGGCGCAATCTCAGCTCACTGCAACCTGTGCCTCCTGGGTTCAAGAAATTCACCTGTCTCAGCCTCTCAAGTAGCTGGGATTACAGGCGCCTGCCACCACACCCAACTAATTTTTGTATTTTTAGTAGAGATGGGGTTTCACCATTTTAGCCAGACTGGACTCAAACTCCTGACCTCAGGTGATCCATCTGCCTCGGCCTCCCAAAGTGCTGCGGTTACAGGTGTGAACCATTGCACTTGGCCATCTCTTTTACTTTGAATGATGTCTGCCAAGTTTCTCTACTTGAAAGCCATGATTTTTCCTTTTGTTATTAATACATATCTTGGGGGAGATACTTTGAGACTGTGCAAATATTCCGTATCTACTAAAACTTCTAACCTCTAATTTTAACATGCATCAGTGCATCTTATCTGCAACAATTATTACTGTGTTTAACATGATTTCTATTTCCTTCTTTTCTTTTACTTACAGTAACCAGGATTCTTCTGTAAGGAACAGTTATACCTTCTCTCTATTTATTTGTGTATTCAATTGTTTACTTATACCAGTATGGACACATAGATATGTATTTTATTGGGTTATATCTGAATAGTGTCACTATTTATTTTGTTGCTCAAGTTGTTTGAGTATTGGCCATTGGGGCCTCTTTGAGGTTGGCTCTTGGGCCTTTTCAAAATGCTCTCTTCTTTTTTAAGCAATTTCTAACTTTCTGGCACTACAAGATGCTCCGGGTCCATCTTGTATTATCCCTTCCCTATACTAGAATCAAACACTTCTAAAAGATGCTCTGGTTCCTTTTATTGAAGAATGATACTTAGAAACAAAATTTAGAGCATTAGGTGTACCCATTGTCACTAGGGTGTCATTGCTTCTAGGCCACCTCAGCAAACAGAACTTAGAAATATATAATGTATTCTTCTCCATGCATATACACATACTTGTATTTATGTCTGTATCTGTCCATGCATATACACATACTTGTATTTATGTCTGTATCTGTCTGTCTATCTACCATCCACCCATCCATCCACCCATGTGTTTGTTGTTCTTAAGTAAATTCATACTGATACCTCTCATTCCAATTCATCATTGCAAGGTTCATTCTAGCCTTCTCCTTTCCTTAATTGTAGTTTCTTTTTCCAACAGTGAGAAATCTGGCCTGTATTATCTAAAATACACTTACTTATCTGTTCAACTTTTCTATACACATAAAGTAGTTTCAGAATTGCAAACTCACACTCCCATGAGAAACAAATTTACTAACCAGAGTACTGCATTCATGTGCAATTCTTTTTCTCTTTATCTTTACATTATCTAGTGAAACATTGAATATTTTACAAGGTAACTTAGGTTCACTTTTTTTCTTTCCCACTTTTTTAGTGTGCTTATGTCATTCATCTGTAGTACAGTTAGGTTCATTTGTTGTAGTTTGCATTTCATTTTTTGTCTCCCCCACATCCTGTTTTTCCTTTTTAACTTAAACTCGGTGATGAGCTCTATGAATTTTGACAAAATAACTCATTGGGTATTCACCACCGCAATCGTGATACATCCCATTACCCCAAAATTTCCTCACACAGACCCTTTGTAATCCATCTCTTCCTCCAATTCCTACTCCTGACTCCACCCCTATTGTTCTGCCCTTTTAAAAATGTCATATAAATGGTGTCATCAAATATGAAATCTTTTGATTCTGGCTTCTTTCACTTAGAACGATGTATGCAACGGTCATCTATGTTTCTGTGTGTATCAGTAGTGTGATGGTTAATACTGAGTGTTAACTTGATTGGATTGAAGGCTGCAAAGTATTGGCCCTGGGTGTGTCTGTGAGAGTGTTGCCAAAGGAGATTAACATTTGAGTCAGTGAACTGGGAAAGGCAGACCCACCCTCAATCTGGGTGGGCACAACAGAATCAGCTGCCAGTACAGCCAGAGTAAAAGCAGGCAGAAGAACATGAAAAGACTAGACTGGCTGAGTCTCCCAGCCTACATCTTTCTCCCATGCTGCACGCTTCCTACCTTCAAACATCAGACTCCCATTTCTTCAGCTTTGGTACTTGGACTGGCTTCCTAGATCCTCAGCTTGCAGTCAGCCTATTGTGGGACCTCACTTTGTGACAGTGTGAGTCAATACTCCTTAATAAACTTCCCTTTGCCTATCTATCCTATTAGTTCTGTCCCTCTAGAGAGCCCTGACTAATACAGATAGTTTGCTCCTTTACATTACTGAGTGGTATGCCATTGCAAGGAAGCACCCCAGTTTGTTTATTTCTTCCTTGGTTGAAGGACATCTGTGTTGTTTTCAGTTTGGGGCAGTTATGAATAAAGTTGCTATTAAAATTTGTGTACAGGTTTTTATGTGAACATAAGATTTTATTTAGTAAGACTGGGATTGCTGGTTATAGTAAAGTATAAGAAATTTCCAAACTGTCTTCCACAATGATTATATTTACCAGTCCCAAGAGCAGTACATTAGAGTTAAAGTCACTCTACATCCTTGTCAACACTTAGTATTGTCAGTTTTTTTTAATTTTAGCCATTCTAATAGGATTGTAGTGATATCTTATTATAATTTTAATTTGTAGTTTCCTAATGACTAATGGACATTGAGAATCTTTTCATCTGCCTATTTGCTATCTGTATATCTTCTTTGGCGAGTTATCTATTTAGATCTTTTTCTCATTTTAAAAACTGGGTTATTTAGTGTCTTGTTGAACTTTAAAAGTTACTTATGTATATAGGACATAAATTCTTTGTCACAAATGTGATTTGCAGATATTTTATCCCAATATTTGTCTTGTTTTTATTCTCTTAACATGACTATTCCAGAGCAACAGTTTTTAATGTTAATAAAGTCTGATTTTTTTTTTTACGGATCCTGATTTTAGTGTCAAATCTAAAACTTTGCCTAATTCACAGTCTTGAAGATATTGTCCCATGTTTTCTTATAAAAGTTTGATAATTTCACATTTTACATTTATATCTATAATGCATTTTCAGGTTTGTTTGTTTGTTTTTTGTTTTCTATGAAATGTAATGGCTGGATCAAGGTTCACTTCTTTGCATAGGAAAATCCAATCGAACACAATTTCTTGAAAAGATTATTCCTTCTCCATTGAATTTCTTTTGTATCTTTGTCGAAGACATTTCTGTAGGTCTATTTCTGGACTCTATTCAATTCTATTGTTCCATGTGACTATTATTTTATCCATAATTGTCTTGATTACTGTAACTCTATAGTAACTCTTGAAATCAGGTAGTGTGAGTCCTCCAAATTTGTTCTTTTCACAGTTGTTTTGGATCTTCTAGTTTCCTTGCCTTTCCATATAAATTTTAGGAACAACTTAATATCTATTTTTAAAAGCTGGGATTTTAAATAGGGTTGGAGTTAAACTCTAGATCAATTTATGGAGGATTAACATCTTAACAATATTGAATCTTCTAATTTATGATAATGGATATCTCTCCACTTATTTAGGTCTTCTTTTATTTCTTCCCCTGTGTTTTATATCTTACAGCATATAGATCCTATACATATTTTGTTAGATTTACACCTAAGTATTTTATGTTTTGTACTGTGATTAATCTGTTTTATAAATTTTGAATTTCAATTCTACATTGCTGGTATAAAGAAATATATTTGGTTTTTATATATTGAGCTTGTATTCTACATCCTTGCTAAATTCACTTATTTGTGCTAGAAGCTTTTTTTATAAATTATCTGGGATTTTCTACATACATAATTGTATTGTATACAAATACAAGTGTTCTGTTTCTTCCTTTTCAGTCTATATGCCTTTTATTTATTTTTCTTGCCTTATTGCACTGGCTTCCATTATGAGATTGAATAAGAACTGTGAGAGATTACATCTTCCTTATGCCTCATGTTAGAGAGAAAGCATTCAGTTTTTCACCATTAAGTATGATGTCAACTGTAGAAATTTTGTAGCTGCTCTTTTAAGAAAGTATCCTTCTTTGAGTTACACTTTTGTCATGATAGCATAAGGAACTGTATTCTCATTCTGCTTTGAAACTGATGAAAATTATAAAAACTATCCAATCATTTAACACTTCTGGAAATGATATTAAGAGCATACAACAAATGAAAAATCAGTTACTCAAGAAAATCTACTAAAATTCAGTAAGAACAGCAAGAGTCTCTGGAATTTGAACCAACTGCTCTCACCCTTCTTCCTCTCAGCTCAGCAAAATGGAAACTCCACTGTAGATGTCTGCATCTTCCCCCAGCCCTCAGTCAGAAAACTATCTTCTTGGGATGGACAGGACGTCAGCATCCCTCCTTTTGCCTTCAGCTAGCTGTTCTAAGGCTCCCTTCCAGGTGAGTGCAGCTGAGAAGTTGGATGTTGTCCCTGCCTCTTCCCACTCCCCACTCATGGGTTGGAAGCTCTACCACAAGTGTGATGTGCTGGGAATGCTGTAGTTTAGATTACCTTCACCCTGGCTCATTTGTAGTTCACAAATCCAAGCCAGGAGAGGCAAACCAAACTTCTCTCCTGCAGAGAGAAGTGTACCATTGTTTCAACTCTCATCTTCAGAGCTATGGATGACAGATTTTTGCCTAGGGGAAGAAGCAAGACATAAAAAAGAGCTCTGAATCTTTTTTCAAAGAAACCAACATCATTTGTAACATGGTACGGACTTCAAGCCTAAGGCCACCACTCAAAAACAATGGAGGTTGTGGTAAAAGGCAATTGAAAGGAGATTGGCAGAATCACTGGAGATATATGCTAAACTGTAGGCCAGTTAGTTTGCTAGAAAGATTCAGGCAGAAAGACAAGTGAGAGGACCTCCTAGGGTCAGAACAAATCTCACACATTGACCTCAATAACTATCCCTTCAAAGGGACTCCAACTTTATTGGATCCGTTTACTCCAACTTATGTTCAAGGAAATTTTTAAAAAACAGTGAAGTAGCAATCAGCTGGCAATTAGTGGTGATTGTCTGCTGGGGTGGCTGGGGAAAGAGACAGTCAAAGTGAGTCCTTCCAAAGCCACTATCATCCCAGGGTGACTGTAGTCATACCCAAGGCTGCCCCCTAGCCCCCAAGGAGTGACATCAGAAGCTTCATACTGTGGGAGGTGGGAAACAATAGACTTCATTAAAACAATCCAGCCAGTCATCAAAAAAATAAACAAAAATTTAAAAGCCCCAAAGGGGGAAACATCAATATGCAGAGTTGCTACAATATATTATTTAAAATGTCCAGTTTACAAAAAAATTAAAACATGCAAAGCAAACATAAAAGTATAACACATACACCAGAACAAAAAACAAGTAACAGAAACTGCTTGTGAGAATGACCAGATGTCTTTAGCATGAATGGTTGTTGAATTTTGTCAGAGGCCTTTTCTGCATCTATTGAGATAATCATGTGGTTTTTGTCTTTGGTTCTGTTTATATGCTGGATTACGTTGGTTGATTTGTGTATGTTGAACCAGCCTTGCATCCCAGGGATGAAGCCAACTTGATCATGGTGAATAAGCTTTTTGATGTGCTGCTGGATTCGGTTTGCCAGTGTTTTATTGAGGATTTTTGCATCAATGTTCATCAGGGATATTGGTCTAAAATTCTCTTTTTTTGTTGTGTCTCAGCCAGGCTTTCGTATCAGGATGATGCTGGCCTCATAAAATGAGTTAGGGAGGATTCCCTCTTTTTCTATTGATTGGAATAGTTTCAGAAGGAATGGTACCAGCTCCTCCTTGTACCTCTGGTAGAATTCGGCTGTGAATCCATCTGGTCCTGGACTTTTTTTGGTTGGTAAGCTATTAATTATTGCCTCAATTTCAGAGGCTGTTATTGGTCTATTCAGAGATTCAACTTCTTCCTGGTATAGTCTTGGGAGGGTGTATGTGTGAAGGAATTTATCCATATCTTCTAGATTCTCTAGTTTATTTGCATAGAGGTGTCTATAGTATTCTCCGATGGTAATTTGTATTTCTGTGGGATCGGTGGTGATATCCCCTTTATCATTTTTATTGCATCTATTTGATTCTTCTCTCCTTTCTTCTTTATTAGTCTTGCTAGTGGTCTATCAATTTTGTTGATCTTTTCAAAACACCAGCTCCTGGATTCATTGATTTTTTGAAGGGTTTTTTGTGTCTCTATTTCCTTCAGATGGGACGTACCTCAAAATAATAAGAGCTATCTATGACAAACCCACAGCCAATATCATACTGAATGGGCAAAAACTGGAAGCATTCCCTTTGAAAACTGGCACAAGACAGGGATGCCCTCTCTCACCACTCCTATTCAACATAGTGTTGGAAGTTCTGGCCAGGGCAATCAGGCAGGAGAAATAAATAAAGGATATTCAATTAGGAAATTAGGAAGTCAAATTGTCTGTATTTGCAGATGACATGATTGTATATTTAGAAAACCCCATCATCTCAGCCCAAAGTCTCCTTAAGCTGATAGACAACTTCAGCAAAGTCTCAGGATACAAAACCGATGTGCAAAAATCACAAGCATTCTTATACACCAATAACAGACAAACAGAGAGCCAAATCATGAGTGAACTCCCATTCACAATTGCTTCAAAGAGAATAAAATGCCTAGGAATCCAACTTACAAGGGACGTGAAGGACCTCTTCAAGGAGAACTACAAACCACTGCTCAATGAAATAAAAGAGGATACAAGCAAATGGAAGAACGTTCCATGCTCATGGGTAGGAAGAACCAATATTATGAAAATGGCCATAATGCCCAAGGTAATTTATACATGCAGTGCCATCCCCATCAAGCTACCAATGACTTTCTTCACAGAATTGGAAAAAACTACTTTAAAGTTCATATGAACCAAAAAAAATCCTGCATTGCCAAGTCAATCCTAAGCCAAAAGAACAAAGCTGGAGGCATCATGCTACCTGACTTCAAACTATACTACAAGGCTACAGTAACCAAAACAGCATGGTACTGGTAACAAAACAGAGATATAGACCAATGGAACAGAACAGAGCCCTCAGAAATAATGCCACATATCTACAACTATCTGATCTTTGACAAACCTGACAAAAACAAGCAATGAGGAAAGGATTCCCTATTTAATAAATGGTGCTGGGGAAACTGGCTAGCCGTATGTAGAAAGCTGAAACTGGATCCCTTCCTTACATCTTATACAAAAATTAATTCAAGATGGATTAAAGACTTAAATGTGAGACCTAAAACCATAAAAACTCCAGAAGAATACCTAGGCAATACCATTCAGCACATAGGCGTGGGCAAGGACTTCATGACTAAAACACCAAAAGCAATGGCAACAAAAGCCAAAATTGACAAATGGGATCTAATTAAACTAAAGAGCTTCTGCACAGCAAAAGAAACTACCATCAGAGTGAACAGGCCACATACAGAATGGGAGAAAATTTTTGCAATCTACTCATCTGACAAACGGCTAATATCCAGAATCTACAGTGAACTCAAATTTACAAGAAAAAAACAAACAACTCAATCAAAAAGTGGGCAAAGGATATGAACAGACACTTCTCAAAAGAAAACGTTTATGCAGCCAACAGACACATGAAAAAATGCTCATCATCACTGGCCATCAGAGAAATGCAAATCAAAACCACAATGAGATACCATCTCACACCAGTTAGAATGGCAATCATTAAAAAGTCAGGAAACAACAGGTGCTGGAGAAGATGTGGAGAAATAGGAATGCTTTTACACTGTTGGTGGGACTGTAAACTAGTTCAACCATTGTGGAAGTCAGTGTGGCGATTCCTCAGGGATCTAGAACTAGAAATACCATTTGACCCAGCCATCCCATTACTGGGTATATACCCAAAGGATTATAAAACATGCTGCTATAAAAACACATGCACACATATGTTTATTGCAGCACTGTTCACAATAGCAAAGACTTGGAACCAACCCAAATGTCCATCAATGATAGACTGGATTAAGAAAATGTGGCACATATACACCATGGAATACTATGCAGCCACAAAAAAGGATGAGTTCATGTCCTTTGTAGGGACATGGATGAAGCTGGAAACCATCATTCTCAGCAATCTATTGCAGGGACAAAAAACCAAACACTGCATGTTCTCACTCATAGGTGGGAATTGAACAATGAGAACACATGGACACAGAAAGGGGAACATCACACACTGGGGCCTGTTGTGGGGTGGGGGGAGTGGGGAGGGATAGCATTAGGAGATGTACCTAATGTTAAATGATGAGTTAATGGGTGCAGCACACCAACATGGCACATGTATACATATGTAACTAACCTGCACGTTGTGCACATGTACCCTAAAACTTAAAGTATAATAAAAAAAAGAGAGAGAATGACCAGATGTCAAATTTATCATAAAAAGACTTCAGGGCTTTGGTTCCAAGATGGCTGAACAGGAACAATTCCAGTCTGCAGCTCCCAGCGTGAGCGATGCAGAAGATGGGTGATTTCTACATTTCCAACTGAGGTACTGGGTTAATCTCACTGGGGCTCGTCAGACAGTGGGTGCAGCCCACGGAGCAGGGTGGGGCATCACCTCACCCAGGAAGTGCAAGGGGTCAGGTAATTCCCTTTCCTAGAAAAGGGAAGCCATGACAGACAGTATCTGGAAAATAGGGACACTCCCACCCTAATACTGCACTTTTCCAATGGCCTTAGCAAATGGCACACCAGGAGATTATATCCCATGCCTGGCTCAGAAGGTCCAACGCCCATGGAGCCTCACTCACTGCTAGCACAGCAGTCTGAGATCAAACTGCAAGGCAGCAGCGAGGCGGGGGGGGGGGGGCATCCACTATTGCTGAGGCTTGAGTAGGTAAATAAAGTGGCCAGGAAGCTCGAACTGGGTGGAGCCCACCATAGCTCAAGGAGACCTGCCTGCGTCTGTAGACTCCACCTCTGGGGGCAGGGAATAGCTGAACAAAAGGCAGCAGAAACTTCTGCAGACTTAAACGTCCCTGTCTGACAGCTTTGAAGAGAGTAGTGGTTCTCCCAGCACAGAGTTTGAGATCTGAGAACGGACAGACTGCTTCCTCAAGGGGGTCCCTGACCCCTGAGTAGCCTAACTGGGAGATACCTCCCAGTATGGACTGACTGACACCTCATGCAGCTGGGTGCCCCTCAGAGACAAAGCTTCCAGAGGAAGGATCAGGCAGCAACATCTGCCGTTCTGCAATATATGCTGTTCTGCAGCCTCCGCTGGTGATACCCAGGCAAACAGGTCTGGAGTGGACCTCCAGAAAACTTCAACAGACCTGCAGCTGAGGGTCCTGACTGTTAGAAGGAAAACTAACAAACAGAAAGGACATCCACACCAAAACCCCATCTGTACATCACCGTTATCAAAGACCAAAGGTAGATAAAACCACAAAGATGGGGAGAAACCAGAACAGAAAAGCTGAAAATTCTCAAAATCAGAGCACCTCTTCTCCTCCAAAGGATCACAGCTCCTTGCCAGCAATGGAACAAAGCTGGATGGAGAATGACTTTAAAGAGTTGAGAGAATAAGGCTTCAGACGATTGGTAATAACAAACTTCTCCAAGCTAAAGAAGGATGTTTGAACCCATCACAAAGAAGCTAAAAACCTTGAGAAAAGATTAGACAAATGGCTAACTGGAATAAGCAGTGTAGAGAAGTCCTTAAAGGACCTAATGGAGCTGAAAACCATGGCACAAGAACTACGTGACACAAGCACAAGCTTCAGTAGCCGATTTGATCAAGTGGAAGAAAGGGTATCAGAGATTGAAGATCAAATGAATGAAATGAAGTGAGAAGAGTAAAAAGAAATGAACAAAGCCTCCAAGAAATACGGGACTATGTGAAAAGACCAAATCTACATCTGATTGGTGTACCTGAAAGTGACAGGGAGAATGGAACCAAGTTGGAAAACACTCTTCAGGATATTATCCAGGAGAACTTCCCCAACCTAGCAAGGCAGGCCAACATTCAAATTCAGGAAATACAGAGAATGTCACAAAGATACTCCTCGAGAAGAGCAACCCCAAGACACATAATTGTCAGATTCACCAAAGTTGAAATGAAGGAAAAAATGTTAAGCGCAGCCAGAGAGAAACTTCAGGTTACCCACAAAGGGAAGCCCATCAGACTAACAGCGGATCTCTAGGCAGAAATTCTACAAGCCAGAAGAGAGTGGGGGCTAATATTCAACATTCTTAAAGAAAAGAATTTTCAACTCAGAATTTCATATCCAGCCAAACTAAGCTTCGTAAGTGAAGGAGAAATAAAATCCTTTACAGACAAACAAATGCTGAGAGATTTTGTCACCACCAGGCCTTCCTTACAAGAGCTCCTGAAGGAAGCACTAAACATGGAAAGGAACAACCAGTACCAGCCACAGCAAAAACATGCCAAATTGTAAAGACCATCCAGGCTAGGAAGAAACTGCATCAACTAACGAGCAAAATAACCAGCTAACATCATAATGACAGGATCAAATTCACACAAAACAATGTTAACCTTAAATGTAAATGGGCTAAATGCTCCAATTAAAAGACACAGACTGGCAAATTGGATAAAGAGTCAAGACCCATCAGTGTGCTGTATTCAGGAGACCCATCTCATGGGCAGAGACACACATAGGCTCAAAATAAAGGGTTGGAGGAAGATCTACCAAGCAAATGGAAAACAAAAAAAAAGGAGGGGTTGCAATCCTAGTCTCTGATAAAACAGACTTTAAACCAGAGAAGATCAAAAGAGACAAAGAAGACCATTACATAATGGTAAAGGGATCAATTCAACAAGAAGAGCTAACTATCCTAAATATGTATGCACCCAATACAGGAGCACCCAGATTCATAAAGCAAGTCCTTAGTGACCTACAAAGAGACTTAGACTCCCACACAATAATAACAGGAGACTATAACACCCCACTGTCAACATTAGACAGATCAACAAGACAGAAAGTTAACAAGGATATCCAGGAATTGAACTCAGCTCTGCACCAAATGAACCTAATAGACATCTACAGAACTCTCCACCCCAAATCAACAGAATATACATTCTTCTCAGCACCACATCACACTTATTCCAAAATTGACCACATAGTTGGAAGTAAAGCTCTCCTCATTACTCCTCAGCAGTAAAGCTCTCCTCAGGAAGTAAAGACAAGAAATTATAACAAACTGTCTCTCAGACCACAGTGCAATCAAATTAGAACTCAGGATTAAGAAACTCACTCAAAACTGCTCAACTACATGGAAACTGAACAACCTGCTCCTGAATGACTACTGGGTACATAACGAAATGAAGGCAGAAATAAAGATGTTCTTTGAAACCAATGAGAACAAAGACACAACATACCAGAATCTCTGGGACACATTCAAAGCAGTGTGTAGAGGGAAATTTAGAGCACTAAATGCCCACAAGAGAAAGCAGGAAAGATCTAAAATTGACACCCTAACATCACAATTAAAAGAACTAGAAAAGCAAGAGCAAACACATTAAAAAGCTAGCAGAAGGCAAGAAATAACTAAGATCAGAGCAGAACTGAAGGAGATAGAGACATAAAAAAACCCTTCAAAAAATCAATGAATCCAGGAGCTGGTTTTTTGAAAAGATCAACACAGTTGATAGACCACTAGCAAGACTAACAAAGAAGAAAAGAGAGAAGAATCAAATAGATGCAATAAAAAATGATACAGGGGATATCACCACCAATCCCACAGAAATACAAACTACCATCAGAGAATACTATAAATACCTCTATGCAAATAAACTAGAAAATCTAGAAGAAAAGGATAAATTCCTGGACACATACACCCTCCTAAGACTAAACCAGGAAGAAGGTGAATCCCTGAATAGACTGATAACAGGTTCTGAAATTGAGGCAATAATTAACAGCCTGCCAACCAAAAAAAGTCCAGGACCAGACAGATTCACAGCTGAATTCTACCACAGGTACAAAGAGGAGCTGGTACCATTCCTTCTGAAACTATTCCAATCAATAGAAAAAGAGGGAATCCTCCTTAATTCATTTTATGAGGCCAACATCATCCTGATACAAAAGCCTGGCTGAGAAACAACAAAAAAAGAGAATTTTAGACCAATATCCCTGATGAACATCAACGCAAAAATCCTCAATAAAATACTGGCAAACCGAATCCAGCAGCACATCAAAAAGCTTATCCACCATGATCAAGTTGGCTTCATCCCTGGGATGCAAGGCTGGTTCAACATATGCAAATCAATCAACGTAACCCAGCATATAAACAGAACCAAAGACAAAAAACACATGACTATCTCAAAAGATGCAGAAATGGCCTTCAACAAAATTCAACAGCCCTTCATGCTAAAAGCTCTCAATAAACTATTGATGGGACATACCTCAAAATAATAAGAGCTACCTATGACAAACCCACAGCCAATATCATCCTGAATGGGCAAAAACTGGAAGCATTCCCTTTGAAAACTGGCACAAGACAGGGATGCCCTCTCTCACCACTCCTATTCAACATAGAGTTGGAAGTTCTGGCCAGGGCAATCAGGCAGGAGAAATAAATAAAGGATATTCAATTAGGAAATTAGGAAGTCAAATTGTCCGTATTTGCAGATGACATGATTGTATATTTAGAAAACCCCATCATCTCAGCCCAAAGTCTCCTTAAGCTGATAGACAACTTCAGCAAAGTCTCAGGATACAAAACCGATGTGCAAAAATCACAAACATTCCTATATACCAATAACAGACAAACAGAGAGCCAAATCATGAGTGAACTCCCATTCACAATTGCTTCAAAGAGAATAAAATGCCTAGGAATCCAACCTACAAGGGACGTGAAAGACCTCTTCAAGGAGAACTACAAACCACTGCTCAACGAAATAAAAGAGGACACAAACAAATGGAAGAACATTCCATGCTCATGGATAGGAAGAATCAATATCGTGAAAATGGCCATAGTGCCCAAGGTAATTTATAGATTCAATGCCATCCCCATCAAGCTACCAATGACTTTCTTCACAGAATTGGAAAAAACTACTTTAAAGTTCATATGGAACCAAAAAAAAGCCCACATTGCCAAGACAATCCTAAGCCAAAAGAACAAAGCTGGAGGCATCATGCTACCTGACTTCAAACTATACTACAAGGCTACAGTAATCAAAACAGCATGGTACTGGTACCAAAACAGAGATATAGACCAATGGAACAGAATAGAGCCCTCGGAAATTATACCACACATCTACAACCATCTGATCTTTGACAACCCTGACAAAAACAAGCAATGGAGAAAGGATTCCCTATTTAATAAATGGTGCTGGGAAAACTGGCTAGCCATAAGTAGAAAGCTGAAACTGGATCCCTTCCTTACACCTTATACAAAAATTAATTCAAGTTGGATTAAAGACTTAAATGTTAGACCTAAAACCATAAAAACCCTAGAAGAAAACCTAGGCCATGCCATTCAGGCCATAGGCATGGGCAAGGACTTCATGACTAAAACACTAAAAGCAATGGCAACAGAAGTCAAAATTGACAAATGGGATCTAATTAAACTAAAGAGCTTCTGCACAGCAAAAGAAACTACCATCAGAGTAAACAGGCAACCTAAAAAATGGGAGAAAATTTTTACAATCTACCCATCTGACAAAGGGCTAATATCCAGAATCTACAAAGAACTTAAACAAATTTACAAGAAAAAATCAAACAATTCCATCAAAAAGTGGGCAAAGGATATGAACAGACACTTCTCAAAAGAAAACGTTTATGCAGCCAACAGACACATGAAAAAATGCTCATCATCACTGGTCATCAGAGAAATGCAAATCAAAACCACAATGAGATACCATCTCACACCAGTTAGAATGGCAATCATTAAAAAGTCAGGAAACAACAGGTGCTGGAGAAGATGTGGAGAAATAGGAACGCTTTTACACTGTTGGTGGGACTGTAAACTAGTTCAACCATTGTGGAAGTCAATGTGGTGATTCCTCAAGGATCTAGAACTAGAAATACCATTTGACCCAGCCATCCCATTACTGGGCATATACCCAAAGGACTATAAATCATGCTGCTATAAAGACACATGCACACGTGTGTTTACTGCAGCACTATTCACAATAGCAAAGACTTGGAACCAACCCAAATGTCCATCAATGATAGACTGGATTAAGAAAATGTGGCACATATACACCATGGAATACTATGCAGCCATAAAAAAGGATGAGTTCATGTCCTTTGTAGGGACATGGATGAAGCTGGAAACCATCATTCTGAGCAAACTATCGCAAGGACATAAAACCAAACACTGCATGTTCTCACTCATAGGTGTGAACTGAACAATGAGAACACTTGGACATAGGGTTGGGAACATGACACACCAGGGCCTGTCGTGGGGTGGGGGAAGGGGAGACGGACAGCATTAGGAGATATACCTAATGTAAATGATGAGTTAATGGGTGCAGCACACCAACATGGCACATGTATACATATGTAACTAACCTGCACATTGTGCACATGTACCCTAGAACTTAAAGGATAATTTTTAAAAAGACTTCAAAATAGCCGTTATAAATATGTTCAAAGAACTGAAAGAAACCATGACTAAAGAAGTAAAGAGAAATATATTATAAGGTCATATTAAATAGGGACTATTCATAAAGAAATATAAGTTATTTTAAAATAACCAAGTGAAAATTCTGAAATTAAAAAGTACGATAACTGAAATGAAAAATACACCAGAGGGGCTCCACAATAGATTTGAACTGGTAGAAAAAATAATTAATGAACTTGAAGACAGATCAATGGAGATTATGCAATCTGAAGAACATAGAGAAAAAATAATTTAAAAATTAACAGAGCCTCTGAGAAGTTGGTGAGAGATCATTATGCACACCAACATACATGTAATTGGAGTACTACACATAGAGGAGAGACAAAGAAGCAGAAAACAACATTCAAGGAAATAATGGCTGAAGATGTCCAAAATTCATTGAAAATTAATCTACCCATCTAGAAAATTTAATGAACTCCCAAGTAGGTAGGATTAACACAAAGAAATCCAGACACATCACAGTAAAAAAAAAAAAACTGCTAAAAGTGAAAGAGAAGAAGAAAATCTTGAAAGCAGCAAGAGAAAAATGACTCATCACTTACAACAAAACCCCTGTAAGTTTAAGAACTGACTTTTTAACAGAAACAAAAAAGGCCAGAATACAGTGCTAAAACTGCACAAAGAAAAAAAAAAAAAACCTGTCAACCAAGAATTCTGTATCCAGCAAAGCTATCTTCCAAAACTAAAGATTACATAAATGTATTCCCAGATAAACAAAAGCAGAGAGAATTTGCTGCTAACAGGCTTACCTTACAACAAGTCCTAAGTTGGGAAGTTGTTCAGGTTAAAAGCATCCACAAGAAAAAACAATACTAGTAAAAGTGATCATATAATTACAGAATGCATTATAGATGTATACTCTTCTCCTTTCTTCTCTTAAGAGGTTTAAAAAGCAACTGTATAAAACAATATTTACATAATTTATCACTTGGCCTATAGAATATAGAAAGAAAATATACAACATGATAAACAAACCAGACCTAATACACATCTATAGAACACTGTATTCAACAATGAGATCTATTTGGGGGAGTATTGTCATCCTAATATTTGGTCTTGCAATACACCAAAATGGGATGTTTTCCATTTATTTAGATCTTTTAAAATTCCTTTCAACAATGTTTTGTAGTTTTCAGCGTATAAGTTTTTCATTTATTTTATTGTCTATTCTAATTTTATTCCTTTTGATGCTACTGTAAATGGAATTGTTTACTTAATTTCTCTTTCTAATTCTTCATCACTAGAGTATAGGACTGCAATTAATTTCTGTATATTGATCTTGTATCCTACACTCTTGCTAGACTTGTTAGTTCCAGCAGTTTTTAGTGGATTCCTTAGAATTTTCTATGCACAAGATCATGTTATCTATGACTAAAGATAGTTTTACTTTTTTATTTTCCATCTGAATGCCTTTTATTTTGTTTTATTGACTAATTGTCTTGTGTAGAACTTCTAGTGCCAGGTTGAATAGAAGTGGTGTGAGTGGATATCCTTGTTTTGTGCTCCTTGTTTTAGACAAAAAGTATCGATGTTTCACCATTGAGTATGATAGCTATCGGTTTGAGGTTGAGGAATTTCCTTCCATTTATAGTTTGTTTGGTATTTTTAATGTAAGATGTTGGATTTGGTCAAAATTTTTTTTGTATCTATTAAGAAAATAATGTGGTTTTTCCTTTTTATTCTATTGATATGGTATATTACATTAATTGATTTTTGGATATTAAACCAACTTTGCATTCCTGGGATGAATCACACTTGCTCATGGTAAAGTCTTTTTACATGTTGCTGGATTTGATTTGCCAAAATTTTGTTGAGGACTTTTGCATTTGTATTCATAAGGGATCAGTGCTTTTCTTGTGGTGCCTTTGTCTGGTTTTGGTATCAGGGTAATACTGGCCTCACAGAATGAGTTTGGCAGTGTCCCTTTCTCTTCTATTTTTTTGAAGTTTGTGATGATCTCTCCAAAGTAAACAACAAATATTAATTCTTCTATTTAAAGATTTGGTAGAATTCAGCACTGAAGCTATCTGGCCTGGGATTTTCTTTTTATATAATATTTTAATTATTAATTCAATCTCTACTTGTTCAGATTGTCTATTTATTCTTGAATCCATTTTGGTCTTTCTAGACCACAATCACTTTTTGTCTTTCTAGAAATTGTTCATTTTATGTAAGTTATCTAATTTTTTGGCATACAATTGTTCATAGGAGTTTTTATAAACCTTTTTATTTCTGTAAAGTCAGTAGTAATGTTCCCTTTTTCATTTCTGATTCTAATAATTTTAGTCTTCTTTTTATCAATATACCTAAAGGTTTATCAATTTTGTTTATCTTTTTGAAGCACTAGCTTTTGATTTCATTGATTTTTTTCCTATTGTTTTTCTATTCTCTATTGTGAGAATGGACTAATACAATGTTTGTAATCAAAGTCAAATACAAACAAGTGTTGATGAGGATGTGGATAAATCAGAACCCTCAAACACTGCTGGTGGGAATGTAAAATGGTACAACCACTTTGGAAAAACAGTCTGGCAATTCTCCTAACAGATAAAGCTAGAGTTACCATATGACCCAGAAATTCTATTCCTAGATATATACTCAAGAGAAATGAAATCAGTGTGCACATGCTATTTTTTTATCCTTTTACTTTTAATGTAGCTCTGTATAGTTTCTTGTACAGGCATATTATAAATAGCATATTGTGAGCTTCTTGTACATAGTATATTGTAGATAGCATACTGCTTTTTTATCCAACCTGAAAGTCTCTTCCTTTTGATTGGTGTATTTAGACATACATATTTAGTGTGGTTATTGATTCAAATTGTGTTTTGATTAAAATCTATCTTAGCAGCTTTTTTCAATTAATTTCTTCTGGTTTTATTTCTTTTGTGTCCCATCATTTGAATTACTTATTTTTATAATTCCATTTTATCTCCACCATGGACTGACTATTTTTGCCTCTTATTATTTCATTAGCAGTTGTCATAAAGTTTATAAAATACATTTTTATTTAATCAGAGCCTGTCTCCAAGTAAATTATACTGTTTTACTTGTAGTATTTTACATGTAATATTATACATGCGGTATATTTTACAGGTAGTATTTTACATGTAATACACATGTTTTACATGTGTAAAGACCTTCCAACAGTACTCCTCCAATTATTCCCTCCCATTCTATGTGTTATTACCGTATATTTTACATAGGTATAAATATACAAATAATTACTACTTATTTTTTGCTTCAGACTGTTGTCTTTTAGAGTAATTAAAAAATAAAATAAAATTTATTTTACTTTCATTTATTTTATGTTACTCTTCCAGGTTTTTGTCTGAGACTATCTTCATTTTGCCTGAAGAACTTCCTTTTACTTTTCTTATAGAGCACATCTTCAAGTGATAAATTCTCTAATTTTTCTTTCATGGAGAACCTCTTATGCCTCCCACATTTTGAAACCTATTTTCATTTGGTATAGCATTTAAGGTAGGCAATTCTTTTTTCTTTCAGTACTTTATAGATATCACTCCATTGTCTTCTGCCTTGCACAGACTCTGACAACAAGTGCCTTTGTTATTTCATATTGAATATGGTTTTTTTTCTCCTCGCTGGTTGCCTTCAGGATTTCTTTGTTTTCTGTTTTTTACAGATGGAATTTGACATGCCTACATGTTTTTTAATTTTGTTTTTTGAGGGTAGGTCTATTTATTCTCCTTGGTATTGTCTAAGCATTTTGGATCTGGAGTTTTGTATCTGTCATTAATTTTAGAAAATTCTTGGCCATTATTTCTTCCAATCATTTTTCTGCCCCATTCTTTCTCTTTTCCTTCTGGAATTCCAATAATGCATATGATATATTATTGGTATTGCCCCACAACTCTTGGATGCACTATTGTCTTTTTGTGTATTTGTTTTGTAAATTTTATTTTCTTTGTGCTTCAGTTAGGCAATTTCTTTTGACCTATCTTCAAATTCACTTAGCTGTCAAGCCTGCTGTTCACTCAGCTGTTAATTTTATTTATGAGCCTGTCAAAGGCATTTTGATAGTTAATTTTAGGTGTCAACTTGATTAGGTTTCTTAGTCTGAAGTATAAAAATACCTAGAAACCTAGTAAAGCATTATTTTTGGGTATGTCTGTGAAGGCATTTCCCAAGGAAATTAGCATATGAGTCTGAGTGAGCTACTGGGGTAGAGCCACCCTCAATGTAGGTGGGCATCATCCAATTTGCTGGAGGCCTGGAGAGAATGAAAATAGGGAAGAGGCAAATATGTTGATCTGTCTGCTGGAGCTGACATATATTCTTCCTCTCCTGTCTTTGGACAATTCTGGGCTCATTGCTCTCATGCCTTTGACCTCAGGCTGAGAGTTACACCATCAGCTGTCCTGGTTCTGAAGCCATGCTACCAGCATCCTAGACTCTACAGCTCGCAAACAACCTGTCATGGAACTTCTCAGCCTCCATAATTGTGTGAGCCAATTCCCTTATAACATAGTTTTGATATTTGTCCCCATCCACATCTCATGTTGAATTGTAATTCCCAGTGTTAGAGGTGGGACATGGTGAGAGGTATTTGGGATCATTGGGGTGGATCTCACATGAATGGCTTCAGCCATCCTTTTGGTGATAAGTGAGCTCTTGCTCTGAGTTCACATGAGATCTGGTTATTTAAGTGTGTGGCGCCTCCACCCCCTACTCTCTCTTGATCCTGCTCTGGCCATGTGACATACCTGCTCTCCCTTCACCTTCTGCCATGATTGTAAGCTTCCTGAGGCTTCCCCAGAAGCTGAGCTGATGCCAGCACCATGCTTCCTGTAAATCCTGCAGAACCATAGCCAGTTAAACCTCTTTTCTTCATCAGTTACACAGTCTCAGGTATTTCTTTATAGCAATGCAAGAATGACAACACACCGTAATAGATCCCCCTCATATATCTATATCTATATCTATGTCTATAATCTCCTAGTGGTTTTGTCCCTCTGGGGAGCCCTGACTAAGTCAATTATCAATATTTGTTTCTGTTTTTTATTTCTACCCTTTCCATTTG
Source organism: Pongo abelii (assembly GCF_028885655.2). NCBI lineage: Eukaryota > Metazoa > Chordata > Mammalia > Primates > Hominidae > Pongo > Pongo abelii. Next base: position 35,455,816 of record NC_072005.2, on the reverse strand, counting down.
ATTCTTCTTATAGTTTTCATCTTTCTTCTGGAATTATCCATCTGATTTTGTATGCTGTGCATCTTTTCCATTAAAGCCTTATAAGCTCAGAAATGGGCATAACTTTTTTTTTTTTTTTTGCTGGGTCTTTAATGTGGAGTTTTATATTAATCTTGTTAGGAGTTAGACTGCGTCTGAGGTTTGTTGCTACTATAGTTACCCTCTAGGCACCAGAGGCTTCAAATTCCTCTAGTTGTAACTAGAGTAATAGTTGGTTTTATGGGCTGTAGTTATAGGTTCTGAATCCAGTGCCTTTTCCTACCACTTCCCCAGGGCTAGAGAATTTTTTCCTGTTCTCTTATCCCAGCTGCAATGGACTTTCTTAATGCCCTAAGTGCAACAACAGTCTTTGATGCCCTTTGTCCTGCAAATTAAGGCTTTGCTCCCTAGGAGAGATAGAATAGTCTGAGTAGAGTTTTCTGCCTCTCCTGCGGTGATTATTTTTTCCCTTCCCAAGGCCTGCACAAAGGAAACTTTCTCAAGATCCTTCCCAGTCTTCCCTGTGAGTTCCTGGTGGGGTTTGAGGAGAAGAAGCTTGCAAGAGGCTATACACCTGCCTTCGTTTCTGCAGCTCCATGGGCTTCACATCGTTTCACCAGCCTGTTCTCAGCCTTCACTCATGCATCCACTACTCTAGCTGAATCCTTCCCACCAGTGTCTGATGGCTTCTGCCCTTAGCTAAGCAAGTGCCATGCCCCTGCTTCCCCCAAAGACCCCTGTCACTCTCCAGATTTGGGGTTAGTGTTGTCCTGAGGCCTCGGCTCTCTGACAGGTTCAACAGAGGGTGTGCACTTGTGCATTGTCCATTTCTTTTCCTATTATGCGGGAGGGAGGGATATTTTTCCAAATCTCCACATCTCTCCTTAAGCTTTATAATGTGTGCCTTGAACCTATCAAGCTTTGGGAAGAGGATCTCATCTTAATTTCCTTTTCCCTCAGAATTTTGTCCAACTGAAAGTATTCAAGGGGCTCCACATCCTCTAATGAGTATTTGCCTGAAACACTTTCATCCATTCAGAGACTTTAACAATGGGTATGAGAGCAATGTTCATGATTTCATATTTCTGTAAGGCCTTTGTCATTTAAAGTATTTCTCAATTCTAGCTTTTGCTGTTAGGAGTTGAGAAGGAGTTGCATCTTCCAACCCTAGTACTCCCTGAGTATTCTCTTTTATTCCTGCTTACAAATCAGAAAATTATTTTTAAATTCATCTTTTTCTTCTGATACTTTGCCAAAGGCAGCAAACAAGCACCACCACACACCATGAACATTCCATCCCCAAAACTCTCCCCAAGAACTGCAAGTTTCCATTCTGTCTCCTGAATTAGTGCACGTGATAGTTTTGCCAAATGTTTTACTACATCATCACATAGTTTGCCATCTTTCCAGCCTCTGGTAAATTTCTTCACTGCTCAATACCCTAACACAAAGTCAATGCCATACATTTTAGGTTTGGGTTTTGGTAAGACCTCATTTCTGATACTGATGTCCACATCACACAGAATAGGCTAAGTTATGTTGTGTCAATGAACAATCCTCAAATATCTGTGGTTTCTAATAACTAATGTTTGCTTCCATTGTTCATGCTAATCATGGGCTGGCTGGCCAAGGGCTCTACTCCTGGGCCTCTCTACTCCAGTCTCAGGCTGCAAGAACATCCATTGCCTGGAATTCTTAAGGTTTCCACCAAGAAGTGACACACTTGGTTTCCATGGTCACTGGCCATGGCAAATCACACAGCACACCTAATTGTGTCAGAGGCATGTGAACCAGAGTAACTCCATCTTGAATAGGGGCTGGATAAAATGAGGCTGAAACCTACTGGGCTGCATTCCCAGATAATTATGGCATTCTATGTCACAGGATGAGATAGGAGGTCAGCACAAGATACAGGTCATAAAGGCTTTGTTGATAAAACAGGTTGCAGTAAAGAAGCGGGCCAAATCCCCCCAAATCCAAGATGGCCTCTGGTCGTCCTCACTGCTACAGTCCCACCAGCTCAGGAAGTTACCCTCTATGGTCTAAAAAGGGGAGGCATGAGTAATCCACCCTTGTTCAGCATATCATCAAGAAATAACCATAAAAATGGGCAACCAGCTCCCCTCAGAGCTGCTCTGTCTATGGAGTAGCCATTCTTTATTCCTTTGCTTTCTTAATAAACTTGCTTTCACTTTACTCTACAGACTTGTCCCGAATTATTTCTTGAGCGAAATCCAAGAACTCTCTCCTGGGGTCTAGATCAGGACCCCTTTCCTGTAACAATTGCAAGGAAGCAAGCAGAAGCAATTTTACTCACAACAGAGAATCAGAAACATCTGGAGTCAGAAGGGACCTCCATGCCCCATATAAGACTCATACTTATCTCTCCCTCACTCCCAGTTCCAGTGTTTGGGATTTTATTCCACTCCTAGCTCTAGGAGTGAGAATGTAGCCAATCAGAACATTAGATCCCCCTGACCATGGTGACTGGCTTAGAACTGGGCACATGACCCAAGTTGGTCCAGTGACCCATGATTCAGACCCTCTTTTGATACTGTTGTTGACAGTCAAACTTTGTAAAATATTTGAAGAGATGTATTGTGAGCCAAATATGAGTGACCAATGGCCTGTGACACATCCCTCAGGAGATCCTGAGAACATTCACCCAAGGTGGTCAAACCACAACTTGGTTTTATGCATTTTAAGGAGACATAAAGCATCAGTCACTGTATGTAAAATGTACATTGGTTGGGTCCAGAATGTAGAGATAACTGGAAGCAGAGAGCTTCCAAGTCATAGGTGGATTCAAAGATTTTCTGATTGGCAATTGGTTGAAAAAGTTATTATCAATAGAAAGAAATGTGTGGGTTACGATAAGGTGTGGAGCCTGAGGTTTTATCATGCAAATGATGTCTCCAGGTATCAGGCTCCAGAGAGAATAGATTGTAAATGTTTCTTATCAGACTTTAAAGAGTCTGTCTCTCAGTAATTCCCAAAGGGAGGAGGGTATCATGAGGCATGTCTGGCTCCCCTTTCCCATCATGGTTTGAACTAGCTTTTCAGGTTAACTTTGGAGTGCCCTTGGCTGAGAGGAGGGGTCCATTCAGATGGTTGGGAGGCCTTAGAATTATATTTTTGGTTTACATTGTTGAGATAGCATGTCTTTCTGATAAACTTGGGAGCATGAGAATAGGAGCCTGGAACTGCCTGAGGCTACAAAGTGCACAGAGCCTTGCCTGAAGGTTTCCCAACTGAGAAGCAGAAATGGAGGAGAGGCGCAGCAAAAAAGGAGGCAGGAGAACCAGAGAGAAAGTGAAGTGAGAGAGAGACAAGAAAGGGGAAGGAGAAAGTGTCTGCACCCAGCCATCCCTGACCCACCCTAGGCCTTTGCAGTTATGAAAGCTGGTGCATCCCTTTTTGGCTTGAAATGGATGTTGTTGCTTACAACCACTAGAGCCTTGAAGACTGGGCTGCACTTCTGCCAGGTGGCTGTTCACTTCTTGTCCCTGGAAGGCTCTATGCAAGCCAGGACCTATCCCCGAAGGACCTGCATCCTCGTAGGATACTGTCTTGGCAAGAGGGTGAAAGCAACCTACATTCACCTCAGGAGAGTGCATCGGCCAAAGATACAGTGTGATAGATATGCAGGACCAACCTTTGGCCGTCAGGTTTAAAAGGCACCAAATCAATAGAAAGTCATTAAAAATCAATCCTGTGACAATGGATGCTCTGGCGTGCTTGCCCTCACTCACCACTTCCAGCCTCTAATGCTTGAATCATTTCCCATTGATATGCGTAGCATATGCCAATTTAAATTTATTGGAGCACTTCACATTTTTAAGTGCTTAAATTTGGAAAAGATGAGCTTTATGGGGCCAGCATCGTGTGGAATGATCAGAAATGTTAAGAATGGGTTGCACTTCTTGTCATTTACAAAAGGTTAAAGAGTTGAGTTTATGAAATTCAAAATGATTTAAAATCATGGAATTGCTTTAGTCCGGTGGCAGTATTTGAATTTGGGAATTCGCAGGAAGCCTAGTTTACCTTCCAGCTTACCCAGAGTGACCCTCCAAATTTAAGAAACCAGGGCCTGCCCCAGCAGGGGAGTCACCCAACAGATAATTCAAACATAAATTCTGTGCTTACTTCTCAAATTGTCATTGAATTTATAAGCAACCTGGGCTTAAAATAAGCACGATATATGATGATTTCAAATATTTAGCAAAACTCATATTCTTCAAAGAATTCCAATCTCTCAAATGAAAACTCATTTAAAAATGTGAAGTGATTTTAATTGGTCTTCTCTCCAGGCTGGAAATATCTTATTTCACTTTTAAGAACATTAATTTTTTTGTTTTGCCCTGCTTGTTAAGGACGCATATGTAAAGTTACTGCAATCAGCCCTGTGATTTCAGGAATCGAATCTCTGGGTCTCACACAGTAAACACTGATCAATCTGCAGAATTTCAAACTGCTGCCACAAACAGGTGATCACTGTCATGTTACCTCGTCGCTCTAGTGCTGCAGCACCCAATCCACTTCTGACACTTAGTACCAGGGATATTAAAACACAATCATGACTGAAGAGGGAAGCAGCTCCTCTCTCCAGGCAGCATGAGAAGCAGAGGACTTGCGGGCGCAGAAGGCAGGCTGTCCCTTTACCTATGAGCTTCTTTTGAGCTTCTTTTGGTCCAGCATTCTATCTCAACATTCTCGCTCTGAATTTTACTTGGGCTAACCTGGAGAATTTCATCCCAACAAGGATCCTGTGCTTGAACGTAGCTTAGCCATCAGTGCCAAGGTCCAAATTTACTAATCTGGTCCTTATAAAAAAAGATGTTCACTTTAAAATAGATGAACATTCCCTAACTTTAAATCATGAATTTTAAAAGCTCACATTTTAGGAGGGTGATCAAAAGTGAAACACACATGAAACCAGGATATCGAAATCTAAACACAGAGATTTATCAAACGCAAGGTGCCTGTCCACTCAGTAGATTTCTCTTGTGGTTTCTCAGAGTGTCCTCCTGCCGAACCTTAAATATAGAGTCCTCCTGGGACATGTGAAACTCAACAGATGCCTTCTGGAGGGGCGTGGCTTTGGGGATGTACCTGGCTGTCTCAGTGCCAGGTAAGTTCTCACCTCACAGCCCCAGCAATCTAGCCTGCCCAAGATGTTTGGTAGATCTGGCACTAAATGAGTCTCAACAATGGAATTGACCCCATTGTTTGGTTTTCACCCCAACTCCCAGGGTTGCTCAAGCCCTGGCCCTGCCTGGTCCGTTCTCTGCATCTCCAAGGTAGTCAGCTCCCTTCTCTGTCCAGCCAGTTCAGCAGAGCAGCCTCTTTCTCCAGACTCTCACCCTGCACTTCACAAAGCCAGGCAGTGACAAAAGCCAGTCCCCACTCCTGTGGCAATACAGCAGCCCTCAGAGATCCCGCTCCGTGCTTGGGGGTTACAGAGCCACCAGCTTTCCATCTCTTCGCCAAGTTCCCCAAGATGCTTGAAGCTGGGACAAAAGAGGGAAAAAATACCTTCGATCTAGGGAGGCGCTTTATCAAAAAAATTCCACAAGAAATTGGTTGTTACCTGTGGATAACAACTGGTTTGTTAGCTAATAGCTGGGGGCAACGCCAAGGCCAGTTATAGCTCCAGCTGTCCAGTCATTAACCACCGTAAAGACTGATTTTGAGGAGGTTATTGCCGTGATAAAATATCCTCAAAAGATTATAACAGCAATAGTGTATGGGAAAAAAAAGTCATAGTGGCTATCGTATGACTGAATGGCTGCATTTGAAAAATTGGCCGCTCCCTGGCGGTTCATAACCGATTTTCCACCAGTCAAAAGCAAGTTGTGCTCTGTTAGGTTTATTGTACAAGGCAATAAAAATATTGGCCAGGTTAAATTGTCAGCGTGTTATGGCATTAACCATTCTTTTACTGTGTTTAATTTAAGCGTTACGATGATTCATTATGGAAGAACGTGTCCCATGCAAATGAACAGACATTGAGTGTCAAAAATATTCAGCATGTTTTTTTTAAAGCAAAATTAATTTTTATTTGACGGCTTCTGTAGGCGGAGGGACATCTAAGATGTGGCAAAAAGTGTATGTGTACTTTTTTTAAACTGCCATGGCATTCTGAGAGACTGAGTCGTGACAGCGTGGTTTCTCAGGGTGTCCTCCTGCCTGGCCTTAAATATAGAGTCCTCTCGGGGCATGTGAAACTCAACAGATGCCTTCTGGAGGGGCGTGGCTGTGGGGATGTACCTGGCAGTCCCAATGCCAGGTAAGTTCTTACCTCACAGCCCCAGCCCTCTAGCCCATCCAAGACATTTGATACATCTGGCACCAAATGACTCTCAAAGCCACTTTAAAGGTTCCCGAATAAGTCACATTGCAGGGCTGGGATCTGACCTGTCTGTTTGGGCTGCTGGGTGAACTTCCAAGAACAGATGTGGCCTTCCAGAAAGAGCCCTGTAACAACCAAAGCAATAAATGACCAGGATCCCACTTGCCCCTACAGAACGCCCCAGACCTCCCTGCAATGGGAGCTTCCCTCTGTGCCTGAGAGGTGTGTCTGCCCTACAGCCACACTGGTCAGGGGATCGTGTTAGGAAACCCATTAACACTGTCGCTGGCCATTCACTGCAGACATCAAGGATGTAGGTGACACAGGCCAAGGGAACACACAGCAGGAAGTTTGCACGGCACCTGCCACAGACCAAGAGAGCACATTTCACCCTCCCTACTCCTCTCAACCCTCACAGTGCCCTGTCTGCATGCCCTGTGTGGCACATAGCAGTTTCTGCCTTGACTGGGAACAGCTGCTGTCAGATCTTGTCAGCACCCCTCCTACACATCCCCATGAGCTCCTTAAAGACTGGCCTAGCCTGTCCCCTTGAAGCCCAGTTTCCCCCATCTCCCTGTTTTGGTAAGGTCATGTCCAGTGGCCACATGTACACCCCTGGGAATGCAGGGCTCCCACCTATCGCATGTCCCCCACCTGCACACAGTGTGTCTCTGGGAGCCACCAGCCTGTCTCAGAAGCCCTCCAGCTCACTCCCACCTGTCGTGGCTACTGCTTAATGTCACCAGCTCCCTTCTCCGCTCCAGCCCCTCCACAGGGCAGCTTCACCTCTCCCAGGCACTGCCACCCATATACTGTCGCCAATGCATTGGCCCCTTCCAGCAGCCTGAGGGCCAGGGCTCTGTGGCAGAGTGGCAGAGGTGCTCCCTTGTGTCCACTCTGGCAGAGGCACCCCACGCCCTGCACTTAAGAGTCTGCAGGGGTGTGAACAGGGCACCTGCTTTTTTGTTCTCCAACGCACTCAGGCCCTCCCAGCTTCCAGCCACGGCTGGGAATATCCCCTCCTGCCTCCCAGAGGCCCCTTCAAATCTCTGTCAGGGATACCCCAAAGGCAGACTGGGATGGCTCCCTCTCAGAAGCCAGCCCAGTGCCTGGCACCCGGGGGCCTTCAGCAGAGGCTGTTGAGTAGAAGCACACCTGTCTCCCCAGGGACTCCGTGTAAAAGACTGCAGTGGCCCACAGCTCCCAGACTTTCCTGGACACCACAGGCTCCACCCGCAGGAGCAGCCACTGGGTGTCACAGTAGGGGGCTGGGGGAACATGGCGATGTGGAACCAGTGGCAGCCCAGGGCAAAAAGCTGCTGGTCGTGGATTTCAGAGAGTTCTGAGAATGGAAAATCAGTGAGCCTCACTGGCCTGGAAACCTGCTCAGGGCGGTGCTCAGAGACCCCAGGGGACTCTGGAGGGAGACCTGGATTCAGAGGACTCAGAGCCACTGCCCTGGGGAGGTCCCTCCTCAACATCTGGTATCTGGGAACACTCTGAACACACACTCACACGCATTCACTTACACTTACACCTACACACACACACCTACATTCACCTATGCACACATTAACTCACACCTACACATACATACATTCATGCACACTCACACCTACACGCACATTCACTCACACCTACACATACACACATGCATTCACACACCTACACACATCCACTCACTCGCATGTACACACACATTCACCACACACATACACATTCACTCACTGACACCTACGCACATTCGCACTTACACACACACACACATACACTCAGACCTACACACACTCACACACACCTACACATGCATTCACACACATACCTACACACATCCACTCAAACTCACATGTACACACACATTCACTACACACACACACGTTCACTCACTCACACCTACACATATTCACACACATACACACGCATTCACTCACACTCACACCTACACACACATATTCACTCACACTCACACCTACACACGCATTCACTCACACATCTACACACATTCTTACACCTACACACTCACACCTAGACATACACACACATTTACTCAGACACACATCCACTCATACACCTACACATATTCACTCACTCACACCTACACACACGCATTCACTCACACACCTACCTATACACATGTTCACACACACCACACACTTTCACTCACACACCTACACACATGCATTCACTCATTCACACCTACACATACATGCATTCACTCACACACCTACTCACACCTACACACACTTGCACATTCACTCACCTACACTCACATGCATACATTCACTCGCATTCACACCTACATACACACACATTCACACATACCTACACACACTCATTCACTCACACACCTACACACACATGCACATTCACTTGCACTCACACCTACACACAAACACATGAATTTACTCACACTCACACCTACACACATTTACTCACATACACACGTTCACTCAGACTCACACCTACATGCACACACACACATAGACACTGTATCCACTTTCATAGCCAGGGCTGCTAGAGTGAAGAACTACAGACTGGGGGTCTTAACAGACATTTATTTCTCAAGGTTCTGAAGGCTGGAAGGCCAAGTCCGTGGTGCTGCAGATACGTTGTCTGGTGAGGTCCTGACTTGTGGACGGCTGCCTTCCTGGTGAGTCCTCATATGGGGGGTGGGGGGCAGACAGAGAGCTCTGGTGTCTCTTCCTCTTTGTATAAGGGCACTAATCCCATCCTGGGGCTCTACCCTCATGAGCTCATCTCAGCCTAATCACCCCCAAAAGGCCCCTCCTCCTAATACCGGAACACTGGGGACTAGGGCAGGGACTCAGAATTCAGTCCATAACATCCATGTACACGCATGCACCATCACAGTGCACACACATGCTCTACCCACACACACACGGACACACACATGCTGAGTCCTCACACTCGCATGTGCACACACATATACCCATAAGCACAACTGCACACAAATGTGCACACGTGCTCACACATTCATGTATGTGTGCACTCGATCACATGCTCTCACAGAGCCATGCACACACTACACTTAAGCGCATGTGCACATTCTTCTCATAATCATTAATGGAATCAGTGGTTTTTAATGAGCACATGTGGCAAGCCAGGCCCGGTGCTAAGCTGACCAAATCAGAGAAGTCTCTGTTCTTGAAAAGCCCACAGTCTTGTCAAGTAATCACCCAATAAATACATCATTGTCAAGCGGGATGCTCCATGCTGGGCTGTACTGTGAGCTAGGAAGGTGTGGGCAGATCAGGACCAGGTCTGGGGAGGTTTCTGAAGGATGAGCCTGGGAAGCTCAAGGCTCTGTCTGTGCAAACACCTCCAGGCTAGACAGGGTGGAGAAGCGATAGTGCCTGCAGCCTGGTTTGGGTGAGAGACCTCCAGGCACTGTCCCCATCCTGAGGTCACCAAGGTCACCGAGAAGATGCATGCCCTGCCATGCAGCAGGGCTTGGGGGTGGAGCCCGCCTGAGCCAACCACACACAAACGTTTGTCCTGCCTGGCTCAAACTGGGCTCCTTTACCTCTGCTGGTGCCCAGTGGCCAGGGACACTCTGGCCATCTCTCTTCCCAACAGGGTCCAGTCTGCAGGGGGCCAGGGTTCTAGCCAGCTGAGGAGCCTCAATGGAAGGGGTCCAGGCCAGCACCCAGCAGGCAGCCTCTGTGAAGCTTCCATGGCTACCTGCAGCAGAGGTAGCCACCCTGGGCCATGGCAGAAGGAGCCAGGGGACAATCAGCTGATGGACCATGTGAAAGGAAAGGACCTCCTCATTGCTCAGCCTCCTGTGCCTCTCCCGGGCCCACCGCCAGCCCGAGACACTCTGCTTCCTCCAGGTTAGGGTTTCCCTCCCACCTTTTCCCCACCTCTGCCCCCGAATATGCACAGAGAGGAACCAGTCAGGCTCTCTGCCTGCTGGGCCCTGGGGTGGGAGAGCGGCAGAAAGGGCCTCTACCCCTGCCCACCACAGACTTTGTTAAGGGCAGCTGATGGCTCTGTTCCCCACTGTCCCTGTCCCCATGGCCCCTAGGTCCCCAGGTTCCAGACTCCATTGCTCCACATCTATGTCAGCTCCCTCCTCCCTCTGAGCAGGCAGGGCAGTGAGTGGCAGGGTCCCCATGTGGCGGCACGTCCCTTCCCTACAACGATGACACTCACATGCTGGCTTCTAGGCCTGCCTTCCTTCCCTTTGCTGACAGCAGTGTCTGGTGTCTGCTGTGGGAGGGTGCAGGGGACATCCTTCTAGTCATTCAGGAAGACCCTCAGAGGCTGCCGGCAAGCCCAGCTAGGGGTGGAGTGGGAGAGTCTCCGAGGCCAGCCAGGAGTCAGGACACCAGGGTTCTCATCCCAGGTCACAGTTCTCATCCCAGGTGACTGCCCAGGGGCTCAGCAGCCTCTGCTATGAAAAAGCAAGACTCTCCCAGGTCCTCATTGGAGGGGGCTGGGGTAGGGGGAGATACTCTGGGAGGCTGCATCCCTCTGCAGCGAGATTACTGATGCCTCCGCCCAGCAACAGTATTGAACCCTGGTGTGGCTAGAGATGCGGCAGACAGCAAACAGATAGGCCCCTGCCTTCATGGAGCTGAGAGTCCGGAGGGAGAGCCAGATGTAATGGAATAGTCACGCAGGCTACCGTAACATTCCTCTGCTCCAAAGGAGGGTTGGTAGCTGCTGCTGTGGGAGAGCTTTACAGGGGAGGGGACCAGTGAGGTACAGCAGGGGGCCTGGTGGGGGCAGCACTCAGCTGAGCTCTGCAGGGATCATGGGCCTTCATGAGGATGGGACAGAGCCCCACACTGGTGCAGTGATGAGCCGGGAGCAGGGGGCGTGTAGGGAAGAGGGTTGGAAGGCCAGGGCCACACTGAGCTGTGGTGGGGAGGTGAGGATGAGGTTTCATGCCCAGAGCAGTGGGGAGCCACTGGGGTGCTAAGTCAGAGGTCATGCTGCCTGTGAGGGATAGAGGGCACCAGAGATGCCAGGGGCCGCTGGGGCTGCCGAGAAGCTGAGGCTGGGGCTGGGTCCAGGGAGGAGGGTGCAGGGCAGGGGTGGAGACGGCACTGGGACCCTTATTGCTGTGGTGGGGAAGGGGAAGGTTGTCCCACCTTGGAGAAGCCTTAAGAATGGGATGGACAGGTCTTCTGTGTGTAGGTGTCTCCGCATGTGTGTATGTGTGTGTGTGTGCACACATGAGAATTCAGCTTCATGTCTCTACATGCATGAGTGTGTATGTCCACGTGTATGTGTTCATATGTGTGCATTCTCCTGGGTGCTCATGTGCGTATATGCCTTCATCTGTGCCTGTATCCACACGTGTGTGCACATGCATCTAGGGATGGCAGATGCTGGGGAGGGTGACAGGAAGAAGCCAGAGCCCAGTGATGGGATTGGTCTGGGGGCTCTCCCTGCCCCACACTGTCAGACTAGGAGACTGGATTACCTAAAGATCAGGGTTAGGGTTAGGGCCTCCCCCTTGGACCTCCACCCTGAAGTTCTCCAGGCCAGTGGGTGCTTCCCACCCCCAGCAGGTCTGAGCCCAGAGACTGGCAGGTGAACGGCCCAATGTGTTTTCTGAGGGACTTTCGGTGAACCTGAGGATCCCGGGACTAGGGTCCCCATTTGTCTACACCCCACTGTAACCATTCCAACTCAGGGCTGCTTCATAGGCAAAGGAAACCAACAGCAAACAAATGCTTGTTCTACTTGGGTCCAATCCCACCCCCCTGTGAGCAGGGACACTCTAGCTATCTTTCTTTCTAACAGGGCCCAGCCCGGGGGACCAAGCCTCAAGCTGACCAAGGATCATCGATAGAATGGGTCCAGGCAGGCTCCAGCCTGCCCAGGGAGGGCAGCGGTCGCCCCACACATCACCTGCAGGCAGGGTTCCTTCTCCTTGTCAGTGGGGGGCACTACAAGCCCCTTCTGGCCTCCACTCACCCACACAGAACACAGATGTCAGTCCAGTACCTGACCTGGCTGCACCTTCGAAGCACCCACTGCTTCTCTCTGCCTTCCACCTTAACCCATGCACACACATCATTCCGTATCAAGGATTAATTTTATCATTGTATTTTCTAAAAGTGTATTGCAACATGTTGTGTTATATCCTTACGCATTTTGCAACTGTAATACCAAAACAATGAATGAAATGATATATAATTCTTATTATTTTTATTACTAGCCAACTCAATGTTGTACTCGAAAAAGCACAGCCCCAGACAAGTCAATATAATGTATTTCAGCACAGTGGTTTAGCACAATTGACTTCAGGAATATGTCACCCACAAACATAACTATTTTTCTGCTTAGAGAGAGAGGTGAGGGTTGGAGCTATGCTCTTAAATTAAAACCCATCCAATTTCAGACTTAACAAAGCACCATTTCCCCCAGATCTTTCCATGGCAAGCCTGTGAGTATTTGTGGCTTCTCTGCAAAAGCCCACCAGGTCCCCATTCTACTTTGTTCTCAAAGCCCGCGTTTGACTAATTCTGTGCTCCCATAATTGCTAAATCAAAAGAATTTATTATCCCTGAAACTTTAAATGGGAAGGAAATAAGGGGAGGAGGTTAGCACTGAACCTTAATAATGATAAAATTCAACCACGGTCAGCGACTTGCAAGCCGGTAATCCCAGTTCAGGAGAACAGGGCAAACCGGAGGAGGAGGAGGCACTGCTCTGAGCCAAGCAACCATGTTACCCTTCCATTTGGAAAAAAAAAGAAAAAAAAAAAAAAAAACCCTGAAAGGACTCCTTCCAGGAAGGGGAAAAGACCAGCTCTGTTCTTTTCTGTTACCTACTTAAATTAAGCCTAATTCCACTTATTTTGCTGTAATTAATTTGGCTTAATTCTCTCTCCCCTTGTTAAAGGCCTCTTGTCATATTTTGGGATTTTTGAAATCACCCTGAGATAGAAAGAAAGAAGAAGAGGGAGAGGTGATGGGGAGGGAACAGAGAGGCAAGGAGACAGGAGGGTATAGGAAGAGATCCATTAAACAGTATTTCTGTGAGAAAACAGAAATGCACATCTCTTGGGCCACACCTGTAATCCTAGCATTTTGGGAGGCCGATGGGGGTGGATAACTTGAGGTCAGGAGTTTAAGACCAGCCTGGCCAACATGGTGAAACCTCATCTCTACTAAAAATACAAACATTAGCCAGGGGTGGTGGCAGGCGCCTGTAATCCCAGCTATTCGGGAGGCTGAGGCAGTAGAATTGCTTGAGCCCATGAGATGGAGGTTGCAGTGAGCCAAGATCTGTGCCGTTGCACTCCAGCCTGAGCAACAAGAGCAAAACTCTGTCTCAAAAAAAAAAAAAAAAAAACTTTTATTTTCCTTCCTGGATCCAAGTAGAATTCCTGTTACACAGATTGTGGGGAGCAGGCCAGTTGCATGGCTTCCATGTAAGGCAGGGGCAGCATCCTGCTCGGTACCCTCTGTCCCCTGCCTGGGGTCAGGGACTGCCCGTGGGGACCCAGAGCTCCGCGAGAGCAGATTCAACCCATGTGATTCAACAAGTGGCAGTGAGTGCTTCCTGGCCGCAGGCTGACCAACCCATGAGGACAGCCAGGCCCCAAAGGAGGTGGGTCCCAACTGCAGGCCACCAGGGAGTGGTCGTGTCCATTGATCCGTGCCGTGATGGCCAGGCACTATACAATTTCCCCTCTTAAATAGTGCAGTGGTTCACCTTGTTCTTCCAGTACTGAGGATGCCTGAGCTCAAAGTCAGCACCACTCACTCAGCTCCTGGGCATGTGCTGCAATCTTCTGTGCCCCTGTCCCCCTGCCACCTGCCTTGGGTGAGAACACCTGGAAAGTGCTCCATCATGTCGACTCACTGACTTGCTTAGCAACGCCGGTGAGGGGAACAGCTGCTGTCCAGGTGGTACAGTCTGCCCGGGGACAGCCGCAAGGGATCCACAGAGGGGGGTACCCACTGACCGCTGTTGACAAAGTTCTGTGTAAATGGAGTTGTTATAAACCATATCTTCCTTCAAATGCACTTGAGGAGACTCCCTTTAAACACACCTTTGACAAAATCCTTCCCTAAAGCAAAACAGGGTATGTTGGCAGTGAGTCTGCTCTTCCTATTGTAAAGAAAATTCAGAAATTTGTATATGGAATTTATTGAAGGAACCCCCTTCACTCCCCACCCCCACTTCTAAAGCATAAGTTTCTATAGTTTGACTTTATCCCTGGCCTTGGTTCACTGTTCACTCCTTTGCCTTTATCCCTTTGCCTTCATCTCTTTTCTATTTTCATACTATTGTGCTGTATGTATTTTTGTCATCTGCATTAAATGCTTTGGGAACAAGGTGTGTGTGGAGCAGTAAATAAGCAAACGAGCTCACTTGGTAACTTCTCTGTCTCCCCCACCTCCAACCTTAGCTGGGCAGGCCCAGGCACTGGGTGAGTCTCAGAAGGCCATGCAGATTGTGTGAGACCATTTTGTGTTGCTATAAAGGAATCCCTAAGCTGGGGTAATTTGTAAAGAAAAGAGGTTTATTTGGCTCACAGTTCTGCAGACTGTACCAGAAGCATAGAGCTGGCATCAGCCTCTGGTGAGGCCTCAGGGAGCTTCCAGTCACAGGTGAAGGTAAATGATGGGTAGGCACATCATATGGTGAGAAAAGAAGCAAGAGAGAGGAGGAGGTGCCTGGCTCATTAGCGACCAAATCTTGCGTGAACTAACAGAGTGAGAGCTCACTCATTACCGTGAGGATAGCATCAAACCATCGACGAGGGATCTGCCCCCATGACCCAAACACCTCCCTTTAGGCCCCATCTCCAATATTGGGGATCATATTTCAACATGAGACTTGGAGATGATAAATATCCAAACTATTTCAGGGACAGAGCCAAAAGCTGAAGGCTCAGTTGAGGGTTGGAAAGGATGGGAATGTGGGATAATGTCAAGTGTGCCCTTGGGGAAGTAGATAGGACCTTTGTTCAGGCCTGTAGGTTCATTGGAAGTGAATCATGGTGTGGAGGAGGTAAGGGACACTCATTTCTGGCCAAAGCTTGGCCTCTAAGAAATAGAATATGTCCCAAGGTCAGGCTGAGTGGGCCCAGGGACATGGGAATGTGAATGGGGCCGGTGAAGGGCAGCTGGCTCTATGCTGAGATGCCCACACCCTGAGAAGGTATACTTAGGTAGAGAGGCCACCTGCCGGCACATCGCCTGTCCGTCTATCTGGCTGGCCTTCTCTCTCCAGGCTTGCAAGTCTGAGTGACAGGAACTGCAAGAGAATGATAATGCGGCCAAGCCACAATCAGAAGAAGCTGTGGGCACAGGGCCAAAGAGTATTCTTGGATGGGACGTTTTTGTTTCCAGTGCCCTATTCGCAACCAGCTGCAATTCTTTTTTTAAGTACCATCCCAGCTGACCTTTTGAAAGGATGGATTTGTATTTCAATGGGAAGTCTGCATTTTGACTCAAGGATGAGACTCAATTTTCTGTCCTTGGTTGTTCTCCTCAGACAAACCAGTTCTTTTAGGGGCCTGTAAATTTGCTCAAGATCAAAGAGCCACATGTATCCAGAGAATGATAGCCTGGAGGCATTCACCTACCATGACTCAGGAGAGGAAGAGCTATGTCATCACTGCATATGAGAAGGACGCCTTGCAGAGGGGCAATTCATGACCCACTGGGTCTGTCCATCCAGCCAAAGAAGTGACATATAAAAGTGAACAGGAAATTAGGGCTGGGGTCAGGGCAACTAAACACAGACTCAAGGGATCAAGTAATCTTTGCCCACATGGAGCAGTGATTGAAATAAACATCCAGTAAAGAAAAAAATGTAAGTAAGGAAGGATGGATGGATGGATGGATGGATGGATGGATGGACTGACAGACAATATATGAGGGATGAGTTGACAGATGAATGGACGGGTGGGTAGGTGGGTGGATGAATGGATGGGTGTATGGGTGGATGGACAAATTGACAGATGGATGGGTGAATTGACGGATGGATGGATGGATGGATGGATGGATGGATGGATGGATGGATGGACTGACTGACAGACAATGTATGGGAGTGAACTGACAGATGAATGGATGGGTGGGTGGGTGGATAAATGGATGGGTGAATGGACAAATTGACAGATGGATAGATGGATAGACGAACTGACAGATGGATGGATGGGTGGGTGGATAAATGGATGGGTAAATGAATGGATGTCTGGATAGATGGATGGATGGATGGATGGACAAATTGACAGATGGATGGATGGATGGATGGATGGATGGATGGATGGATGGATGGATGAATAGATGGGTGGATGAATGGATGGATGGATGAATTGACAGAGGGAAGGAAGGATGGATGGATGAATGGAAAGCAATTGAAAAATGTGACACCAAAAAAAATTTAATTTTGTTGTCACAAGCATAATATTAAAGAAATGAAGGAAGAAAGGAAGGGAAGGAGGGAGAGAAGGAGAAAGAACTCCTTCTGAGTCCCTTGCCTTATACAACCCTAGCCAATGTACTTGACAGTATCAGCAAGTGGGTGGGAACTGTGCTGAGGATGTTGACCTAGAGACAGGTCCATTTTTAGAACAGGACTGGGAGTAATGATGCTGCTCTGTCATTTCAGAAGATGCCATTAACATGAAGTCCACGTCCTGGACAACATGTCCCAGGTCTGGCTTTGGGTCCAGCCATCTCTCTTGCAAAAAGAGAAGCATCTGACCAATGGCATCTGACAGGGTGGCCAGCTCCCCGGATTTGCTCTGGGTTAAAAATAAATCATAATCCAACAAGACATGCAACGGAAAGAGGGAAGGAGCCCCATGTTTGTCCTGGGTGTGCTGACAGCACTGGAAGGCTGGAGTCCTGGTCTATAAAAGGTGGATGTTCTTGCCTAGCAAGGCACAGAACTTAAGGGCAAGAGCCAGGGAGCCAGGTGACCAGGGCCACTGACTCCCTGGGGAAGCTTGGACAAATGCTGTAGAATATTGGAGTTTCAACTTCCTAACCTGTGAACAGGCAGGCGTTCATGACGTCACACCCAATTCTCAGGGCAGCACGGTCTGGAAAGCACCAGTCCAGTGCCGGGCTCAGAGTCGGTGTTCATGAGTAACGAGAATGATGAACCAGAAGGAGGAGCAGGAAGACAACTGATGGGGCTCGCCCTGCAGGGGCCTGGCAATGAGCACATGGGCTCAGAAACCCACTTTCCAGGGATGCCCCACTCCGTGTCCTCCTATTGCCATGGTGACCTGTGCAAGTGGGAGCCTGGTGAACACTGCACTGGCTAAGAATTAGAGAAGAAGGCCACCTCATCCTATTCGCCTGAAACACACCCTAAAATTCCATTTTCAGAAGACTTTCCTTTTCCTCTCAGAAAGAAAACAATTTATGAAGCATAGAATTCCTTCGATAATTAACTGATGGTTATCACCGCTCACTTTGGCTTCTTTCAAAAGAAGAAGGGCTTGGCAGGGCTGGGGTGAGCTCTCTCCAACTCGCATGAGCAGGATGCCTCCAGGCCTGCAGCTAGTGGTCCTGGGGGACTGCTGCCTCCCTGGTCCCTGGGGTTCTGAAGACAGCGATTCCAGGACTGGGTTTTTCTGACCACACTGGGCTGCAAGGACACAGAGGCTGGTGTGGGGCAGGAGCCTCGGGGGGCTGCTCTCTCCAGCCCCAGCATAAGGGTGTATCACTGAGTCTCCATGTCCCCGCCAAGGCAGTGACAGTGCAGGCATAGGAATAAGAACATAGGTGAGCATTGGAAGGAAGCAGACCAAGTTTATACCAGGAGACGTGAGCAATGGAGGAGAAAAGGGGGTGGGAAAGCCGAGCCTGCCTTGGGAGTCTTTCAGAGACCCCCATGGAGAGAAACCTGGGCTCCAGTCCCGGCTCTGCACTGGCCACTGGACAGATGCAGACTCCGTCACTGCTGAGCGGCTCTGGTGAAGTCCTTAACCTCTCTGGGCCTCTGCTTCCTCACAAATGATGGGCACGGGCTCTCTGTCCTTCCAGCTTCCCAGCTTTCCAGTCCTCAAGCTCTTTCATTTTTTCTGAGAAGGACCAGGGTCCAAGAAGGTATTTGAATGCCCATGAGGCAGGAGCATCATGCAGCTGCCTGGTCTGGCTTTTCCAGCAGGAGTCCTCTCTCTTCCCACACAGACCCTCTGAGGCCCCGACACCTCCAGGGTCTTGGGGAAATAACGACTTTCCTGCCATTCAGTGGGGTTCTGAGAAAGTCCTACATGGACATGGGCTGGGAACTCTCTAGACAGTGTGGCAATGGAAGTGGCAGGCTTTGGGCACTGCTCCTGGGGAGGGAGATGCTGCAGGCAGAGAGAAAGCCGGAGGATGTGCTTGACACTCCCACCAGCATTCTCCTGTCCGCATCTGCCCAGGGACAAAATAAGACAACAAGAGTAACAACAGCATCTTCCAGGTGCTCCTGTGTAACCATGACGGCCACAGCCCGCTGCTCACAGCAAGTGAGCACGCCGAGACACCAGGTTGCAGCAGAAAGAGAGAACTAATCATAGGATCACAGAATAAGGAGGTGAGAGGAAACCTCCAGTCCATTTCCCCAAGGAGTTTGGGGCCAGAGATTGCACGGGTTTTGGACTGGATGTAGTATGGAGATTGTTGATGAGTGGAAGCGTGCAGGGTGAGGTCCTGGGGCAGGGAGAGGAAGGAACTGGGTTCTCAGGCTGATCCCCATCCTCTGTGGGGTCTTCAAACTGGTGCTGGAGTTCGAGGTGGGAAACACATCTTACAGAATCCTTAGACAAAAGCTGTATGATTCTAATGTCTGAAATCCCATCTATGGGAACAATAGGGGTGCAAATAAATGGTGAGTATCTAGTGCTACATGAATTTTAGCAACAAGGAAGTGTGCCACAGGGCAGCCTGATTGATGCTTAAGTATATTTCTGTCCAGAACCTGGCTTGTAATTCTTGTCAACCATGTGGGGATGGTTTCACTTGCAGAGCCAATTCTCTCACCCAGCCCTGGACGTAGAGATGGGGGCTGAGGCAGGAAAGAGGGAAGGGACCTCCAAGGTTAGTAGCAGAGATCCGTTCCTAACTGTGGTCATAGCTCGTAGGTGTCCCATTAGGAAGTTGCTCCTTTCCATGTGGGTCAGTTAAGCCCAAACCCATCTACACTCCATGGGCTACCAGGAGAGGAACATGGCCCAGCCCTGACTATTTACCCCAGGGATTGTCCCCAGCACAGCAATTGGCTCAGTGGTGGGCCTGTGAACCAAGCCTGACCAATGAGATGTCAGGATCATTCTTGGGCCCCGTGGGAAGCAGGTTTCCTGCTCAGCTAAGGGGTATCCCTGGCTGCACTGTCTTTGCTGCCTAGGAGGCAAGCCTGTGCCCAGCACAGCAGAGCTGAAAAGTGGGGGAGAGGGACTCCTGAGATATCTCTGATCCACCCGTGCATGGTGCAAAGTCTATTCCCAGGCTCAGCTCCATGAGTACTAAAACAGTACCTGCAACCCCTCTCCTTTTTTTCTGAGATGGAGCTTCACTCTTGTTGCCCAGGTGCCATCTTGGCTCACTGCAACCTCTGCCTCTCGGGTTCAAGCGATTCTCCTGCCTCAGCCTCCCGTGTAGCTGGGATTACAGGCACCCGCCACCGAGCCTGGCTAACTTTTGTATTTTTTTTTAGTAGAGACGGGGTTTCACCACGTTGGCCAGGCTGGTCTCCATCTCCTGACCTCAGGTGATCTGCCTGCCTCAGCCTCCCAAAGTGCTGGGATTACAGGCATATGCCACAGCACCTGGCCTTTTTTCTGCATTCAGTTTCAGCTGGGTTTCCATCACTTACCACCAAAGGAGTCTGGTTAAAGGGCACTGTCACACAGCTTGATAGGTCTGGCTTCCCTAGACTCAGATCCAGGGCAGAGGGCTGAGGGTCAGAGGAGGGTGGGAGCGCATGGGCAGACACACCCTGCAGACTTTCCAGGGTCCCCCCACCACACATGCACACACAGTTGCTGGATAGACACAGGGCTGCCTCCCAGGAGTGCAGGACTGTGGTCCTCCCAGGAGTAAGCCCTGGTGCCCTGGTGCCCCTACTCCCACCCAGGGAGGGGAGGGGAGCACAGGAGGCCCGTCTTGCATTGAGGGAGAAGAGCATTCAGAGGCTGACCCCTCCAGAAATGCACACACCCAGAGCATGACAGCAGCAGGAAGGGAAATGAGAGCCTGTTTAGCTGGTGCAGCAGAAATCATTTGGGTAAAAATTAGAGACAATAAAAGGCGGTAATGTGATTCTTAACTGTTGCTCTAGGCCTTCAGGGCAGTTAGAGGAAGTAAATTAGGTGCTATTTGCAGAGCTGAGCGCCTTCTCCCTCGGGATTGCCAGGGTCTCCCATAAGGGAGAGCTGAGGGGTAGCATTCTGCCCCACCCCAGGGAATTCCCTGCAATATCCAAAAGCAAAGCCCTTCCAGGTGGCCAAGTCCTGACGCCCTTGTCTTGTCACTCTCCCCAAACCACGGCCAAGAGCCATGCCCTGGGTGGCTGCACTGCTCAGTGCATGAAGAGACATGACAGACTCAAGGCCTCATCTTCAGGCCCCAGTCTAGGGTTGCCTGTGCTGCCCCTGCCCTTCTCTGCAAGGGGCCCCTGGACATGCAAAACTGGCCGGCGGGAGAATCGCTTGAACCCAGGAGGCAGAGGTTGCAGTGTGCCAATATTGTGCCACTGCACTCCAGCCTAGAAGATAGAGCAAGACTCCCTCTCAAAAGAAAAAAAAAAAAAAAAAGTGGCATCTGTCCAGGAAGCACTGCCCATGCTGGGAGCTGCGGCCTGGACCCCAGGGAAGAGGGGAGCTCCCAGTGGGCGCCCAGGGCCCCTCGGTGATGAGAGGGTTGGGGACAAGGCCATAAAGAGAAACACCCAGTGGAGTCTATGGGCTTTCCCCCTGCTGCCCCCCATTCCCCATGTCCCCCCACTCCTCTGGCAGGCCTACCCAGACTCCCCTCCCCAAGAGCCTGAAGCACCAGTAACATGACTGTGTTAGTCTGTTCATGCTGCTGTCATCAAGTCTCTGAGACTGGGTGATTTATAAAGAACAGAGATTTACTTCTCACTGTTCTGGAGGCTGGGAAGTCCAAGGCATCAGCAGGTTTGGTGTCTGCTGAGGGTTGCTTTCTGCTGCCACGATGGGACATTGAACACCGTGTCATCCAGTGGGGAGGACCGCTATGTCCTCACATGGTGAAGGCAGAAGGACAAAAAGAGGCCAGATTCCCAGATTCTCTCCACCAAACACTTTTTTTTTTTTTTTTTGACACGGAGTTCCATCTTGTTGCCCAGGCTGGAGTGCAGTGGTGTGATCTCGGCTCACTGCAACCTCTACCTCCTGGGTTCAAGCAATTCTCCTGTCTCAGCCTCCCAAGTAGCTGGGATTACAGGTGCTCACCACCATGGCCGGCTAATTTTGCATTTTTGGTAGAGACAGGGTTTTGCCATGTTGGTCAGGCTGGTCTCAAACTCCTGACCTCAAGTGATCCACCCACCTCAGCCTCCCAAAGTGCTGGGATTACAGGCATGAGCCACTACACCTGGCCCAAACCCTTTTATAATGGCATTAATCCATTCACAAGGGCAGAGCCCTCCTGACATAAACACCTCCCAAAAGGCCCCACCTCCCCACACTGTTGCATTGGAGATTGAGTTTCCAACATGTGAATTTTGGAGGGGACATATTCAAACCACAGCAATGATCTCCCACTGACTCTTCCTCCCCCTGGCTCTCCCCCAACATATACTCTACCTCTGGGGACCCTGGCCCTGCTGTGTCCATCGGCCTCAGGTCTCACTAGACAGAGTGAAGGGCCAGAAATGGGTCCAGCTGCAGCTTAAGGATGACATGGACCCTTCTCGGGGACCTTCAGGGTCTGCAAACAAGGGTACTCCTGTCCCCAAAGCAGGCTTCCATTGCTCTACACAAGGGAGCAGGGTCGCTGGGAAAGTCTTGGACAGGTGTAGAGAGCCTCTCTAGCATCCCCCCTGAGACAGGCTGCCCAGGTTGGGCCACAGGGAAAGTATTCGCATTTCTCGTTCTATTGCCAAGCGGCCAGTGTCCACCACCAACTGAAAGTGGTCTGTCCAAAGGTCCGAGCCTAATCCAGACATTACCTGCAGAACAAACATCCCAGGGCACCTGGATGGGTGGGTGTTCCTGCCCAGCCTGCAGGTGTCCTCCGGGCCAGGCCAAGTCCAGGTCTAGAGCACTGCGGCCATCCTCCAGCAAGTAGAGGCTGCTGGGGTGCTGGGAGCCCACTGAATGTCAGGAGCCCATTGTGTGGCTGGGAACAGAGAGATGGGCTTGGCTCAAGAGAGACCAGCAGGTCCAGGTCCCTTCCAGGGAGTCTCAAGGCAGGCAGGAGACCCACTTCTCACCCAATAGGAGCCCTGCCAGCACCCTCTGAACCCCATTCCCTCATTCATTCAACTGTTATTTATTCCCTGCCTGCTGTGTACCAGGTGGAGGTGTGCTGGGTGCTGGGGGACCAATGATGAGCAAAGTCAGGGCACAGTTCTGGCACCTGCTGGCCATGCCATCATAACCAGATGAGCATTTCTCAGCTCCAGTACCATTGACATTTTAAGCCAGATGTTCAGCATTACTGGCCTCTACCCACTGCGTGCCAGGAGCACCTGCCACTTATGACAACTAAACACGTCTCCAGACATTGCCAAATGTCCCAGAGGATGGAGTGCAAAGTTGGCCCCAGTTGCCTGGGAATCACTGGTCTAAGGAGAAGACCAAAAGAAAACACCCCGTAGGGAAGGCCACACAGTACAAGCAGAAAATGAAAGGGACGCTCCCGTTTTTGCTGGGCAGGCACACAAGCCCCTCGAAGGAGAACCTTATGAGCTGGGCCCAGAGCAGAAGGAGGGGCCTGCCATGCAGGGGTTTCATGTGAAGCCCAGTTGCCTGCACTGGCTCC